>NC_088781.1:76252173-76578423 GCF_958450345.1 Calliphora vicina
AATAAATAAATAAATAAATAAATAAATAAATAAATAAATAAATAAATAAATAAATAAATAAATAAATAAATAAATAAATAAATAAATAAATAAATAAATAAATAAATAAATAAATAAATAAATAAATAAATAAATAAATAAATAAATAAATAAATAAATAAATAAATAAATAAATAAATAAATAAATAAATAAATAAATAAATAAATAAATAAATAAATAAATAAATAAATAAATAAATAAATAAATAAATAAATAAATAAATAAATAAATAAATAAATAAATAAATAAATAAATAAATAAATAAATAAATAAATAAATAAATAAATAAATAAATAAATAAATAAATAAATAAATAAATAAATAAATAAATAAATAAATAAATAAATAAATAAATAAATAAATAAATAAATAAATAAATAAATAAATAAATAAATAAATAAATAAATAAATAAATAAATAAATAAATAAATAAATAAATAAATAAATAAATAAATAAATAAATAAATAAATAAATAAATAAATAAATAAATAAATAAATAAATAAATAAATAAATAAATAAATAAATAAATAAATAAATAAATAAATAAATAAATAAATAAATAAATAAATAAATAAATAAATAAATAAATAAATAAATAAATAAATAAATAAATAAATAAATAAATAAATAAATAAATAAATAAATAAATAAATAAATAAATAAATAAATAAATAAATAAATAAATAAATAAATAAATAAATAAATAAATAAATAAATAAATAAATAAATAAATAAATAAATAAATAAATAAATAAATAAATAAATAAATAAATAAATAAATAAATAAATAAATAAATAAATAAATAAATAAATAAATAAATAAATAAATAAATAAATAAATAAATAAATAAATAAATAAATAAATAAATAAATAAATAAATAAATAAATAATAAATAAATAAATAAATAAATAAATAAATAAATAAATAAATAAATAAATAAATAAATAAATAAATAAATAAATAAATAAATAAATAAATAAATAAATAAATAAATAAATAAATAAATAAATAAATAAATAAATAAATAAATAAATAAATAAATAAATAAATAAATAAATAAATAAATAAATAAATAAATAAATAAATAAATAAATAAATAAATAAATAAATAAATAAATAAATAAATAAATAAATAAATAAATAAATAAATAAATAAATAAATAAATAAATAAATAAATAAATAAATAAATAAATAAATAAATAAATAAATAAATAAATAAATAAATAAATAAATAAATAAATAAATAAATAAATAAATAAATAAATAAATAAATAAATAAATAAATAAATAAATAAATAAATAAATAAATAAATAAATAAATAAATAAATAAATAAATAAATAAATAAATAAATAAATAAATAAATAAATAAATAAATAAATAAATAAATAAATAAATAAATAAATAAATAAATAAATAAATAAATAAATAAATAAATAAATAAATAAATAAATAAATAAATAAATAAATAAATAAATAAATAAATAAATAAATAAATAAATAAATAAATAAATAAATAAATAAATAAATAAATAAATAAATAAATAAATAAATAAATAAATAAATAAATAAATAAATAAATAAATAAATAAATAAATAAATAAATAAATAAATAAATAAATAAATAAATAAATAAATAAATAAATAAATAAATAAATAAATAAATAAATAAATAAATAAATAAATAAATAAATAAATAAATAAATAAATAAATAAATAAATAAATAAATAAATAAATAAATAAATAAATAAATAAATAAATAAATAAATAAATAAATAAATAAATAAATAAATAAATAAATAAATAAATAAATAAATAAATAAATAAATAAATAAATAAATAAATAAATAAATAAATAAATAAATAAATAAATAAATAAATAAATAAATAAATAAATAAATAAATAAATAAATAAATAAATAAATAAATAAATAAATAAATAAATAAATAAATAAATAAATAAATAAATAAATAAATAAATAAATAAATAAATAAATAAATAAATAAATAAATAAATAAATAAATAAATAAATAAATAAATAAATAAATAAATAAATAAATAAATAAATAAATAAATAAATAAATAAATAAATAAATAAATAAATAAATAAATAAATAAATAAATAAATAAATAAATAAATAAATAAATAAATAAATAAATAAATAAATAAATAAATAAATAAATAAATAAATAAATAAATAAATAAATAAATAAATAAATAAATAAATAAATAAATAAATAAATAAATAAATAAATAAATAAATAAATAAATAAATAAATAAATAAATAAATAAATAAATAAATAAATAAATAAATAAATAAATAAATAAATAAATAAATAAATAAATAAATAAATAAATAAATAAATAAATAAATAAATAAATAAATAAATAAATAAATAAATAAATAAATAAATAAATAAATAAATAAATAAATAAATAAATAAATAAATAAATAAATAAATAAATAAATAAATAAATAAATAAATAAATAAATAAATAAATAAATAAATAAATAAATAAATAAATAAATAAATAAATAAATAAATAAATAAATAAATAAATAAATAAATAAATAAATAAATAAATAAATAAATAAATAAATAAATAAATAAATAAATAAATAAATAAATAAATAAATAAATAAATAAATAAATAAATAAATAAATAAATAAATAAATAAATAAATAAATAAATAAATAAATAAATAAATAAATAAATAAATAAATAAATAAATAAATAAATAAATAAATAAATAAATAAATAAATAAATAAATAAATAAATAAATAAATAAATAAATAAATAAATAAATAAATAAATAAATAAATAAATAAATAAATAAATAAATAAATAAATAAATAAATAAATAAATAAATAAATAAATAAATAAATAAATAAATAAATAAATAAATAAATAAATAATAAATAAATAAATAAATAAATAAATAAATAAATAAATAAATAAATAAATAAATAAATAAATAAATAAATAAATAAATAAATAAATAAATAAATAAATAAATAAATAAATAAATAAATAAATAAATAAATAAATAAATAAATAAATAAATAAATAAATAAATAAATAAATAAATAAATAAATAAATAAATAAATAAATAAATAAATAAATAAATAAATAAATAAATAAATAAATAAATAAATAATAAATAAATAAATAAATAAATAAATAAATAAATAAATAAATAAATAAATAAATAAATAAATAAATAAATAAATAAATAAATAAATAAATAAATAAATAAATAAATAAATAAATAAATAAATAAATAAATAAATAAATAAATAAATAAATAAATAAATAAATAAATAAATAAATAAATAAATAAATAAATAAATAAATAAATAAATAAATAAATAAATAAATAAATAAATAAATAAATAAATAAATAAATAAATAAATAAATAAATAAATAAATAAATAAATAAATAAATAAATAAATAAATAAATAAATAAATAAATAAATAAATAAATAAATAAATAAATAAATAAATAAATAAATAAATAAATAAATAAATAAATAAATAAATAAATAAATAAATAAATAAATAAATAAATAAATAAATAAATAAATAAATAAATAAATAAATAAATAAATAAATAAATAAATAAATAAATAAATAAATAAATAAATAAATAAATAAATAAATAAATAATAAATAAATAAATAAATAAATAAATAAATAAATAAATAAATAAATAAATAAATAAATAAATAAATAAATAAATAAATAAATAAATAAATAAATAAATAAATAAATAAATAAATAAATAAATAAATAAATAAATAAATAAATAAATAAATAAATAAATAAATAAATAAATAAATAAATAAATAAATAAATAAATAAATAAATAAATAAATAAATAAATAAATAAATAAATAAATAAATAAATAAATAAATAAATAAATAAATAAATAAATAAATAAATAAATAAATAAATAAATAAATAAATAAATAAATAAATAAATAAATAAATAAATAAATAAATAAATAAATAAATAAATAAATAAATAAATAAATAAATAAATAAATAAATAAATAAATAAATAAATAAATAAATAAATAAATAAATAAATAAATAAATAAATAAATAAATAAATAAATAAATAAATAAATAAATAAATAAATAAATAAATAAATAAATAAATAAATAAATAAATAAATAAATAAATAAATAAATAAATAAATAAATAAATAAATAAATAAATAAATAAATAAATAAATAAATAAATAAATAAATAAATAAATAAATAAATAAATAAATAAATAAATAAATAAATAAATAAATAAATAAATAAATAAATAAATAAATAAATAAATAAATAAATAAATAAATAAATAAATAAATAAATAAATAAATAAATAAATAAATAAATAAATAAATAAATAAATAAATAAATAAATAAATAAATAAATAAATAAATAAATAAATAAATAAATAAATAAATAAATAAATAAATAAATAAATAAATAAATAAATAAATAAATAAATAAATAAATAAATAAATAAATAAATAAATAAATAAATAAATAAATAAATAAATAAATAAATAAATAAATAAATAAATAAATAAATAAATAAATAAATAAATAAATAAATAAATAAATAAATAAATAAATAAATAAATAAATAAATAAATAAATAAATAAATAAATAAATAAATAAATAAATAAATAAATAAATAAATAAATAAATAAATAAATAAATAAATAAATAAATAAATAAATAAATAAATAAATAAATAAATAAATAAATAAATAAATAAATAAATAAATAAATAAATAAATAAATAAATAAATAAATAAATAAATAAATAAATAAATAAATAAATAAATAAATAAATAAATAAATAAATAAATAAATAAATAAATAAATAAATAAATAAATAAATAAATAAATAAATAAATAAATAAATAAATAAATAAATAAATAAATAAATAAATAAATAAATAAATAAATAAATAAATAAATAAATAAATAAATAAATAAATAAATAAATAAATAAATAAATAAATAAATAAATAAATAAATAAATAAATAAATAAATAAATAAATAAATAAATAAATAAATAAATAAATAAATAAATAAATAAATAAATAAATAAATAAATAAATAAATAAATAAATAAATAAATAAATAAATAAATAAATAAATAAATAAATAAATAAATAAATAAATAAATAAATAAATAAATAAATAAATAAATAAATAAATAAATAAATAAATAAATAAATAAATAAATAAATAAATAAATAAATAAATAAATAAATAAATAAATAAATAAATAAATAAATAAATAAATAAATAAATAAATAAATAAATAAATAAATAAATAAATAAATAAATAAATAAATAAATAAATAAATAAATAAATAAATAAATAAATAAATAAATAAATAAATAAATAAATAAATAAATAAATAAATAAATAAATAAATAAATAAATAAATAAATAAATAAATAAATAAATAAATAAATAAATAAATAAATAAATAAATAAATAAATAAATAAATAAATAAATAAATAAATAAATAAATAAATAAATAAATAAATAAATAAATAAATAAATAAATAAATAAATAAATAAATAAATAAATAAATAAATAAATAAATAAATAAATAAATAAATAAATAAATAAATAAATAAATAAATAAATAAATAAATAAATAAATAAATAAATAAATAAATAAATAAATAAATAAATAAATAAATAAATAAATAAATAAATAAATAAATAAATAAATAAATAAATAAATAAATAAATAAATAAATAAATAAATAAATAAATAAATAAATAAATAAATAAATAAATAAATAAATAAATAAATAAATAAATAAATAAATAAATAAATAAATAAATAAATAAATAAATAAATAAATAAATAAATAAATAAATAAATAAATAAATAAATAAATAAATAAATAAATAAATAAATAAATAAATAAATAAATAAATAAATAAATAAATAAATAAATAAATAAATAAATAAATAAATAAATAAATAAATAAATAAATAAATAAATAAATAAATAAATAAATAAATAAATAAATAAATAAATAAATAAATAAATAAATAAATAAATAAATAAATAAATAAATAAATAAATAAATAAATAAATAAATAAATAAATAAATAAATAAATAAATAAATAAATAAATAAATAAATAAATAAATAAATAAATAAATAAATAAATAAATAAATAAATAAATAAATAAATAAATAAATAAATAAATAAATAAATAAATAAATAAATAAATAAATAAATAAATAAATAAATAAATAAATAAATAAATAAATAAATAAATAAATAAATAAATAAATAAATAAATAAATAAATAAATAAATAAATAAATAAATAAATAAATAAATAAATAAATAAATAAATAAATAAATAAATAAATAAATAAATAAATAAATAAATAAATAAATAAATAAATAAATAAATAAATAAATAAATAAATAAATAAATAAATAAATAAATAAATAAATAAATAAATAAATAAATAAATAAATAAATAAATAAATAAATAAATAAATAAATAAATAAATAAATAAATAAATAAATAAATAAATAAATAAATAAATAAATAAATAAATAAATAAATAAATAAATAAATAAATAAATAAATAAATAAATAAATAAATAAATAAATAAATAAATAAATAAATAAATAAATAAATAAATAAATAAATAAATAAATAAATAAATAAATAAATAAATAAATAAATAAATAAATAAATAAATAAATAAATAAATAAATAAATAAATAAATAAATAAATAAATAAATAAATAAATAAATAAATAAATAAATAAATAAATAAATAAATAAATAAATAAATAAATAAATAAATAAATAAATAAATAAATAAATAAATAAATAAATAAATAAATAAATAAATAAATAAATAAATAAATAAATAAATAAATAAATAAATAAATAAATAAATAAATAAATAAATAAATAAATAAATAAATAAATAAATAAATAAATAAATAAATAAATAAATAAATAAATAAATAAATAAATAAATAAATAAATAAATAAATAAATAAATAAATAAATAAATAAATAAATAAATAAATAAATAAATAAATAAATAAATAAATAAATAAATAAATAAATAAATAAATAAATAAATAAATAAATAAATAAATAAATAAATAAATAAATAAATAAATAAATAAATAAATAAATAAATAAATAAATAAATAAATAAATAAATAAATAAATAAATAAATAAATAAATAAATAAATAAATAAATAAATAAATAAATAAATAAATAAATAAATAAATAAATAAATAAATAAATAAATAAATAAATAAATAAATAAATAAATAAATAAATAAATAAATAAATAAATAAATAAATAAATAAATAAATAAATAAATAAATAAATAAATAAATAAATAAATAAATAAATAAATAAATAAATAAATAAATAAATAAATAAATAAATAAATAAATAAATAAATAAATAAATAAATAAATAAATAAATAAATAAATAAATAAATAAATAAATAAATAAATAAATAAATAAATAAATAAATAAATAAATAAATAAATAAATAAATAAATAAATAAATAAATAAATAAATAAATAAATAAATAAATAAATAAATAAATAAATAAATAAATAAATAAATAAATAAATAAATAAATAAATAAATAAATAAATAAATAAATAAATAAATAAATAAATAAATAAATAAATAAATAAATAAATAAATAAATAAATAAATAAATAAATAAATAAATAAATAAATAAATAAATAAATAAATAAATAAATAAATAAATAAATAAATAAATAAATAAATAAATAAATAAATAAATAAATAAATAAATAAATAAATAAATAAATAAATAAATAAATAAATAAATAAATAAATAAATAAATAAATAAATAAATAAATAAATAAATAAATAAATAAATAAATAAATAAATAAATAAATAAATAAATAAATAAATAAATAAATAAATAAATAAATAAATAAATAAATAAATAAATAAATAAATAAATAAATAAATAAATAAATAAATAAATAAATAAATAAATAAATAAATAAATAAATAAATAAATAAATAAATAAATAAATAAATAAATAAATAAATAAATAAATAAATAAATAAATAAATAAATAAATAAATAAATAAATAAATAAATAAATAAATAAATAAATAAATAAATAAATAAATAAATAAATAAATAAATAAATAAATAAATAAATAAATAAATAAATAAATAAATAAATAAATAAATAAATAAATAAATAAATAAATAAATAAATAAATAAATAAATAAATAAATAAATAAATAAATAAATAAATAAATAAATAAATAAATAAATAAATAAATAAATAAATAAATAAATAAATAAATAAATAAATAAATAAATAAATAAATAAATAAATAAATAAATAAATAAATAAATAAATAAATAAATAAATAAATAAATAAATAAATAAATAAATAAATAAATAAATAAATAAATAAATAAATAAATAAATAAATAAATAAATAAATAAATAAATAAATAAATAAATAAATAAATAAATAAATAAATAAATAAATAAATAAATAAATAAATAAATAAATAAATAAATAAATAAATAAATAAATAAATAAATAAATAAATAAATAAATAAATAAATAAATAAATAAATAAATAAATAAATAAATAAATAAATAAATAAATAAATAAATAAATAAATAAATAAATAAATAAATAAATAAATAAATAAATAAATAAATAAATAAATAAATAAATAAATAAATAAATAAATAAATAAATAAATAAATAAATAAATAAATAAATAAATAAATAAATAAATAAATAAATAAATAAATAAATAAATAAATAAATAAATAAATAAATAAATAAATAAATAAATAAATAAATAAATAAATAAATAAATAAATAAATAAATAAATAAATAAATAAATAAATAAATAAATAAATAAATAAATAAATAAATAAATAAATAAATAAATAAATAAATAAATAAATAAATAAATAAATAAATAAATAAATAAATAAATAAATAAATAAATAAATAAATAAATAAATAAATAAATAAATAAATAAATAAATAAATAAATAAATAAATAAATAAATAAATAAATAAATAAATAAATAAATAAATAAATAAATAAATAAATAAATAAATAAATAAATAAATAAATAAATAAATAAATAAATAAATAAATAAATAAATAAATAAATAAATAAATAAATAAATAAATAAATAAATAAATAAATAAATAAATAAAAAAATAAAAAATATAACTTAATAAAAAATATAGTTATCAGACATACCTTTTTTAAAAAAAATCATTAAGATACAAAAATAAAACAAAAATTATAATGCATGAAAGCACATATCTTTTAAACTTTGAGGAATAGTTAAAGAGAAGAAGAAAAAACTATTATAAATCATGTGTAATTACATAATTCATTAGTTTCCATCGAAAGGCATAAGGTGAAAATGAAGAAGTGGATATAAAAACTGAGGGTTCCTATCAGAATTTATCAAATGAAAATTGTTTAATATAAAATCAAGGAAACCGTTTACGAAAACCTTGTAAAAAATCTTAATAACATCGAAGAAATCTGTTCACAAAGGGAGTTACATGGTGACTATTCCCCAATGAAAAACAAATCTCACGATTCGATTGAAAACTATTTTAAATGTAGCAAATTCACGACCAGAAAATACTTCTATACATGAGTTTGCCATAAGGTCAAACATCAGACATTAAACCAATCCTCTTCCGGTTTTGGGTTTAAACCATATCCACAGCGTGCTCACTAAAGTGACCTCATCAATGATCAAGACAGGACAAAGTCCTGGGGCTCACTCGATCCTCGTTGCACCAAATAGAACTCTGGCCAGCTGGGAGTTTGAATTAATAAGTAGTGGAAAGTTCACCAAGATGTCTAACCATGCCCCAAAGGGGAACCTATTTTTATTTGTGAATTGGGCAACTTGTTAATATGAATAGACACAAAAAATATATAAATTTTGGAAAATAAATAATAAATAAATTTAATAAAGTCTAGAGATTATTTAACATGTATGTAGTTATGTACCTTGATTGGGGTATGCGTTGCAATATCACAGTTTCCAGCATTATTTGTGTTATGAGTTAAAGTATGTACTGCGTTGTCTATTGCGTGTCCACTTTCGTTAAGAGACTGTAAAGGACCTGTTGATGGTAATATTGAAAGGGCTGGCGATGTGTCTGTTTTAATAGATGTGTTTAATTTTAATTTTTCTCTTGTTTCATCGTCGGAATCAGCATCATCAGGATCAAGTTTCAACATCAATTGTTTAAACTAAAATAAATGAGTCATTGAAAATGTATATTTAATATTATAAATATACTTACATCTAAATATTTCACAACAAGATCCATTTTATCCTCATCAGAAAGTTGTTTTTTGTTAT
The DNA here is from genome assembly GCF_958450345.1 of Calliphora vicina. Lineage (NCBI taxonomy): Eukaryota > Metazoa > Arthropoda > Insecta > Diptera > Calliphoridae > Calliphora > Calliphora vicina. Next base: position 76,262,706 of record NC_088781.1, read on the forward strand.
CTTTATCGGAATTACAGGTGCTCTGCTGTTCCTGTTGTTTCTTTATTATATCTATTGTAGATTTTGGATTAAAATCATGTACATTCTTTCGCGAAACAGCTTTTTCGTGTATTTTAGGTTCAGATGGAGAGTAACGAGAAATTTTGCTGTCAGTTAAACTGTACATGTCCTTTAAATGCTCCTTTAATATCAATAGTAGCATACACGCTTGCGCCGATGTTATGCATTTTTGTATTTCAAGAACGTCTTCCGGCAATCGTTTAAAAAGTACCTTTGGATCTTCTTCGTCATCGTCATCTTCTAATACATCAACTGCATTCTCATTAGGTTTTAGACATTCCTTAAATGTTGCTAATATATTGGTACCAGCCATTGAAATCAGCAAATCAATTTGATGAATCAGATATAGCGGCTCATCCTGAACCACATATGGAAAGTAAGCCAAATTGTCCGCAATAAAAAGCATCTGACGTAAAGGTGTTTTTTGGTCATCAAATTGTTTTGTGACTGTTTGTACTAATGCCCGCCTTTGAGGTTTCGTTGTCCGTAACAATGTGTATAGAAAGTCGTTTAATGCTGTTGGCATTGAGTCTGATTCGCGTTTTCTACAAAATCAAAACAATTATTTTAATTCATTATTAGAATACTTAATAATAAATAAAATAGTTAATATCGTTAAACATAGCAAATATATTTCTGACGTAAAAATCAGTTGGCGATCTCAACAACGAAATGTTCGAATTTGAAATGAAAGATATTTACGTATAGGATATTTGGATATTATACTTTTTGAACCAATTCATATTTTCATTATATTAAAAAAAACAAGTAAGAGTGCTATATTCGGCTATGCCGAATCTTATATACCCTTCACCTTTGTTGTGGATGCATTATTATTTTTTATAATTATTATATATGTATGTACATTGCCCAATTTCAGCGTACAGCATCCTAAATTTATCAAGAACCAAAAGAAAAAAAAAAATACGCAAGCCAATGAAACCAACATACATCCAAACATACGTTTAATTGTATAAAAAACAGCAACGCCAAAAGAAACAAAACACAAAAGAAAAACAAAATACGCAAAGCATGCACATCCAAACATCCAAACATTCAAAAAAACCAACACACAACCAAACAAACGTTTAGTTGTATAAAAAACAACAACAACGCCAAAAGAAACAAAATACGCAAAGCATGCACATCCAAGCATACGTTTTGTTGCTTTTTTGTCAAAAAAACCAACACACAACCAAACAAACGTTTAGTTGTATAAAAAACAACAACAACGCCAAAAGAAACAAAACACAAAAAAAAACAAAATACGCAAAGCATGCACATCCAAAAACATACGTTTTGTTGCTTTTTTGTCAAAGCATGCAATACATTGTTTTTTTTTTGATGAAATTTTCAGAGGTTGTCTCGGATTTTTGCTCATATCTCCGTTATTTATGGACGGATTTTGCTGATTTTAAATAGCAAAATTCTCGAAAGTATGTCTGATAGAATTGTTGAAGATTTGGATCCCGGAGATATCTGGGGCCTTCAGAAAATTGATTTCAACAGACAGACAGACAGACGGACATGGCTTAATCGACTCCGCTATCTATAAGGATCAAGAATATATATACTTTATAGGGTCGGAAATGAAAAATGTAGAAATTACAAACGGAATGACAAACTTATATATACCCTTCTCACGAAGGTGAAGGGTACAATAATATTTTTTAACTTTATTATTTATGCATATGGGTAAATACTGCGTGACGAACGTTTCATTCGTACTCGTTTTCATATTAAAATATGAAAATTTTTTGGTTTTTCAAATAAGATACATCCAACGTATATATAGCGTATAGTGAGATTTAAGAGTAATTCCAAATTACAGAAGACATTCACCCTTATTTTGGTTGTCCTCGTCGTTTTTGAGTCGACATCACTTTCTGTCGACGTGACGTCACTTCGACACTATTTTGGTATTCGATGTCGACTGTTTATCGAAAAATGCAATAACACAAAACACACATCTCTAATATTTAAGTCAGCTGATTCATTTTGTTTTATATTTAAAAAAATAAACTTTTTTATTTCTATTTTAAATTGTGATACGGGCGTTATTTTTTAAAAATGTTTTATGTTTATGATTCAAAAAAATAAAGAAAACTTAATTTTACAAAGAAAACAACTCCGGAAAAATTCTAATATCTTTAAACTTCTAGATAATAAGTGAGCAAAAAATCAAAATATGATACCTCCATATTGCTTATTATATTTTTTTCAAAAGGTTTGAATGCTACTTTCGACTAAATAAGGCCGCCTTTAAGAATGTTCTGGAAACAATATCGCCTTATTTGAAAGATGGAATTAAATCATCATTTATTTCAAAAACAATAAAATTGGCAACAACATTAAGATTTCTGGCAGAGTGTTCGTATCAGGTTAGTGTTGGAAATGATTTTAATTTGAGTTTGTCGCAACCTGCCGTTTCTAAAATATTGGCCGAAACTCTGGATGCTTTAGAAATGAGAGTTTTTGGAAACAGAACTGGTTCTTTTCCTTTTCGGTGTACAATATTCTTGTTGAGGATTTGAGCTTGAAGTCACCGAATCCACGTTATTTCGCGATGAAGGTCCAGGTATTTCTTGTTCAGTGGGGGCATCTATTGTGTCCAATTCAATAACGTCAGACACTCCTTCCAAAAATCCTGATTCTGGGATCTCAACATTATTGCCCTGATTCTGGCATTGGACACCTTGCAGAACATCTTCCGGATTTATATGTTTATTAAACTGATATGAGTATCACCACATCGTCCGCATAAGCGACAACTTTTATCCCTTTTCTGTCTAGATCAAAGAGAATCGAGTTAATAACGATAAGCCACAGTAGTGGAGAGATTACCCCACCCTGTGTTGTGCCTCTACCAACTTGCTTGGACTTAACGCTATTACCAAGATTTGATGTAACTATTCTTGATTTCAACATGGTTATTAACCTGTTATTGATGTATTCTTCAACGTCTAGGTTAGTAAGAGCTTGCTGAATTGCAAGAGTGGTTACATTATTGAAAGCACCCTCTATATCCAGAAAGGCTGCCATTGTATATTGTTTAAATTCGAGTGATCTCTCTATAACTCTTAAGACCTCATGCAGAGCTGTCTCTGTAGAGCGACCCTTAAGGTAGAATGCTAACTATTAGAGAGCCGTGTTGTACCCTTTAGGCGATGCCTAATGTGAGCGTCAATATGAGTCTTTCCAACGTTTTAAAGCTGGAAAGATGAACGACTAATTTTACGAAAGTCTTTTTCCAATTTTGGTAATAAAAAGGACCTGAACTCTCCTCCAGTTAACCGGAACATGATTTAGGGAGAGACTATGAAGCCATGGAATGATATGACTTTTTGCACTTTGTAGCATCTTTGGCAATATGCCATCCGGCCCGGGTGACTTGAATGGTGCGAAACTGTCAATCGCGAGGACTCGGACCAGGAGTCATCCTTCCTTTTGATGTAAGTAGGATTGGATTGCCCCTTGGCTAGAATTCTGCTAAGTCTTGCAGTCTTTTGTGTTATCTACATATAGATTCATAGAAGCTTTCTTGTAGGCTTTCAATTCATTACGATATGGTTGCCATGATTTACTATTTATTTTTATTTAAAAAAAAATATTTTACTCACAAAGTAAAAAAAACCGTGTTTTCCGTGACGTTACAACGCATGGACCTGATATTTCATACCTAATTTCAACCATTCCAAAAAAGTTAACAAAACATTTTTTACTAAAATTGAAGAGAATTGAATGATCACAAATATAGCTTATGATTGAACCATCTATATTAACACTTAAGTAATGATATGAACACATAAAAAATTGAATATTTTTTTGTATAATATTAAGATGTCTTAGTGTAGGATTTGGTAATAATTTTTGCATTAATGACCATCGAAATACATAATTTTTAGATATAAAATAATATGCATATCTAGTCTAATATTACAATAAAAAATATCAAGTTTGATTAATTTCAAAATTTGTTGGTGGACTGTTACTTTTTGATCAAAATTAAATTTAATCCGAAGGTAAGGTTTCCAGGCAGCCGCGAAGTGAAGAAAATAAGAGCAGCTCACGTGGGTCCAAAGCTATAGGCCCCTTTGTGTTAATTTTATTCGAAGGAGGTAGTATAAATTTGTTCCGCAAAGGTGCACAAATAATGGACAAAATTTTAAAAAAATCTAAAAAACTTGGGATTTTTAGATAAATTTAGAAAGTATATTTAATTTCTTATTTCTATATTGAATACAAAAACACTTTAATCTGAAATAATTTGAAATAAATGTGAAATATTTGACGTGATATTTTTAGTGCTTTATTATTGTTAGTTATAATTTAGTATTTGTATAAAAATGTATTATGTTTTTTCAAGATCTATCCGAGCATTTTCAGAAAATATAAAAAAAATCTTTGAAATCGGTTGGAAAACAACAAAAAATGGCATGCGTTCGTCGAAGGTGCCCTATTGTGCCCCTGGAGAATTTATGGGGTCCATTTTCAAACTTGAATACTCCTTGGCTACGTCCATCTCAGATTTTATACCGACCTTGTACCGATTGGAACAACATTTCTATCCTACCTCACATGTTTTGCATTAACTGAAATATTACTTTTAAGGAAATGGTCGGAGCACACCATTGCACATAGGGGCAAAGATATGTTAAAAGGGGCGATAAATCAGCCACTGCGTTTTGATGTAAGTTATTGGTATCATTGAAAATGTATTTTTCTCTAGATTTCAAATATGTAAAAATATTATAACCCACCGAACAAAATAAAGTGAAAAATAGTGAAATCAAAAAAATAAAAAAATAAATTTTTTTTTTTAATTTTTCTATTTATTTTATTTATTAATCATTTAAAATACATTAAATTACATTATATGTAGTGTTTATAAAACACCAAGTTTTAAAAATCCGGTTTGTCGGTCAACCGAAAATTGGCCTTTTTTAGAAAACCGAATTTTCGGTTAACCGACTTCGAAAAAACCGGTTAACCGACATATATGTGAAGAAAACATAAAATGTCCAATAAAGTATACACAGTAGGATGGCCCTTAATAAACGAAAGTTGGATTTTGGCCATTCTCACCCTCCAGTTTGGTGAACATTAGTAAAAAAATCATCCTGAAAAAATTTTAGGTAAATCGGTTGGGGTTAAGACGTGCAGCAAGCCCTCTGAAGTTTTGAGATGCATTTACAAGGGAAAAAAATTAATTTTTTTCAGTTTTTGTAAAAATTTTCCCATTTAATTTAAAAGAATAGAAATGTGTACATAATTGTCGTTCTAATGAGACATAAAAAACAGAAATTGGTCAAAAAATGTTAAAGTTATTAAAAATTCGCCAGGCCATTAACTTGTCTCAGGCCACTAGAACAAGAAATGTAGCAACAAAATTAACATATTTTGATAAATATTAAAATAAAAGTTAATTTTTACTTAAAATATGTCCATATTTACTTGTATATGAGTTTTTGTCTTTATTCTTAGGTATGAACAAAAAAATAAAATCTTTTTAACGGCAGTTTCAAAACTCCATTTTAAAATTTTTAAAAATTTTGTTAAACAAATTTCAGAATTGTTTGATAATCTCATTGGGATTTATTGTCAACACAATAGGGAATAAAAATGTGAAAAAATTATGAAAATATCTTTTATAGTTTTTCCGTACTTGCGATTTAAATTTTGAAATTTTCGAGAAAAACCAATTATTTGGCAATTTTTTGGCGAATGAGCTCTCTTTCCTTACTCTTATGAATTTTAAGCAAAACTTATTCAGAATATTATAGCACAGACAATTCTAAATATACTCTGAAACTTTTACTAAAATCGAAAAACGTTAACCCTTAAATCGTGAAGGTCAAATTTTTCAATATTGATGAAATTTAACAAAAATATAACACAAAGCCTAGTGTTAACAAAAACAGCAGAAAAATTAAAATTAACCCTATATAGCACTTGGGGTTAAAATGACCCCAAACTTCTAAAACCATAAAAAAATTATGATTTTAAAAGTTTGGGGTCATTTTAACCCCAAGTGCCATTAAGCGTCAATTTCCATTATTGTGCTGTTATTATAAACCCTAGAGTTCATGTTATATTTTTGTTAAATTTCATCAAAATCGGCCAAAAAATATACAACATTTCGAACATTTCGAAATCTTTCCATTAAGGGTTAATTTCCATTTTTGTGCTGTTATTGTAAATACTAGACATCATGTTATATTTTTCTTAAGTTTCATCAAAATCGGACCAAAAATATATAATATTTCGCTATCTCTCCATGAAAAATTTCAAATATTGAAAAATTTGACTTTTGACCCTCAAGATTTAAGGCTTAGCGTTTTCCGATTTTAGTAAAAGCCTTCATTTAGCGAAGCCGCCTGCCGTGTTTCATGGAGGAGAAAGCCCCTAAGAGCGGCCGAAGGCCGACAATAAGAACACCTTTTTCTACGAAACCGATTGTTCGCCATGCTACTGAGCGCAAAAGAATTTGTCTTCATAAATAAAGCTTTCCTGTGTGGCGGCCTGCGGCAGCTCTTAGGGACTATCTCCTCCATGGAACGCGGCAGGCAGCTTCGCTAAATAAAGCCTTTCTTGTAAATAAATGATTAAAAAATATTTTTTTGTAGTGAAAGTGTTATTTTATTGGAAAAACTTTGAAACATTCCCATTTGTTTATTTACTTTATTTCACTTCTTCCATGGGAAATAAGGCCATATGGTCTCTTTGAATATACGCAGAGTTCTTTGAGTAAATATACACTTTCCTATATAAGTATGTTTGAATTCATTTAAGGAGGATTTTTCATGCATATTTATATTTTTTATAATACGGAAAACGCCATTATGGCCTTATTACACATTGTGGGAGTGAAATAAAGTCATAATCAATTATTTGCCAAAGTGGAAATAAAGCTATATCAGTGTAAAATTGCTTGTTATAATTACATAAATATGTATAGTTATTTTAGAGTGACAGACAGTGCCGCGACAAAAAAATATTTTATAATCATTTGCAAGAAAGGCTTCATATAGCGAAGCCGCCTGACGCGTTCCATGGAGGAGAAAGTTCCTAAGAGCGCCGCAGGCCTCCAATAAAAAAACCCTTTCCTGCGAAACCGAATAAATTATTAAAAAATATTTTTTTTTGGAGTAGATGTTCTTTAATTTTTGACTGAACTTTCTTTTCTTGGCAAATTAAATAAATCATTTAAGCAAACAAAAAATTGTCTAAGATGCAATAATGCCATAATGGCTTGTTAGGGGGGGGGGAGTTAAAGTTTCCCAACTCTGGCACATTCTTATTGCTAATCTTCATAAGAAACCATATGATCCTTACATTTAAGGTATAAAATGTGTTCAGCAAAGTTATGTAAAATGTTACGGATAATATTTTTGTAGAATATGTTAACCCTCTAAATCCTCAAGACATGGGTCTTTTTTGTCCTTTTAAAAAATTGCAAAAACCACAATTAAAACAGGGATTTAAGGGGTTAAAATGTTCTGCAAAAAAATTATACGTGAAATTTTACTATAAGTCCCTGGGGGATAATTACAGCAGTCGAACGCGATCGAATACTTATTCGAATCTGCGAGGTTTTTTAATTTTTGGGATTCTCTTATTCGATATCGAATAAAATGTGTAGAAAACTATAATGATTGTGCTCGATAACGAACGAGTTTTTACTCGAACGCTAATAAGCTTTCGAAATTTATTTCGATTACGAGTGCGAGAATTTGACCCCTGAATACATCAAAACGGAAAATTCAACAAGAAAGTCAGAAATAAAACACAACAAAAGAGAGCATAGGGTTAATTTCGGATTTATTATGAATTTTATTTTAAGATTATGTATTCAGCAAATTTATGTAAAGTGTTTCGAAGAACATTTTTGTATAATATGTTAACCCTCTAAATCCTCAAGGCATGGGTTTTTTTGTCCTTCTTTTAAAGGGTTAAAATGTTCCGGAAAAATATTATCAATGAAATTTACTATAAGTCCCTAAATACACCAAAATGGAAAATTCAAACAGAAAGTAAGAAATAAAACACAACAAAAGAGAGCTTACGGTTAATTTCGTATTTATTAAGAACTAGCTGAACCCGGTCCGCGTTGCTGGCCTTTAGAAAACATCTATTTTATATTGCATCTCGATCTCGATTTTCATATAAAGTGTCGGAAAAAGTCGGTAATCCAACCTTCAATGTTAATACATGTGGTAGCGTTTCGGCTGGTTCCAATGAATTCAAAAATCCAGTAGGACAATTGACGACTTGTTCTTCGTTCATTACTGTGTCAATCGATTTGTATTTTATTGTTTCGCCAGACACTTTCAATTGTATTTGGTCATCGAACTTGTTAACATCATAATTTTTTGATTATGCACCTAATATGCAAGAGTAAACAAAATTGTTTATCACAGACCGAAAATCAAATATCTGATGATTCCGTAAAAATGTTATCAAAATCGGTCCAGCCATTTTTAAGTCCATACGGAACATACATATGTACACACATCCATTTTTATGAAATATATGGCATTAGCGGTATAATGCAAAAATTGGATTTTAACACGCACCTCCTCCCACAGACCGAATATTAAAAATCTGACTATACAGTGTTACCCGTTGAGCTATTCTGAAGATTCCCTGAAAATTCCATCAAAATCGGTTTTTATAAGGAGTGAGATCGAAAAATTCTTAACATACATATATGTTTATAAAAAAGAAACCACTAAACTTACAGCTTTAATTTTTTTTTTATTTGATTGAAATTATTATTACAATTTACAAAAAAAATTATTTTTATAGTTTTAATCACTAGTGATGAAATTTTGAACCTTTTTCGGAAACCCTTCCATTAACGTTTTTATAGTGCTTTCTGTCACTTTGCTCGAACATGTAGTCCATCTCCGTTTAAAATCTACCACACTTTTGGACACCTTTTTTGTACTCTTCAATTCTCTTTTAACAAGAGCCCAATATCTCTCCACTGGCCTTAGCTCCGGGCAGTTTGGAGGATTTGCCTCTCTTGGTACAAATACCACATTATTGTTCTTGTACCACTCAAGGGCTTGTTTGCCATAGTGACAGGATGCCAAGTCAGGCCAAAAATAAGTGGACACATTATGAAGTCTTATGAATGGAAGCAGCCTTTTTTGTAAACATTCCTTGATGTAAATTTCGGTATTTATAGAGCCCGTTGTAACAAATGAGTGGTTTCTTTTGCCGCAACTGCATATTGCTTGCCATACCAAGAACTTTCTGGGAAATTTTGTCTGCTTTTGGGTCCTAAACTTTTCTTCAACATTCCCTCGAGCATCAGCAACATAAAATTTTTGACCTGGAAGTTGCGAAAAATCTGCCAGAACATACGTTTCGTCATCCATTATGCAGCAAGAATATTTTTTTATAAAACTTGACTTCAATTTCCGTGCTCTGTTTTTGGCCTCTAAATTTTTAGTAGCGTTCCTGTCAGGAACTTTTTGAGCCTTGTATGTTTTTAAACCTGCATTAGCTTTAACTTTTCGTACCAAATAGTCCGAGCACTGAGCTAACCGGGCTGCTTTCCTACCGGATGTGTTGGGAGCTCTTTTGAAAATGCGTTCTATTTTTTTGGCTTTAGAAACATCATGTGGACCATTCCTTCTACCTGAACCAGGTTTTCTATCAACTGACAAGTTCTCCCGGTACTGTTTAATAACATTGGAAACAGTTTGACGGCAGACCTTTGTATGCTTGGCCAACTTTTTGTAAGACCAAGTTGGGTTTTGTTGAAAATATTTAATAATTTCAGTACGCACTTTTTTCTGGTCACTCATTTTAATCAGATTAACAAAAAAATTAATATAATTGACATTACACATAATAACTGACATGTTTTTCAAAGGTAACTTGATCAAAAAAAAATTCAAATAATACTTGGGTTAAAAAATGTAATGAAAAACGTGTGTTAAGAATTTTTCGATCTCACTCCTTATATATAGATGGCATTAGCGGTATAATGTAAAAATTTGATTTTGCCACACCCTAAACCCACAGATCGATAATCAAAAATCTGACTTTAGAGTGTTATCCGCTAGGCTATTCTGAAGATTCCCTGAAAATTTCATTAAAACCGGTCCAGTCTTTTTTGAGTTCATTCGGAACATACATCCATTTTTATATATATAGATGAAAAATGTTTGTATGAGAAAATTCGAAAATCTTCTTTACGAAAGCACCGAATGGACCTAATGTAGTATTTTGGGTGTCTAAACCCATATTCAGAAAATTTCCTTTCCAATGATACCAGTTTGGAGCTAATCGGTTGGATGGTCTCAGAGTCTATAACGGATTTGGATAGGAAGTCTTCATTAATTACATTTTTTTAGCTCTAGGCAATTCCACTTCATTACCATACGATGTGCAGCATATTTCAGCTATAAGCGTTCTTCAATGGGTGCGCATGTTAAATTGTTGGGGTACTTTAAAATAAAATTCTTAATAAATGCGAAATTAACCCTCAGCTCTCTTTTGTTGTGCCTTATTTCTGACTTCCTGGTTGAATTTTCCGTTTTGGTGTATTCAGGGACTTATAGTAAAATTTCACGGATAATATATTTTGGACAAAAAAGACCCATGCCTTGAGGATTAACATATTCTACAAAAATATTCTATGTAACATTTTACATAACTTTGCTGAGCACATTTTATACCTAAAATCTAAGGATCACATGGTTTCTTATGACGATTAACAATAAGAATGTGCCAGAGTTGGTACACTTTAACCCCCCTCAAAATAAATTCAGATGTAAACTTTTAAAACGCCGATACACGTGTCTTTTTTTTTGTCTCCCCAATCAAAATTTATTGGTCGGACCTCGTATTTTTTTTTGGTGTTGTACAGTGTACTTTGCATATGATTCAAAACACAGTAATAATTTTTGAGTGGTTATTGCTAACGGCATTTAAAAACTGATTGAGAAAATGACAATCAATTGTGAGAGCGCAAGCAATATTATTAGCACATGTTGATGATTGAAAACTCTACAAAAGCAGTGATTTCATTCATATAGAAAAAAGCGAATAAACTCATGTACATTAGTGTGTCCCAAAAAAAAATTTTGTTGGGGCCCAAGCTTATTTTGAGTTTTTTTTTTAGATTTTTTGGAAGAGGTTTTTTAAATTTTGTAAATAACGCTATATAACTTTTAAAACTTGTATGAAAATTAAAAAACTAACAATGCAGTTTAAAAGATCAATTAATTCTTAATAATATAGGGGCAACAATTTTCTTTTAACAGTTTTATTTTAAAATGTATCAACATGTTTAAGAGATTTGTGCTCGTTAAAATTGTTTTTCGGAAGTGGGCATTGTACGGGAGCTATGACTAATTATGGACCGATCTTTATACAAGTCAAGTGTACCAATTTTTAAATCGATGTCTTCCGATCGCGATGAAATTTGCACCAATGTTAGTTCTATTGGATAGTAATTCGGACACCATTTTTCAACAAGATCGGTCAAGAACTCTCTGAGTTATAGGAGGTCAAAATTTGACATTTTGGCCAAACAGGTGTTTTTTTTTATCCATATAACTTATTACCTATTGTTCTTAGTCCCAAATAGTTTAGATAGCTATTTATGCAATCTTTCGAAAAAAAAAATTAAAAAAATTTAATAAAATATTTTTGATTTTTTTTTTTAAATCAAAAATATTTTTGACTTTTTTTCTCAAAAGGGCCCTTTTTATTTTTTTTTTTATTTTTTTTAAGAAAGCTTAGGTCTTTTCCTAAGCGACCTATATGGTCGCTTAGTGGTATGCGAGTGGGATATCTATCAAAAAAAATATTTTGTAACTCAAGATTTAAAATTTTTGAATTTGTTTGCAAAATCAAAAACTTTGTTGACTTTTTTTAAAAAAATGGACCCATTTTTTAATTTTTTTTTTTGCTCAGAAGAAAGCTTATGTGTTTTCCTTTAACACCCTTTTTGTCGCTTAGTGGGATGCGAGTGGGATATCTATAAAAAAAATGTTTTGTAACTCAAGACATACAATTTTTTACTTTTTTTTGAAAAATCAAAAACCGTTTTGACTTTTTTTTTCCAAAATGGACTCTTTTTTTATTAATTTTTTTTTTGCTCAGAAGAAAGCTTAGGTTTTTTCCTTTAAAACCTTTTTGGTCGCTTAGTGGGATGCGAGTGGGATATCTATCAAAATAAATGTTTTGTAACTCAAGACAAATGTTTTTAAATTGATTTTTTTCATATTTGTGTGTAAGTGTTTCTAAAACCTTAAAAATAAAAACCACAACAACTGACCGATAATAGCCACTGGAGGGGTGCAATATGAGGCCGACCGCTATTAATTTTCCACCCCCAAAATTTGTCTGAGTTTTGTATCTTGCAGCTTTTTTAGTCAATCCTAGAGGTAGTTTTCAGCGCACGTGATTTTCATTGTTAAAATATCAGGTGCCCCAGAAACAAATTTTTGGAATCAAGTGGAAATATTTTATGGCCCTTCTCCGAAGTACCAGTTTATTTATTATTTTATGACATTTGACTTTAAGAAGTGGATGGAGAGGTAGAAGTTGACAGGTAGGTTATTTATATGGTGGTTTATTTTTATTATTATTTGTAACATTTGGTTAAACTAGGTACTTTAGTATGTAAGCCCTTCTTGACCCTAATAAAAGATTTTAGACTCATTCATTAAAACGTACTACCTATATGATCTTAAAAAACTATTTATTGTCATTCTGAAGACATACGGAAATCAGTTTTTTACAGCGTTAAAGTTAAGACGTGTGTTATTTACATAAATACTTACAAAATTCAAAATGTCTACGACTTCTAAAAAGGCTAAGGTTGAAAATGAAATTTATTCGTCTTTTTGTTTTAATCCCTTTAACAAAATGAAGCACAGATCATCAGATATGCGAAATATTTCCGACGGCTTATTAAAAAAATTACCTACGCTGTCAAAACGATTGAAAATTTGTGGATCATGCAGGAAAGAGCTCGGAAAGTTGAACGAATTACTGAATTTGAATAGTAATGAGCCTTGCGTTGAAGTTATTCCAGATGAAGACAAAAGTAATTCCGAGAATGAAGACAGAACTGTTGATGATGATGGTTATTCCAACTTTTCAAATTCAACGAATGAGTGTCGAAACCAATACCATAAGGATGCAGTAGAAGTTCTTGAACAAATAAAAGAGAAATACAAAACGTCACAGAGTGAAGCTGAAAGAATTCAACTTCTCACGCTTGCTCCAAGAACATGGAGTTCTGCAAAAACAATGACTGAGTTTGGAACGTCTCAACGAAAAGCAAGAATTGCTAAACAATTGGTTGCTGAGCATGGGATTCTCACACTCCCAAACAAAAAGAAGGGAAAAACTTTGGAGTGCGATACTAAATCTCTAATAACTCAGTTTTATCAGCGAGATGATATGAGTCGCCTGATGCCAGGGATGAAAGACTGGATGTCTGTACGAATCGATGGCAAGAAAGTTCAAATGCAGAAGAGAATGGTTCTCTTTAACCTGAATGAATTATTCGCAACATTTCAATCTGAATACGAGGATGTCAAAATTGGATTCACAAAATTTACACAACTGAGGCCAAAACATTGCGTTTTGGCAGGAAGCAGCGGAACTCACACAGTATGTGTTTGTATTTACCATGAAAATGTTAAATTGATGTTGAAGGAAATCAACTTAAATTACTTAAAAGATGATTCATCAGAAGATTTACACCATTACCGCGATTGCCTTAAATTGACTATGTGCCCTAATGCTACAACTTCTTGCCACTTAGGTGAATGTTCGAATTGCCCGGAAACCACATCCATCAAAGAAAATTTAATCAACTCTTTTGATCGAGAATGTATTGAGGAGTTAAAATTTGAATCTTGGCTTCAGACTGAAAGATGCACACTGAAAACCATAATTTTAAATGTGGATGATTTTGTGGAAGAACTGTGTAGAGGATTGCTAAATTTGAGAACCCATGACTTTTTAGTCAAAGAGCAGTGGTCATTCTTCTAGGACTTGAAAACACATTTGAAGTCTGGTGAATTCATTATTTCATTTGATTTCGCAGAGAACTATAAATATGTTCTTCAGGATTCCATACAAGCATTCCACTTCAATAACAACGAAGCAACTATATTCACAGTAGTTATTTACTACATGAAAGAAGAAAACCTGGAACACAAAAGTATGACAATCATATCCGACGATTTAAAACATGACACCGTTGCAGTTTATGAGTACCAGAAGATAATACTAAATTATCTAAAATCAAAATTTACAGTAGAAAAGGTATACTACGTTTCGGACGGAGCTCGTCAACATTTTAAAAACAAAAGTAGCTTCGCAAATCTTACAGCTCATGAAAAAGATTTTGGAATGCCAGCTGAGTGGCATTTTCATCCTACTGCTCATGGCAAAGGAGCATGTGATGGTATTGGAGCAAACCTCAAAAGAAATGCAGCGAAGTATAGCCTCCAGTGCTCTAATCAAGATCGCATCTTAGATGCGACTGCTTTATTCCATTGGGAATACAAAGAATTATTGTAAAGAAACTAAAATAGTTTTTAGTAGCAAAGAGGATCATGAGGAAACATTGAAAACACTAAAGAGCAGATTCGATGCTGCGGTAACAATCGATGGCACTGCTCAATACCATGCTTTCATACCGCTTGTCGATGGAAGACTCAAATTAAAAAAGTTTTCTGCATCTACTCAATGCGATTTCTTTCCAAAGCCAAAAAAGAATCCAGCAGCGAAATCAGTAGCTGAATCTAATAACGTCAAGAAAGGATTGACAAAAAAAAGCAGCTAATAAAGGTGACAAATAAGGAGGATAAAAGTATGGATATTTGAAAATTTAAAAACTTCATAAATTAAGTGTAAAAATAGTTATTATATAAATTGATCTATTGTGATTAAGAATAAATTTTACTAAATTATTCATCTTTTTATTATTATTATATATTAAATTAATTATTATTACAAATAAATAACAAAATTAAATTATTCAACATTTCCATAGAAAAAAAAGTGATTTTTATTCCTGAGGTTAACATATTATGGGTATTACAGTATCGAGGCTATGAAATTTTAGTTGGGTATGTTACATACCATCGGAAAGGCTAATGTGTCTAGTTTCTCTGCGTAAGTTTAATTTTTAAGGTTTACACACAAATATGAAAAAAATTAAAATAGTGCAAATTTAAAAACCTTTGTCTTGAGTTACAAAACATTTATTTTGATAGATATCCCACTCGCATCCCACTAAGCGACCAAAAAGGTTTTAAAGGAAAAGACCTAAGCTTTCTTTTGAGAAAAAAAAATTAATAAAAAAAAGAGTCCATTTTGGAAAAAAAAGTCAAAAAGGTTTTTGATTTTTCAAAAAAAAGTAAAAAATTGTATGTCTTGAGTTACAAAACATTTTTTTATAGATATCCCACTCGCATCCCACTAAGCGACAAAAAGGGTGTTAAAGGAAAACACATAAGCTTTCTTCTGAGCAAAAAAAAAAAATTAAAAAATGGGTCCATTTTTTTAAAAAAAGTCAACAAAGTTTTTGATTTTGCAAAAAAATTCAAAAATTTTAAATCTTGAGTTACAAAATATTTTTTTTAATAGATATCCCACTCGCATCCCACTAAGCGACCATATAGGTCGCTTAGGAAAAGACCTAAGCTTTCTTAAAAAAAATAAAAAAAAAATAAAAAGGGCCCATTTTGAAAAAAAAAGTCAA
This sequence comes from Calliphora vicina, assembly GCF_958450345.1. Lineage (NCBI taxonomy): Eukaryota > Metazoa > Arthropoda > Insecta > Diptera > Calliphoridae > Calliphora > Calliphora vicina. Next base: position 76,278,517 of record NC_088781.1, read on the forward strand.
AAATATTTTTGATTTTTAAAAAAAAAAATCAAAAATATTTTATTAAATTTTTTTAATTTTTTATTTCGAAAGATTGCATAAATAGCTATCTAAACTATTTGGGACACATTTTGCTAAGAACAATAGGTAATAAGTTATATGGATAAAAAAAACACCTGTTTGGCCAAAATGTCAAATTTTGACCTCCTATAACTCAGAGAGTTCTTGACCGATCTTGTTGAAAAATGGTGTCCGAATTACTATCCAATAGAACTAACATTGGTGCAAATTTCATCGCGATCGGAAGACATCTATTTCAAAAGTTGGTTCACTTGACGTGAAATGCCCCATATATATAACATATTTGTGTTGAATTTTATTTGAATATCTACATTTTTATGAGATTTATGTTAGTTAAAGTGATTTTCGGAAGTGGACCTTATATGGGAGCTATGACTAATTATGGACCGACCGTGACAAAATTTGATAGGCGCGAGTTTAGCTTATATAGAATTTATTTGTGCTCAATTTGGTTTAGATATCTTTATAACTAAGAAATTTATGAGAGATTATCTATTTTTAGATAGGGCAATCGTATGGGAGCTAGTAGAAATAATGGACTGATTCGAACCAAATTCAATAGGCTTCGTCCATGTGGCAATAGAAAAGCTTGTACCAAATTTTATCTTTGAAATTGCGACCTGTAGTTGGATTACACTACGGTGATGTACGGTATAAAAATCATTTTGAGTACATAAAAGTTTTCGTATTCTTTATATAACTAAGGAACGGTAAAAGCAAATTCAAATATTGTTGTCACTAAATTATTAAGAATTATTTGATCTTTCAAACTGCATTGTTAGGTTTTTTAATTTTCATAAAAAATTTAAAACTTATAAAGCGTTATTTACAAAATGTTTGGATAAATTACGTAAAATTGTATTATAGGGCACCTTAGTGAGCCAATTCATTGAAAAAACTAATAGTATTTGCACACAAAAATAAAGCATCGACATTCTTCTTTTAAAATGTTTCTTCAAAAGTAAAGAAAATCGTGGGTTTTGACAAAGTTATGAAGAAAACTCAAAAAAGGTCGATAAACCCGATTTTTGACAATAAGCGACATCTAAACCTCTTCCGAAAAATCTGAAAAAAATCTCATAAATACTTCACCCTATAAGCTTTTAAATTATGTTTGAGCACCCATGAAAATATAAAAATAAAATTTTTTTGGGACACACTAATGTACATCTCTGATACATTAGTGATGGCTTTATTTCCGCTTTGAGCAATAATTGAATATGACTTTATTTCACTCCATCGGTGGTAATAAAGCCATATGGTCTTATTTCTCAACAGAATGTGTAATAGAGCCATATGTCCTTATTGCATATGGCCTTATTTCACGGCACCGTTAATTCTTCAAATAATGTTCACAAATTAATTTTGAAATATATGAAAATGAAGATCAAACTTTTTATCCCAATTTTAAAGAAAATATTTATTATTGTTTAAGTTAGTTTTTTTGTATGTGTATACTCCCTTTTGTTCACCCTTGGGTGGGGATATTTTTTTTCTAAATTGTAACGAGTAAAACCGTTAACGGTACTTTTCTTAAGCATTGTTCGCCACTTTGTTTTGCATATAATAATCTAATCGTAGCTTGATCGCTAAGACCTATACAACGTATTCTCAAACATAAAGGTAATATAATAAAGAAAATAATTTTTTAATATAAACAAAATAAAAACACAGTTTTATTTCTTTTTTTATTTCACGCACAAACATTTGGTCCAATCGAGCCGGATTTTTTGCCGCACATAAAGACAAGTACGAAGAACACAAATTAATTTGTATCTCCTTTTTTTATTTTATGGTCACATAAAGGATCGCCATTTTTTGGACACTTTCCGCAATTACCATCGTCTATTCTTTATTTCTTATTTTTGGAAAACATATTTACAAAATAATAAGGTGCGTACTTGAATTTCTTTATAAAAAAAAGTGCTGTGAATTTTGTAAAAGAAAAGTGTTTTTTATTTATTTTGTTTATTAAAAATAAAAGTGTTTAAACAAACACTCACATATACATACATATTAATTATAATATTACTGTGTGTTTGTTGTAGTTGGTCGCTTTTCCAACCCTCGCTTTATTTGACACTTGCTTTGTGTTTCGTTTTCTACTACTAGAAAATATCAACTGCGGGTTTGTTTACGTGGACGGACAGAATTATAGAAACTAAATTTATTTTGATAATTTGCTCATTTTTTGTGACAAAATAAAGATCTTTCGCGTTTTAAACGAAAAGAAATTTAATTAAAATTAATATTATTAATTGTGCTTATTAATAAATAACAAGTGGTGGAAATAGTGTTGTGTTTTTTTTGATTGATATTAATACATAGACATTAGTGTTTGCTTTTTCTTCTTCTTCATATAAAAGTGGTCACTCTACTGTCGGTCAGTTTGACTATTATTGCGTTTGATTAAATTTGACAAAATTAATTTTGTGTAATATTGATCAAATTTGTGAAAATTAATTACAATTTAATTTATTATATATTATTTGAAAAAATCAGTTAGATTTTTTTTTTAATTTTAAAAGTAAAAAATTTTGGAAATTATTAATCAATAATAAATTAAAGTTGTTATTTTTAAACTTGTAATTTATATAAAAGAAAAAGTCATAAACATGTCTATTACACCACTTGACCGTTTTATTAGAGCTTCGGATGCTCTTATCCGTTTTGAAGCCGAATTTAATAATACTCGCGAAGAAGTACATACTGCGTTCACAATAGGGTTTCACAGAGATGAATTGAATAAGTTGTGGGACCTTGTTAAATCGACATATGAACAATGTCTTGATTATTTGACGACCTCTGAGGACACTGAACCTGATGATACTGAGGTGACTAGCTCGAAATATCAGAATACGTATAGATCGTTTATTAACTGTTCGGGTAAAATTGCTGAGAAAATTCATCAGTTTGATTCAGTGACTAAGTCAACTGATTCGCCAACAGTGAATCAGAATATTTGTGTCGGTCATCATAATTTGACTTTACCGCCTTGTGACGTAGATATGTTTGAGGGTGATTATCTTTCATGGCCTGCCTTTAGGGATTTGTTTACGGCCTTATATATAAATAGTTCGCGTCTTACAAATATTGAACGATTATGCCACTTACTGCGTAAGACTAGTGGCGACGCGAAGGAAATTGTTTCGAAAAGTCCGCTTTCTGATATAGGGTTTGAAATGGCATGGCGAAATTTAAAAGACGCCTATGAGAATCCGCGTATGTTGGTTAATAATCAACTAAAGACGCTTTTTAATATTCCAATACTAGAAAAAGAGTCTTTTACCGGCCTCAAAAATTTGCAAAGAGGAATTAATAGTTGTCTTGCCGCGTTGTCGGTGTATAAAGTTCCGACAGAGAATTGGGATCCGATTCTAGTCTTCTTATGTGTACAGCGACTTCCTGACTGCTCTGTAACTTTATGGGAACAGAGCATTAAGGATAAATTTGCGTTATCATGTTGGAAAGACATGGATGCTTTTCTAACAGAAAGGATTCAAACTTTGGAATGTCTTCGTGATATTCGGGAAACGCCGCAGACAAAAGTACCATCGGTACAAAAGGTAAAGACACATCATGCTAATTCTGCATCAAATTCTCATTTTTGCGTTTTATGTAAGAATCAAAGCCATTTCCTACGCGATTGTAAGCGTTTCAAGAATCTTTCAGTTTCGGAAAGATTTTCTACAATTAAGAGACACCATTGTTGCGTCAATTATTTATCAAGAACACATGAGGTTAGAAATTGCACAAGTGTTCATAGCTGTTCAACTTGTCAGAAGAGACATCACACTTTGCTGCATAGAAGTACTTCATCCTCAGACGATTCGACTGAAAATTCAAATACAGGCGCGAGTTCTGTCGTGGCATCTCCACCAACAAACTCTAGGCCTGTGGAATCTTCAGCGTCTACTTCTAGAAAAAATAACCCAGGTCCCTCAAATCGACAGGTGTTCCACTTGTCCAATAATCGCACTGTACTTTTAGGGACTGCTATGGTGAATATACGTCACCAAGGTATGACATACCCGGCTCGAGCCCTCATTGACCCTGGTTCGGAAACGTCGTTTATTTCTGAACGCGTGCAGAATCGTTTAAAGATTTCGGCGCATTTGACAAATGCTCAAATCTCTGGTGTCAACCAGACGATTACTGCAACCTCTACTAAACTTTGCTCGATCGAAATAGGCTCTCCTTTGGACACGTCGATTAATTTAAGGACTACAGCTCTTGTTTTACCAAATATATCGGGTAATTTACCATCGTTTGTTATGTCGGATGAACTTTGTGGGAATTTACCGAATCTACAATTGGCTGATTCTCAGTTTTTCAATTGCAGACCGGTTGATCTGCTTCTAGGTGCAGATTTGTATCCTCAAATTATATTAAGGGAAATTCGTACAAACTTTTTAGGGTCGTTATTAGCTCAAAACACGATATTCGGTTGGATTATTACTGGTCCTGTGCCATCATCTTCTGTTCAGGTGTTTAATACCAGAGTTGAGTTTTCCGAGGAAGACAATTTAAACAGCAGCTTACTCCGCTTTTGGGAACTAGAGGAGGCGCCGAAAAGGAAAATAATGTCCCTTTATGATAGGATTTGTGAAGAGAACTACAAGCGCACAACTCGCAGAGGAACTGATGGACGATATATAGTGACACTTCCTTTCAAGCCTGAATTTCCGGAAAAGCTTTCGTTAGGTTCTTCAAAACAAAATGTTAGGGCGCAATTTTTGAGAACGGAAGCTTCACTATTGAGGAAACCACAAATTAAGGAAATGTATGACGAAGTAGTTAAAGAATATTTGGTTTTGGGTCACATGCGGCCAATAGTGGAGACATCGTCTTCCATTTCTTCATGTTATTTGCCACATCATCCTGTAATAAAACTTGATCGTAAAACTACTAAATTGAGAGTAGTTTTTAATGCGTCAAATAAAACTTCTAGTGGACTTAGTCTTAACGATTGTTTGTTTGTCGGTCCTACCCTTCAGGCAGATTTAGTCCTACTGATTTTACGTTGGAGATTTTTTCGCTATGTTTTTAATTGTGATATTACTCAAATGTATAGACAGATAAGGCTTGACCAGTCTCATACTCCTTTTCAGCGTATTTTGTTTCGCGATTCTCCTACAGAGGATTTAAAGCAGTATGAATTACAGACTGTGACCTTTGGCGTCAATTGTGCAATTTATCTGGCCATCCGTACTTTATTACAGTTGGCAGATGATTCTGAGAGTCAATATCCACTCGCATCGAAAATTCTTCGTAAAGGTATGTACGTTGACGACGTACTCACGGGGACTCATGATGTTGAAACCGCTTTGATCGCTCGTGATCAACTTGTAGCGGCATTATCATCTGCAGGGTTTAATCTTCGAAAATGGACTTCGAACGATAAGGCAATTTTAGCCGGTTTTTCCCCAGAGTATTTGATAGATGAGAAACTTTTGGTTTTTGTCGAATCAAGTAGTTCGAAAACGCTGGGACTCCAATGGAGGGAAGTTCTGTCAACAATCGCGAAATTATTTGACCCGGTAGGTTGGTTAGGTCCAGTTTTAGTAGTAGCAAAAATGCTAATGCAAAAAGTTTGGCAGGATCAGATAGATTGGGATGAGGATATAAAAATGTCAACACAAACCGAATGGGAGAAATTTGTGGCTTCGTATCATGAAGTCAATTGTATACAAATTCCTCGATGGGTCCATTATGAACCAGAATCCTCAGTAGAGCTTCATGTTTTTTCTGATGCCTCGGAAAAGGCATATGCGGGGGTAATATATATTCGGGTGGAAACACCTAGGGGAGAAATTTTCACACATTTGCTAACATGCAAGACGAAAGTGGCCCCTATTAAATCGGTTACTTTACCTCGTCTTGAACTTTGTGGTGAGGTATTAGCGGCAGACCTTTTGAAGGCCGTGTTGTGTGAAATTGACATTCCATTGCACCAGGTTTATTGTTGGACTGATTCTACGATCGTCCTTTCCTGGTTAAGAAAAGACCCCTGTTCTTGGGCAACCTTTGTTGCAAATCGAGTTTGCAAGATACAAGAAATTGTAGGCAAACATAATTGGCATCATGTCAGATCTGAGGAAAATCCAGCGGATTTAGGAAGTAGAGGAGTTACACCTTCTCTTTTAGCTCAGAGCTCTCTTTGGTGGAATGGTCCACATTGGCTTCGGGACAAAAAGTCTACTTGGAATCTGAAGAATTTATCCATGCTTAATACCGATCTTGAGGTTCGAAATGTAAAATCTCATTTCTCTTTTTTCACGAATTACGAGGACGTTTTGGAGAGATTTTCGTCGCTTGATCGTGCTATCCGAGTTTTATCCTACGTTTTCAGATTTTTCCATAGAACTCATTCGCTTTATAGGAACCGATATTCGTATGACACCATAACGCTGTCTGAAAATGAAGTGAGACATGTGAAACTACGTTTGGCCATTGTGGCCCAAAAAGGTAATTTCGCGGAGGAATACAAGTGTCTATTGGAAAAAAGACCACTTTCTTCTAAAAGTTCACTTTTACCTCTAAATCCGTTTCTTGACAATGAGGGTGTCATGAGACTTAATGGTCGATTGGCTAGGTCGCCTTCATTGGTTTATACGGAACGGCATCCTATTTTATTGCCATATTCATGTCGCTTCAAGCTCCTTTTAGCAGAATTTATTCACAAGATTTCCATTCACGGTGGAAATCAACTAATGCTAAGGATAATACGAATCGAATATTTGATTCCTCGTTTAAAGACACTTGTTAGAACTATTGTTAATCGCTGTAAGCGATGCGTGTTGGATCGTAAACGCGCTTGCACTCAACTAATGGCTGCCTTACCCCCAGAACAGGAGTTGATTCCGTTTACAACAACAGGAGTTGATTTCGCTGGTCCCTTCGACATGAAAAATTTGAACGGTAGGTCGTGTCAGATCTTAAAGGCCTATGTCTGTATTTTTGTATGTTTCGCCACCAAAGCCGTACACTTAGAAGTAACTTCAGATTTATCAACAGATAAATTTTTAGCGGCATTTAATCGATTTATTTCGAGACGCGGTTGTCCACGTACGATCTTTTCGGATAACGGGACGAATTTTGTAGGTGCTTCTCGAGAGTTGGAGAGAGAATTTAAAACCTTTTTATTGGAAAGTAGGGCTAGGATGTGTTCGACGTTTGGCATCAACGGCCTTTCATGGCGTTTTATTCCTGCTGGTGCTCCCCATATGGGAGGTTTGTGGGAAGCGGGAGTTCGAAGTTTCAAACTGCACTTTCATAAAGATGCACATTCCGGTAAATATACCTTTGAGGAACTTTCTACTGTCCTCGCTAGAATTGAGGCATGTTTAAATTCTCGACCATTATGCCCTATGAATGATAATCCTAATGAGATAGTGGCTCTTACGCCAGGTCATTTCTTAATAGGGTCGCCTATACTAGCTCCACCTGAACCGTCAATTTATGACTCGCCGCTTAGTCTTCTAAATCGTTATAGGAAAGTTAAAGCACTGACTCATCACTTTTGTCGTAGATGGAAAGAAGAGTACTTGTCAGGTCTTCACAAACGATATAAGTGGAAATATCCAGAAAGAGATATAGCAGACGGAGACTTAGTTGTCATACGAAATGAGCAATTGTCACCCACTTCTTAGAAAATGGGAAGAGTCGTTAGGACTTATCCAGGAAGCGATAATCACGTACGCGTCGCGGACATACGTACAGAAAACGGGATAATAAAGCGACCAATTACAAAACTGGTTGTTTTAACCAGTGAAACTGTTTAAAAATTGTTTTGTTAACCTTCATTGTTTCCTAGTATCATGGATCCTCTTACTCACTTGTCGGAAGAAGCTTTGCTTGAGGATTACGATGAGACAATGGAGGTGGACTCAGCTGCGACGACTACTACTACAGGTTCTACCAGCCAGTCTGAAGTTGTCGCTGTCATCGAGAGCTCAACAGCCATCGTGGTCACTGACCAAGAGGTCCCTTTGACCTCACCTGAAAATTCCTCTGCCCCTGCAGTGGTACCGGCTCCTTACGCCAACATAACTACAAATCCTGACCCAGTATCAGGTGCCGTGGAAGCCTCTGGTTCGAATCCGGTCGGGAATTCGCGAAACGTTGCTAAAAATTGTCGCATTTGTGATCGCAAGCATCAATTGTCTTCGTGTCGTAAATTCATAAATATGACTTGTGAAAAGAGAATTAGGATGGTGCTACTACACCATTATTGCTCTCGTTGTTTTTCCGCAAATCATATTTCCCGCGATTGCTCAAGTCAAGGATGTTGTAAAACATGTAAAGGAAAACATCATTCGATGTTACACTATGACAATAACGTCGCGGCGAAACAAATGAAATCTAAAAAACGCTCGCGAACTAGCGATCCTCGACCTGCTGTTTCGAATGAACTTCCGTCAATGCCATTGTTTCACCCCGTGTCGTTTTCTCCAATGGCTACTGTTTTGCTGCTCATTTCGGACAAGAGCATTCGGGTACGGGCAGTTTTAGACCTTTGCTGTAGCATGAGCTATATTTGCTCAAGTTTAGTGGCAAACCTAAAGCTGCCCGTCTCCACCGTTAATGAAGAAAAATTTTGCAAAGTCAATATATGTTCTCTTTATGAGGCATCGCGACAAATTTCGTTGACGGTAAAGGTAAAAACAATGCATGGCATAAAAACTCCTGTAGAGACGGTTTCGGACACTATAAAAGATCATTTTGAGGGTATGCAATTGGCAGATCCGAGTTTTAATATGTCCGGAAAAGTCGCGCTCGTAATTGGTCCTGAGGTAGCACCGCAAATTATGAGAGGTAAAATCTATTCGAACCCGGGACTTCCTATGGCTCAATACACCATTTTTGGTTGGGTCATTTCTGGCCAAGCCCCTCGTTAAGGGCCCAGTTCATGGTCTGATTCAAAACCATACTCTCTTGAGTGCAGTATGTTGTCTGTGTCAAACTACATCCCATAGACCTTGTTCTATGGGAACCTTTTTATTTATATCCACATATATACCAGCTGGTCTGGCCTGGTCGTATGACCAACTTGTTATTTGAAAAAATAAATGAATTGAAAAAAAAAATAATTTTATATGATTTAAGTTTACATTTTTTATTATTATTACCTATTTAATTTAAGATTTGTTGCAACGGTCTTTGTTGTTGCAAGGTGGCCGGCAATGTTTAAGTTAGTTTTTTTGTATGTGTATACTCCCTTTTGTTCACCCTTGGGTGGGGATATTTTTTTTCTAAATTGTAACGAGTAAAACCGTTAACGGTACTTTTCTTAAGCATTGTTCGCCACTTTGTTTTGCATATAATAATCTAATCGTAGCTTGATCGCTAAGACCTATACAACGTATTCTCAAACATAAAGGTAATATAATAAAGAAAATATTTTTTTAATATAAACAAAATTAAATCACAGTTTTATTTCTTTTTTTATTTCACGCACAAACAATTATGTTTTTTAATATTTTTAAAATTAATAAAAATTATGTATTCAAATTTTTTCATAAACTTCAAAGAATATATGTATGGGGTAATTTGGAATTAATATGGCATGTCAGATATAGAATTTGAAAAAAAATAAAGAGATAATGACACGACCTTCTATTTTTCTACTATGTTGTAAACAATAAAATCAAATCAAATCATATTACAGTAAACAAAATGTTAAGACGATTTTAAAATCCGCATAATGAATCAGGTTAAAATGCTTGTCTCAATATCAATAATTTTATTACTTACACGAATCCACGAATAATGTTATTTTTTGACTTGTTGCTACACTGCAATATTTCCTGTAGCTTAAAGCATAGTTGCAATCCAAACTGAACTTTCATATTAACAAATCCAGAATACGTTCTGTCGATATCCTTTAATAATGCATCTGCTCTATGCGCTGACTAAATACAGAACCAAAAAATAAATAATAAATACCTTTAATATATATTCAAAGTTTAATATGAATTAAATGAATACCTCAAGTTTGCAATCCGTGCTTAAACAGATCAAATAGGGTACCATTCGTACCGGATGAACTAGACCTTGTCGTAAAACAATTTGTACTACTTTAACTGCCCAAAGACGGACGGCATCATCACGGTTTAAAAAACAATCCAAAATTTCTTGCAAATAAAGTTGAATTACTCTGCTGGCCATTCCCGAAGAAACGTCGTTCATTTCTTTAAGATCTTCGTTTTTTGATTGCTTTTCCCCTAAACAAAAGAAAGTAATTATTAGCTTAAATATATTTTTGGCAATTAGTATTGTTACGCACATTCTTTTTCCTTATTGTACATATACATTTCAGATTCAGTTAAATAAATCCATATATTGCGCATACATATAATTTTAATATTGGGCTCCGATTTGTCTGAACTTAGTATATCACAATAAAATTGTTTCAGTTCTGACCTTATTAAATAATCGTCGTTCATTACGCAGAATGAACCTAAAGCGATTAGAGACTGTTTTCGAATTTCATAGTTAGAACACTGAGTGAAAAACATAATACAGTCAAAAGCATCATCACATATAGTCGGTGAAAGATTGTTGGACTCGCCTGAAATATAAGAATACGAAACAAATGATATAAACAAATTTAAATCTCTAAAATTTATGAATATTATAGACCATACACTAAGTATATGACCTTATATACCTTACACTAAGTATATGAGCAACAAAATTTTTCTTTAAAATTTCAATATGTAATTCTAAAATAATAATTTCGTGGTTCTCCGTTGTTTAAAGGGTTCTTGTAGGAAGTGGGCCTTATGACTAATTATGGACCGATCGCATTAAATTAGGTTGTATAACTTCAGTGCATATGAAACTTATTTGTGTTGAATTGTATTTGGATACCAAGATATTTATGCTCATTAAAGTGATTTCCGGAAGGGGTTCGTATATGGGATCTATGGTCAATATCGATTCTATCCGCAAAAAATATAATTTATTTTATACTAGCTGACCCGACAGACGGACATGGCTTAATCGACTCCGCTATCTATAAGGATCCAGAATATATATACTTTATAAGGTCGGAAATAAAAAATGTAGAAATTACAAACGGAATGACAAACTTATATATACCCTTCTCACGAAGGTGAAGGGTATAAAAATACAGCTCCTTCCTTGTAATTGACATGTTAAACTCTAAATGAAATAAAAATCGTTGAGGCAAAAAGTGGCAGCTAATTTTTTAAACATTAAAAAGCTACGTATACAGTGACGGACAATACAATAGAATCATTACATATGAATTCGATTAAAGCGGTAAAACTACAAAATTTGATTTCAAAATTTAAAGTTTGTTCATTATATGTATATTAATGCTCATAACGTAAACAATAAATAGAAAAAAATAAAATAAAAAAATAACACATTCTTATGTTAAAAACGATGTCAAATCTAAAAGACTAAATAAAATATGCGACATTCAAATAGAATCAATCAGTATTAAAATGATTAAAAATAAAAAATCATCATTAGAATTCGTTGTTTTCTTAATATTTTGTTGCATATCAATTATTTCTAATAACAGCATCAAATCTTTTGGGGATTGAATTTAACAAAGTTTCGCATGTCGATCGGCAAATTGCATACCATATTTCCTGAATTTTCTGCCAAAGTTCTTCCTTGTTTTTCAATTTTTCAGGTCCGAGTTTGTCTTTTACTATTCTCCATAGGATAGGGTCATTATCTTGCTGTAAGAGCCATTTTAAGGGCATATTCCATTCTGCATGTGGCTTTATAACATTCTTTTTGCCATTTTTTGGACGTCTAACCCATGTCTTATCATCACTATCAATTAAATTAATGGTCGTTTCGTCCGTCCACAACACATTTTGCCACTTTTTTATATTTTCTGGCCCACACCAATCCTTATGATTTCTCCTGGTTTTAAATGAAATATTGGTAGTGATTCTATTGTAATGTCCGTCACTGTATATAGATGACGACAACATAAAAACTAAAACTTAACTCCGATAAATTACCATTTGAAATTTTAATAGAATATGGACATTGAACAAAAATTGCACATTTAAAACACACATGTACATTAGTGTCCCAAAAAATTTTTTTTTTTGGAATTTCGGAACGCATACCCTCTAATTTTTTTATATGGGGCATTTCACGTCAAGTGAACCAACTTTTGAAATCGATGTCTTCCGATCGGACACCATTTTTCAACAAGATCGGTCAAGAACTCTCTGAGTTATAGGAGGTCAAAATTTGACATTTTGGCCAAACAGTTGTTTTTTTTTATCCATATAACTTATTACCTATTGTTCTTAGCAAAATGTGTCCCAAATAGTTTAGATAGCTATTTATGCAATCTTTCGAAAAAAAAAATTAAAAAAATTTAATAAAATATTTTTGATATTTTTTTTTTAAATCAAAAAATAATTTTGACTTTTTTTTTTCAAAATGGGCTCTTTTTGTTTTTTTTTTTATTTTTTTTAAGAAAGCTTAGGTCTTTTCCTAAGCGACCTATATGGTCGCTTAGTGGGATGCGAGTGGGATATCTATCAAAAAAAATATTTTGTAACTCAAGATTTAAAATTTTTGAATTTTTTTGCAAAATCAAAAACTTTGTTGACTTTTTTTAAAAAAATGGACCTATTTTTTATTTTTTTTTTTTGCTCAGAAGAAAGCTTATGTGTTTTCCTTTAACACCCTTTTTGTCGCTTAGTGGGATGCGAGTGGGATATCTATAAAAAAAATGTTTTGTAACTCAAGACATACAATTTTTTACTTTTTTTTGAAAAATCAAAAACCTTTTTGACTCTTTTTTTATTAATTTTTTTTTCTCAAAAGAAAGCTTAGGTCTTTTCCTTTAAAACCTTTTTGGTCGCTTAGTGGGATGCGAGTGGGATATCTATCAAAATAAATGTTTTGTAACTCAAGACAAAGGTTTTTAAATTTGCACTATTTTAATTTTTTTCATATTTGTGTGTAAACCTTAAAAATTAAACTTACGCAGAGAACTAAAATTTCATAGCCTCGATACTGTAATACCCATAATATGTTAACCTCAGGAATAAAAATCACTTTTTTTCTATGGAAATGTTGAATAATTTAATTTTGTTATTTATTTGTAATAATAATTAATTTAATATATAATAATAATAATAAAAAGATGAATAATTTAGTAAAATTTAATCTTAATCACAATAGATCAGCAGCATTGAATCTGCTCTTTAGTGTTTTCAATGTTTCCTCATGATCCTCTTTGCTACTAACAACTATTTTAGTTTCTTTACAATAATTCTTTGCCCAATGGAATACAGCAGTCGCATCTAAGATGCGATCTTGATGAGAGCACTGGAGGCTATACTTCGCTGCATTTCTTTTGAGGTTTGCTCCAATACCATCACATGCTCCTTTACCATGAGCAGTAGGATGAAAATGCCACTCAGCTGGCATTCCAAAATCTTTTTCATGAGCTGTAAGATTTGCGAAGCTACTTTTGTTTTTAAAATGTTGACGAGCTCCGTCCGAAACGTAGTATACCTTTTCTACTGTAAATTTTGATTTTAGATAATTTAGTATTATCTTCTGGTACTCATAAACTGCAACGGTGTCATGTTTTAAATCGTCGGATATGATTGCCATACTTTCGTGTTCCAGGTTTTCTTCTTTCATGTAGTAAATAACTATTGTGAATATAGTTGCTTGGTCGTTATTGAAGTGGAATGCTTGTATGGAATCCTGAAGAACATATTTATAGTTCTCTGCGAAATCAAATGAAATAATGAATTCACCAGACTTCAAATGTGTTTTCAAGTCCTTGAAGAATGACCACTTCTCTTTGACTAAAAAGTCATGGGTTCTCAAATTTAGCAATCCTCTACACAGTTCTTCCACAAAATCATCCACATTTAAAATTATGGTTTTCAGTGTGCATCTTTCAGTCTGAAGCCAAGATTCAAATTTTAACTCCTCAATACATTCTCGATCAAAAGAGTTGATTAAATTTTCTTTGATGGATGTGGTTTCCGGGCAATTCGTAGCATTAGGGCACATAGTCAATTTAAGGCAATCGCGGTAATGGTGTAAATCTTCTGATGAATCATCTTTTAAGTAATTTAAGTTGATTTCCTTCAACATCAATTTAACATTTTCATATTAAATACAAACACATACTGTGTGAGTTCCGCTGCTTCCTGCCAAAACGCAATGTTTTGGCCTCAGTTGTGTAAATTTTGTGAATCCAATTTTGACATCCTCGTATTCAGATTGAAATGTTGCGAATAATTCATTCAGGTTAAAGAGAACCATTCTCTTCTGCATTTGAACTTTCTTGCCATCGATTCGTACAGACATCCAGTCTTTCATCCCTGGCATCAGGCGACTCATATCATCTCGCTGATAAAACTGAGTTATTAGAGATTTAGTATCGCACTCCAAAGTTTTTCCCTTCTTTTTGTTTGGGAGTGTGAGAATCCCATGCTCAGCAACCAATTGTTTAGCAATTCTTGCTTTTCGTTGAGACGTTCCAAACTCAGTCATTGTTTTTGCAGAACTCCATGTTCTTGGAGCAAGCGTGAGAAGTTGAATTCTTTCAGCTTCACTCTGTGACGTTTTGTATTTCTCTTTTATTTGTTCAAGAACTTCTACTGCATCCTTATGGTATTGGTTTCGACACTCATTCGTTGAATTTGAAAAGTTAGAATAACCATCATCATCAACAGTTCTGTCTTCATTCTCGGAATTACTTTTGTCTTCATCTGGAATAACTTCAACGCAAGGCTCATTACTATTCAAATTCGGTAATTCGTTCAACTTTCCGAGCTCTTTCCTGCATGATCCACAAATTTTCAATCGTTTTGACAGCGTAGGGAATTTTTTTAATAAGCCGTCGGAAATATTTCGCATATCTGATGATCTGTGCTTCATTTTGTTAAAGGGATTAAAACAAAAAGACGAATAAATTTCATTTTCAACCTTAGCCTTTTTAGAAGTCGTAGACATTTTGAATTTTGTAAGTATTTATGTAAATAACACACGTCTTAACTTTAACGCTGTTTCTAAAAAACTGATTTCCGTATGTCTTCAGAATGACAATAAATAGTTTTTTAAGATCATATAGGTAGTACGTTTTAATGAATGAGTCTAAAATCTTTTATTAGGGTCAAGAAGGGCTTACATACTAAAGTACCTAGTTTAACCAAATGTTACAAATAATAATAAAAATAAACCACCATATAAATAACCTACCTGTCAACTTCTACCTCTCCACCCACTTCTTAAAGTCAAATGACATAAAATAATAAATAAACTGGTACTTCGGAGAAGGGCCATCAAATATTTCCACTTGATTCCAAAAATTTGTTTCTGGGGCACCTGATATTTTAACAATGAAAATCACGTGCGCTGAAAACTACCTCTAGGATTGACTAAAAAAGCCGCAAGATACAAAACTCAGACAAATTTTGGGGGTGGAAAATTAATAGCGGTCGGCCTCATATTGCACCCCTCCAGTGGCTATTATCGGTCAGTTGTTGTGGTTTTTATTTTTAAGGTTTTAGAAACACTTACACACAAATATGAAAAAAATCAATTTAAAAACATTTGTCTTGAGTTACAAAACATTTATTTTGATAGATATCCCACTCCCATCCCACTAAGCGACCAAAAAGGTTTTAAAGGAAAAGACCTAAGCTTTCTTTTGAGAAAAAAAATTAATAAAAAAAGAGTCCATTTTGGAAAAAAAAGTCAAAAAGGTTTTTGATTTTTCAAAAAAAAGTAAAAAATTGTATGTCTTGAGTTACAAAACATTTTTTTATAGATATCCCACTCGCATCCCACTAAGCGACAAAAAGGGTGTTAAAGGAAAACACATAAGCTTTCTTCTGAGCAAAAAAAAAAAAAAATTAAAAAATGGGTCCATTTTTTTAAAAAAAGTCAACAAGTTTTTGATTTTGCAAAAAAATTCAAAAATTTTAAATCTTGAGTTACAAAATATTTTTTTGATAGATATCCCACTCGCATCCCACTAAGCGACCATATAGGTCGCTTAGGAAAAGACCTAAGCTTTCTTAAAAAAAATAAAAAAAAAAAATAAAAAGGGCCCATTTTGAAAAAAAAAGTCAAAAATATTTTTGATTTAAAAAAAAAAATCAAAAATATTTTATTAAATTTTTTTAATTTTTTTTTTTCGAAAGATTGCATAAATAGCTATCTAAACTATTTGGGACACATTTTGCTAAGAACAATAGGTAATAAGTTATATGGATAAAAAAAACACCTGTTTGGCCAAAATGTCAAATTTTGACCTCCTATAACTCAGAGAGTTCTTGACCGATCTTGTTGAAAAATGGTGTCCGAATTACTATCCAATAGAACTAACATTGGTGCAAATTTCATCGCGATCGGAAGATTTCAAAAGTTGGTTCACTTGACGTGAAATGCCCCATATATATAAAACTACAGTTAAATATGAAATTTTGTCTTTCTATCATGATTGTAACCCGTGCCGACTTGCGATTTAGTTTTGTGGTGCATTTACAAGGGGAAAAATGCCATTTTTTCAGTTTTTGTAAAAATTTTGCCATTAAATAATTACTTTTGCAATTTAATTTAAAAGAATCGATATGTGAAGATCCAGGCAGTGAAATCAGTGGAGATACAGGCAGAGAAGACCACCAAATTCAAATGGAAATTTATAGTTTTTATATATATGTTTTATATGTATTGTATTAAAAAAATTTAAAAAATAAAGAAATTGTTATTTATATTAATTACCAAAAAAATAGAAAGGAAAAATTGTCAGGTGTGAAATCGTACACAAACGGTATCAAGTCGATAATTTTTGGTGTTAAATTGACAACGGTCTGATGTCAAATCGTACACAAACGGTGATAAATTGTCAACGGTCTGTTATAAAATCGTACACGAACGTTGTCAAATCGACAACGGATGGTGTCAAATCGGCTACGGAATGGTGTCATTTTTTCGTTGTCAAATTGACACCGTTCGTTTACAATTTGTAAACATACGGGGTTGATACACTATTGACACCGAATGGTGTCAAATTGTACACGGATGTGTTTTTCGCTGGGTGTAAGAACAAAATTAACATATTTTGAGAAATATTAAAATAAGAGCTTATTTTTACTTAAAATATATACATATTTACTTGTATATGAGTTTTTGTCTTCGTAGGATACCCTTAACCTATTCGCAGGTATGACCAAAAAAAAATATTTTTTTTAACGGCAGATTCAAAACTCCAATTTCAATTTTTTAAAAATTTTGTTAAACAAATTTCAGAATTTTTGATCATCACTTGGGGATTTATTGTCAACATAATAGGGAATAAAAATGTGAAAAAATTATGTCAATACCTCCTATAGTATTTCCGTACCTGCGATTTAAATTTAGCGATTTTCGAGAAAAACTAATTTTTTGGCCATATTTTGGCGAATGAGCCGAATTTCCTTACTGTTATGATTTTTAAGTAAAAGCTATTCAGAATATTATAGGACATGTAATTTTAAATATATAGTCGAGAATGTCAAAGATCAAATTTTTCAGTATTTGGAATTTCTCATGGAAAAATAGCGAAATGTTATATCTTTTTGGTCCGATTTTGATGAAACTCAAGAAAAGTATAACATGAAGTCTAGTATTTATAATAACAGCACAAAAATTAAAATTAACCCTTAATAGCACTTGGGGTTAAAATTACCCCAAACTTCTAAAACCATTAAAAAATAGTCCATTTCAATAGTGCTGATGAAAATTTGATTTTTATAGGAAACAAACTTTAAAATATTGAGTTGTGTATTAGAAAATAGTATTACGAAGCTATTGTGAAAAATGTTCACAATTTTGTTCAATTTTGACAACACATTTTTCAAACGGCAAAATATTGTATTTATACCTGATTTTTGCTTTAATAACGTAATTACACTGAGGGAAAAACGATGTTGCAAAATCGACAACGGTTGGTGTCATTTTGACAAAAACCGTCAAAAATTTAAAATATTTTAATAAATAATAAAGGGTAATAGTGATGCAAATAAATGGTTTAAGAACTAAAATATAAAAGAATGTGTAATTGTGTTTGATTGCGAATTTGTGTTGATGCAGATGAAGATCCAGGCAGTGAAATCAGTGGAGATACAGGCAGAGAAGACCACCAAATCCAAATGGAAATTTATAGTTTTTATATTTATGTTTTATATGTATTGTATTAAAAAAATTTAAAAAATAAAGAAATTGTTATTTATATTAATAACCAAAAAATAGAAAGGAAAAATTGTCAGGTGTGAAATCGTACACAAACGGTATCAAGTCGATAATTTTTGGTGTTAAATTGACAACGGTCTGATGTCAAATCGTACACAAACGGTGATAAATTGTCAACGGTCTGTTATAAAATCGTACACGAACGTTGTCAAATCGACAACGGATGGTGTCAAATCGGCTACGGAATGGTGTCATTTTTTCGTTGTCAATTTGACACCGTTCGTTTACAATTTGTACACATACGGGGTTGATACACTATTGACACCGAATGGTGTCAAATTGTACACGGATGTGTTAATTTTTTCGCTGGGTGTAATATTTTATTGAGGATTTTTGAATAATAAAATTGATTTTAACCCTTTAGTGTACTTTTGATTTATTAAATTTAAAAAACAATTTTAATGATTGAGTTTACTTAAATCTGAAAAAAATTAACACATTCATATCGAATGTGTTTTTCGTGATTTTAAAAGCTGAGTGTCTTTTTAACACCAAGTGCCATTAAGGGTTCATTTTAATTTTTGTGCTGTTATTATAAATACTAGACATTATGTTATACTTTTCTTGAGTTTCATCAAAATCGGACCAAAAATATATAACATTTCGCTATTTTTCCATGAGAAATTCCAAATATTGAAAAATTTGATCTTTGACCTTCTCGATTTAAGGGTTGACATTTTCCGATTTTAGTAAAACTTTCAGACTATATTTAAAATTACATGGACTATAATATTCTGAATAGCTTTTACTTTAAAATCATATCAGTAAGGAAATTCGGCTCATTCGCCAAAATATGGCCAAAAAAATAGTTTTTCTCGAAAATCGCAAAATTTAAATCGAAGGTACGGAAAAACTATAGGAGGGATTGACATAATTTTTTCACATTTTTATTCCCTATTATGTTGACAATAAAGCCCCAAGTGATGATCAAAAAATTCTGTAATTTAATTAACAAAATTTTTAAAAATTTTAAATTGGAGTTTTGAAACTGACGTTAAAAAAAATATTTTTTTTGGTCATACCTGCGAATAGGTTAACGGTATCCTACGAAGACAAAAACTCATATACAAGTAAATATGTATATATTTTAAGTAAAAATAAGCTCTTATTTTAATATTTCTCAAAATATGTTAATTTTGTTCCTACGTTTCTTATTCTAGTGGTCTGAGACATTAATGGCCTGGCGATTTTTCAATAACTTTAACATTTTTTAAACAATTTTTGTGTTTTATATCTTATTAGAACGACAATTACGTATACATATCGATTCTTTTAAATTAAATTGCAAAAGTAATTATTTAATGGCAAAATTTTTACAAAAACTGAAAAAAATGCATTTTTTCCCCTTGTAAATGCACCACAAAACTAAATCGCAAGTTACACGGTTACTAAATCGCACGGGTTACAATCATGATAGAAAGACAAAATTTCATATTTAACTATAGTTTTATATATATAAAAAAATTAGAGGGTATGCGTTCCGAAATTCCAAAAACAAATTTTTTTGGGACACTCTAATGTACATGCATAATTCCAATTTTTTTCTAAACAAAACTTATTTTATGAAAAATTTAAACAGTAACTTTTACTCTTACTTTTGTTATATTAATTACACCAACAAATTTCTTTTTAATTGTTCTTATTATTTTTTGCCGACACATTCACTTGCACTATTAAATGTCACTTGAGATATTATTTTTTTAGCTAAGAAACAATTACTTATATTTGAAGCAATATATAAATGCTAGTGTAGCTATTTAAAGAAAAAAATATGCCGTTATGTAGTATGGACACTTGTCAACATATTACCATACAAAAAATTTGCTTTTGAAACATTTATAAAAATGACTTTTTTCCGGCTAGATTGAGATTTTGGATCACAGTGCAACGGTCTGGTGTCAAATTATACACGAATGGTATCAAATCGCTAACGTATGGTGTCAAATTGTTAACGGTCTGTTATAAAATCGTACACGAATGGTATCAAATCGACAACGTATGTTGTCAAATTGTTAACGGTCTGTTATAAAATCGTACACGACAAATTGTCAACGGTTTGTTATAAAATCGTACACGAACGGTGTCAAATCGACAACGGATGGTGTCAATTCGGCAACGGAATGGTATCATTTTTCCGTTGTCAAATTGACACCGTTGGTGTACAATTTGTACACATACGGGGTTGATACACTATTGACACCGAATGGTGTCAAATTGTACACGGATGTGGTCATTTATCGCTGGGTGTAGAAAAAAAGAATTGAGTTTTCAAAGGAGCACATAATAAGTCTCCTGAGTTCTGGGAAAAGGTTTTGTTTTCTGATTTAGAGCAAGTTTAGCATTTTCGGTATAAAAGGCCGTCAATTAGTGTTGAGAAAACCGTGTACAGCTTTAAATCCCAAACATTTAAAACCAACAATAAAACATGGTGATGGTCTGATAGTATGGGACTGCATGAGCAGCAAAGGTGTGGGTAACTTAGAGTTCATTCTATCAACGATGGATCATAGGCTCTATTTACAAATTCTAAAAGGGAATCTAACACAAGCGTACAAAAATTGGGTATTCAGGAAGATTATTTCATTCAACAATATAACACACCAAAACACACCGCACATAGTACAAAACTTTGGTTGTTATTAAAAACCCCACCACAGACCCCAGACTTGAATCCCATCGAGCATCTTTGTTATTTATTTACTGGAACAACGAATTCTAAACCACGTAATAACATCAAAGGAAATGCTCAAAATTGTTTTGGTGGAAGAATGGAACAATATTAGCTCTGAATATACTATAAAGCTTCGGGGATACCAACCCAACTTCTTACTAATATATCAATACTGGACCGTCTCAGTTTTTATATTTTTTGTCGAAATTCCTTTACGTACATCGATTTTCTTAATCTACTCTAAAAACCAAGAATTTTGGTGTATAACACTTAAATATTGATGAATGGGAAGTGGTCTTTGAAATGCAAAATGCATTTTTTTCCAAAAAATGAGAAAGTCTTGCTTTAGAAATTTGCCTCTAACTCAAGCAGTTCTTAATGGATTTGAACCTAATTACATGCATTAGAAAGCTAATTAAATTTCCTAAATGTTTCTTAAAGCAAAATTGCAATTTTGTTCGTTTTTTTATTCATAGCATTACAAATTCAGATTTTCTAATACGAACTTCTAATTTTTTCAAATTTTTGCTTACCTTGTCTTATATAAAAATCGAACGAGGCAAAATTTTTCTATTCTGTAAATGCAGTAGTATTTAGTGTAGATTTTAGTGTAAATTACAGTAGTTTCTGTTAAGAAAAACTGCTGTTTTAGTTGAAATGATGAAGTGACTAAAGTTGTTTATTTGTATATTTGCTTCAATTTCATAAATACATTAATATAAAGTAAAAAGAGATTGATGTTGGATTTTTACTCAAAATGTAATTTACACTACTGACAAACAAATATAAATACAAATATAAATGGCGCAAAGTTGCTTATAAGCAACATCTCATAACAGTAAAACCATAAGTGATAGAGGCTTGAAATTTATATCAGTTTATATTCAAGGCTCAACCAATGACCTAATGTATTCAAAATATTTTTAACCACGACAACTTTAATTCTGACATCAAAGGGTTACAAAGTTTTATATTGTAAATCAGCAGTTTAGGTTTCAAATCAGACCAAATGTTTGATATAATGTGCACACAAAACCAAAACATGAGATTTATTAATTTTAGTCCCTTTAGTCAGTTAGTTTGTTTTCTCTACAAACATACGTGTATTTTATTTGCTCCCCGATTTTATTAAAATTTTATTGTTTTTTAGTGCAAATAAAAAAATTTGCAAAAGCAAAAAAAGAAAAACAACTGGTTTAAAAAAATAAAAAGTGTTAATTCCTTTTGTTTGTTTTAAAAGACCACATGAATTCTCATGATGAGAGGAGGATCAGTATGAACGGCAGAAATGCCTACATGTTTCTTAACGGGGAGAGTGATCAAAACAAAAAAATAAATCACCCCAGCTACAACAAAAATTATTTAACCGCCAAACCAGCTGAGAGAGCACACTCTTGTTCCCCCGTGATACAATTACACGAACAAAATAATACACAAACAATATCACCAACCAATTTATGTTTAGAACAAAGCATAAAAGAAAATATGAAAAATTTAAATACAACAACAACTATACCAGTTTTAAAAACACGGACAAATACTGTTAATAAACAAGCTTGTGATCCACTAACAAATAATAGTGAGAGTTTGAATGTTTTTAACACTAAACAAACCACAATAAATAATGATGGTACACTGAAGGGCACTATACCAAAAAAAAAAGTACATTGAAATCACCAGTACTACCAGGTATGCTAAGATATGTATAATGCAACGTCTGTCAAGAAACAGAAGACAGTTGATAATCCCTTGATATTCAATCGTTTCGCACTCTTGAGCGAGAATAATAAGAGTATACAAAATGGTGTTTACGAAAAAAAATCATTAAAGCCACCACCAATATATCTGCGTGAGTCCAGCTCGAATAATTTAGTCAAAACATTTGTTGAAATCATTGGAAAAAATAATTTCCATATTGTGCAAGAGACGAAAATAGTCGTCTACACTGAGGATTTTTATAGAAAAATCCCTAAATACCTAAATGAAAATAATAGGAACTTTTATACCTATCAACTGAAAAGTAGTAAAGGGTTGACAGTTGTCATTAAAGGCATAGAGTCCAGTGTTGAGACTAATGATATCAAGGAGACCCTGCAAGAATTGGGCTACGAAATAAGAACTGTAGTTAATATATTTAATAAGAAATCGTATTTAGTTAGAAATCGTTTAAAACATTATCCCCTAGATGAATTCTCAAAAGACTATATGCAGGCAACATCCATTCATCTGGTAAGCTTTGCTGGAGATTTAAATATAAGCGCGATCTATTGCCCACCACGATTTTCAATGGAGAAGTTTGAAGAATTCTTTAGCACGCTAGGAGGTCGCTTTCTGGCATGTGGCGACTATAATGCCAAACATACTTACTGGGGATCTCGACTAATGAATCCCAGAAGTAAACAGCTTTATAAAGCATTAGTTGATCTCAAAAATTGCCTGGATTTTGTGTCACCTGGACAACCAACATACTGGCCTGCTGATCCTTAAAAAATTCCTGATCTCATAGACTTTGCCATAACAAAAAATATTAATCAAAATTCAATATCTACAGAAATGTCATATGATTTATCTTTTGATCATTCACCAATTATAGTATCTTATTACGGGAGGACTAACATTTAAAAATTTCATACTGAAACATATTACTTTAAAACAAATTGGCTTAAATACAAAAAAAATATATAAGCAGTCATATCCAAACAGATCTTTGTCAATGATTTTACGTCATTAATTGTATCGGCTCTAAATCATTCAAAGAGTCAAATATTTCCTAAAAATGTTATGCACATTTCAAACTCAGATATTGAACGACTTCTTTCAGAAAAGAGAAAACTCAGAAGAGAATGGCAACAAAATAAATCACCTGCTGCAAAGCAGAGGCTGTCTGCTGCTAGTAAAAATCTGAAAAAAGCCCTTCAATTAGAAGAGGATCTCAGAAATAGAAATTACATTCAAAGTTTGACAAATACCAAACACACAAATTTTTCCCTTTGGAAGGCAACGAAAAATAATATATATGGGGCATTTCATGTCAAGTGAACCAACTTTTGAAATCGATGTCTTCCGATCGGGATGAAATTTGCACCAAGGTTAGCTCTATTGGATAGTAACTCAGACACAATTTTTCAACAACATCGGTCGAGAACTCTCTGAGTTATAGGGGGCAAAATTTTGACAATTTGGTCAAACAGGGGTTTTTTCTTATCCATGTAACTTATTACCTATTGTTCTTAGCAAAATGTGTCCCAAATAGTATAGATAGCTATTTCTTCGATCTTTCAAAAAAAAATATTTAAAAAAAAAAATAAAAAATTTTTAATATTTTTTTTGCGAAATCAAAAACTTTTTTGACTTTTTTTTAAAATGCGTCCTTTTTTTTTTTTTTTTTTTTTTCTTAAAATAAAGTTTAGATATTTTCCTTGAACACCTACTTGGTCGCTTAGTGGGATGCGAGTGGGATATCTATCAAAATAAATATTTTGTAACTCAAAACATAAAATTTTTGACTTTTTTTGCAAAATCAAAAACTTTGTTGACTTTTTTTTTTCAAAATGGACCCTTTTTTAATCTTTTTTTTTAGGTCAAACAAAAGCTTAGATATTATCCTTGAAGACCCTTTTGGTCGCTTAGTGGGATGCGAGTGGGATATCTATCAAAATAAATATTTTTTAACTCAAGACTTACAATTTTTGACTTTTTTTTTTGCAAATACGATTTTTTTTCCAAATGGGCCCTTTTTTTAAAATTTTTTTTGTAGTCAAAAGAAAGCTTAGGTCCATTCCTTTAAGATATTTTTAGTCCCTTAGTGGGATGCGAGTGGGATATCTATCAAAATAAATATTTTGTAACGCAAGACATACAATTTTTTAATTTTTTTTTGCAAAATCAAAATTTTTTTCCAATATGGGCCCTTTTTTAATTTTTTTTTTTGCTCAAAAGAAAGCCTAGGTCCATTCCTTTAAGATATTTTTAGTCCCTTAGTGGGATGCGAGTGGGATATCTATCAAAATAAATATTTTGTAACAATTTTTTAATTTTTTTTTGCAAAATCGAAATTGTTTTCCAATATGGGACTTTTTTTTAAAAATTTTTTTTTGCTCAAAAGAAAGCTTAGGTCTTTTCCTTTAAGACCTATTTTGTCACTTAGGAAGATGTGAGTAGGATATCTATTAAAATAAAAATGTTGTAACTCAAGACATTCAATTATTGACTTTTTTTTTGCAAATTCGATTTTTTTTCAAAATGGGCCCTTTTTTAAAAATTTTTTTTTAGTCAAAAGAAAGCTTAGGTCCATTCCTTTAAGATATTTTAGGTCCCTTAGTGGGATACGAGTGGGATATCTATCAAAATAAATATTTTGTAACTCAAGATATACAATTTTTGATTTTTTAGCAAAATCAAAAACTTTTTTGACTTTTTTTTAAAATGGGCCCTTTTTGTAATTTTTTTTTTTGCTATAAAGAAAGCTTAGGCCTATTCCTTTAAGATGGTTTTGATCGCTTAGTGGGATGCGAGTGGGATATATATCAAAATAAATGTTTTGTAACTCAAGACATACAATTTTTGTGTTAAAACATTTATTTTGATAGATATCCCACTCGCATCCCACTAAGGGACTAAAAATATCTTAAAGGAATGGACCTAGGCTTTCTTTTGAGCAAAAAAAAAAATTAAAAAAGGGCCCATATTGGAAAAAAATTTTGATTTTGCAAAAAAAAATTAAAAAATTGTATGTCTTGCGTTACAAAATATTTATTTTGATAGATATCCCACTCGCATCCCACTAAGGGACTAAAAATATCTTAAAGGAATGGACCTAAGCTTTCTTTTGACTACAAAAAAAATTAAAAAAGGGCCCATATTGGAAAAAAATTTTGATTTTGCAAAAAAAAATTAAAAAATTGTAAGTCTTGAGTTAAAAAATATTTATTTTGATAGATATCCCACTCGCATCCCACTAAGCGACCAAAAGGGTCTTCAAGGATAATATCTAAGCTTTTGTTTGACCTAAAAAAAAAGATTAAAAAAGGGTCCATTTTGAAAAAAAAAAGTCAACAAAGTTTTTGATTTTGCAAAAAAAGTCAAAAATTTTATGTTTTGAGTTACAAAATATTTATTTTGATAGATATCCCACTCGCATCCCACTAAGCGACCAAGTAGGTGTTCAAGGAAAATATCTAAACTTTATTTTAAGAAAAAAAAAAAAAAAAAAAAAAAAGGACGCATTTTAAAAAAAAGTCAAAAAAGTTTTTGATTTCGGAAAAAAAATATTAAAAATTTTTTATTTTTTTTTTTAAATATTTTTTTTCGAAAGATCGAAGAAATAGCCATCTATACTATTTGGGACACATTTTGCTAAGAACAATAGGTAATAAGTTACATGGATAAGAAAAAACCCCTGTTTGACCAAATTGTCAAAATTTTACCCCCTATAACTCAGAGAGTTCTCGACCGATGTTGTTGAAAAATTGTGTCTGAGTTACTATCCAATAGAGCTAACCTTGGTGCAAATTTCATCCCGATCGGAAGACATCGATTTCAAAAGTTGGTTCACTTGACATGAAATGCCCCATATATATATAGAGGGGCAAAGCCCTTTAAGGAAAGCTGACGGCACCTGGGCTCGCAGCACGGAGGAAAAGGCTAAAATATTTGCCGATCACTTAAGTACAGACTTTCAACCAAACTCGCCAACAATTGTTTTTGAACTTGAAGAGCCACCTGTGTCAACATTATCTAATGATGACATATTAGCTATAAGCCCAGAAGACATTAACGAAGTAATCAAGGATAATATAATATTAAGAAAATCACCTGGAAATGATTCTGTTACACCTACTATGATTAAAAACCTACCGAGTTTGACAATAAGTGTGCTGTCTACAATATTTAATGCGATCTTTAAACATGGAGTTTTTCTAACAAATTGGAAAACTTCTCAGATAATAATGATACCAAAGCCAGGTAACGACTTGACCGTACCATCCTCCTATAGACCAATAAGCTTGCTTCCTTGCTTATCGAATTTGGTTTCCGGGAATGCCACGGAACAATCGAACAAGTTAATCGTATAACCGGAGAGATAAGAAAATCCTTTGAATTAAAGAAATATTGTTGAGCAATATTTTTGGATGTCGCTCAAGCCTTCGACAAAGTATGGCACAAAGGCCTGGTATATAAAATAAAATGTTTGCTGCCACCATCTACTCATAAACTATTGGAATCTTATCTATAGGACCGAATATTTACAGTTAAGTACAAGTATACTAGATGGCTACTTAAGATGTGTGGAAACATGGTTAAACAAAATGAGTTAAAAAGCAAACATGTTACGTTCACACTGAGGAGGGGATGATGCCCACTGTCACACTTAACAATGTTAATATACCTCAGTCCGATTATGTTACATACCTTGGTATTCACTTAGATAGAAGACTTACTTAGCGCCGTCATATAGAAACCAAGAGACTTCACATGAAGTTAAAAGCATCTAGCCTTCACTGGTTAATAAGTGACCAATCAAAGTTAAGCCTGGACTATAAAGTCACCCTGTATAAAATCATTTTAAAACCAATTTGGACATATGGAATCCAATTGTGGAGAACGGCCAGTAATTCCAGTATTGTGCTTATATAGAGGGCCCAGTCGAAAATTCTTAGGACCATGACGTGTGCATCATGGTACATAAGAAATGAAAACATCCACAGGGACTTGGAAGTGCCACTAGTGAAGGATGAGTTTAAGAAAGTCCACGATAAATATATACTGAAACTGCAATCCCACCCAAATCCGCTTGCACGCACAGAGCCAAACCAGATCAAGGCTTTGTAGAGGAGATCTACCACCCCGCTAAGATGAGGTCCATGCATTAAGCAATGCTCTCTTTAGAGAGCAATTAGTTTTAATTTTAGTTATAAGATTTAATCACTTATTGTTAGGCCTAATGATATAGGCAGATTCAATAAATAAATACAAAGTTAAAAATAAAAAAAGTCCCAAATTTTAAAAACCAGTTAACCGAGTGATATAAAACGGATAAACCGGTTAACCGAAAATCAACATTTAAAATTAACCGGTTCGCAAAAAACCGAAATTTTGAAGAAAAATCGGGTTTTCGGTTATCCGGTTTATAAACACTAATTGCTGGATTGTTGTATCAAAAAAATATCATATGAAGCGGCATGTGTTGCTAACGTGCACTTATACCAATGCTCAACGTAAATTTTTACCAGAAAAATATTGACCCATAACACTATGCGACAAATAATAGGGTCAGTGATCGGCGGGGGTTCTACCTACCGGGAAATGTTAGATCAGTAAAAAAAGTTATACGTGTCCCGGCATTTCGCTGGATCAGGTCTAGGAATCAATATATCGATTTGAAATAGGAAAAAATTATTTTTTTTGCCTTTTTCATGCATTTTGGCCATCTAAATTTCGGAATATCGCAAAATTATGTTCAGTAAAGCTGTTAAGCTCAACGCCGGCTACAACATAGTCAATAATTTTATTGAGTGGTACCCTGGAAAATCAGTTTTTCATAATTTTGTTCGTTAGTTATCTTACAAAACTCAATTAAAATCCTGTTTATGTTTACCATAACCATTTCATAATTTTTACAAGTTTTTTTTTAGCAATATTATGGTTACTGTAATTATGTATATGATTGCGGTAATCATAATATCGCACACCCAGTTCAAAAGTGACACAACTCAAAATTA
Source organism: Calliphora vicina (assembly GCF_958450345.1). NCBI lineage: Eukaryota > Metazoa > Arthropoda > Insecta > Diptera > Calliphoridae > Calliphora > Calliphora vicina. The sequence continues at coordinate 76,307,242 of NC_088781.1, forward strand.
ATTTGTCGGGTTATATAAACCCGAAAAATTAATTTTACGCTTAAACTATGCACAATACACTTGTTTATCTATACAAAAGATATCAGTGTATTCTGTTGTTGTTAACTGTGGCAAAAAAAACACTAATGTCTTTCATTATGTTTCAATTGGTATATGGGGCATTTCACGTCAAGTGAACCAACTTTTGAAATCGATGTCTTCCGATCGCGATGAAATTTGCACCAATGTTAGTTCTATTGGATAGTAATTCGGACACCATCAACAAGATCGGTCAAGAACTCTCTGAATTATAGGAGGTCAAAATTTGACATTTTGGCCAAACAGGTGTTTTTTTTTATCCATATAACTTATTACCTATTGTTCTTAGCAAAATGTGTCCCAAATAGTTTAGATAGCTATTTATGCAATCTTTCGAAAGAAAAAAATTAAAAAAATTTAATAAAATATTTTTGATTTTTTTTTTTAAATCAAAAATATTTTTGACTTTTTTTTCAAAATGGGCCCTTTTTATTTTTTTTTTTTTTATTTTTTTTAAGAAAGCTTAGGTCTTTTCCTAAGCGACCTATATGGTCGCTTAGTGGGATGCGAGTGGGATATCTATCAAAAAATATTTTGTAACTCAAGATTTAAAATTTTTGAATTTTTTTGCAAAATCAAAAACTTTGTTGACTTTTTTTTAAAAAAATGGACCCATTTTTTAATTTTTTTTTTGCTCAGAAGAAAGCTTATGTGTGTTTCCTTTAACTCCCTTTTTGTCGCTTAGTGGGATGCGAGTGGGATATCTATAAAAAAAAGGTTTTGTAACTCAAGACATACAATTTTTTACTTTTTTTTGAAAAATCAAAAACCTTTTTGACTTTTTTTTCCAAAATGGACTTTTTTTTTATTAATTTTTTTTTTCTCAAAAGAAAGCTTAGGTATTTTCCTTTAAAACCTTTTTGGTCGCTTAGTGGGATGCGAGTGGGATATCTATCAAAATAAATGTTTTGTAACTCAAGACAAAGGTTTTTAAATTTGCACTATTTTAATTTTTTTCATATTTGTGTGTAAACCTTAAAAATTAAACTTACGCAGAGAAACTAGACACATTAGCCTTTCCGATGGTATGTAACATACCCAACTAAAATTCCATAGCCTCGATACTGTAATACCCATAATATGTTAACCTCAGGAATAAAAATCACTTTTTTTCTATGGAAATGTTGAATAATTTAATTTTGTTATTTGTTTGTAATAATAATTAATTTAATATATAATAATAATAATAATAATTAATTTAATATATAATAATAATAATAATAATAATAATAATAATAATAATAATAATAATAATAATAATAATAATAATAATAATAATAATAATAATAATAATAATAATAATAATAATAATAATAATAATAATAATAATAATAATAATAATAATAATAATAATAATAATAATAATAATAATAATAATAATAATAATAATAATAATAATAATAATAATAATAATAATAATAATAATAATAATAATAATAATAATAATAATAATAATAATAATAATAATAATAATAATAATAATAATAATAATAATAATAATAATAATAATAATAATAATAATAATAATAATAATAATAATAATAATAATAATAATAATAATAATAATAATAATAATAATAATAATAATAATAATAATAATAATAATAATAATAATAATAATAATAATAATAATAATAATAATAATAATAATAATAATAATAATAATAATAATAATAATAATAATAATAATAATGATAATAATAATAATAATAATAATAATAATAATAATAATAATAATAATAATAATAATAATAATAATAATAATAATAATAATAATAATAATAATAATAATAATAATAATAATAATAATAATAATAATAATAATAATAATAATAATAATAATAATAATAATAATAATAATAATAATAATAATAATAATAATAATAATAATAATAATAATAATAATAATAATAATAATAATAATAATAATAATAATAATAATAATAATAATAATAATAATAATAATAATAATAATAATAATAATAATAATAATAATAATAATAATAATAATAATAATAATAATAATAATAATAATAATAATAATAATAATAACAATAACAATAATAATAATAATAATAATAATAATAATAATAATAATAATAATAATAATAATAATAATAATAATAATAATAATAATAATAATAATTAATAATAATAATAATAATAAAAATAAAAAGATGAATAATTTAGTAAAATTTAATCTTAATCACAATAGATCAATTTATATAATAACTATTTTTACACTTAATTTCTGAAGTTTTTAAATTTTCAAATATCCATACTTTTATCCTCCTTATTTGTCACCTTTATTAGCTGCTTTTTTTTGTCAATCCTTTCTTGGCGTTATTAGATTCAGCTACTGATTTCGCTGCTGGCTTATTTTTTGGCTTTGGAAAGAAATCGCATTGAGTAGATGCAGAAAACTTTTTTAATTTGAGTCTTCCATCGACAGGCGGTATGAAAGCATGGTATTGAGCAGTGCCATCGATTGTTACCGCAGCATCGAATCTGCTCTTTAGTGTTTTCAATGTTTTAGTTTCTTTACAATAATTCTTTGCCCAATGGAATAAAGCAGTCGCATCTAAGACGCGATCTTGATGAGAGGACTGATTCCAAAAATTTGTTTCTGGGGCACCTGATATTTTAACAATGAAAATCACGTGCGCTGAAAACTACCTCTAGGATTGACTAAAAAAGCCGCAAGATACAAAACTCAGACAAAAAGGTTTTCGATTTTTCAAAAAAAAGTAAAAAATTGTATGTCTTGAGTTACAAAACATTTTTTTTATAGATATCCCACTCGCATCCCACTAAGCGACAAAAAGGATGTTAAAGGAAAACACATAAGCTTTCTTCTGAGCAAAAAAAAAAATTAAAAAATGGGTCCATTTTTTTAAAAAAAGTCAACAAAGTTTTTGATTTTGCAAAAAAATTCAAAAATTTTAAATCTTGAGTTACAAAATATTTTTTTTGATAGATATCCCACTCGCATCCCACTAAGCGACCATATAGGTCGCCTAGGAAAAGACCTAAGCTTTCTTAAAAAAAAAAAAAAATATAAAAAGGGCCCATTTTGAAAAAAAAGTCAAAAATATTTTTGATTTAAAAAAAAAACCAAAAATATTTTATTAAATTTTTTTAATTTTTTTTTTCGAAAGATTGCATAAATAGCTATCTAAACTATTTGGGACACATTTTGCTAAGAACAATAGGTAATAAGTTATATGGATAAAAAAAACACCTGTTTGGCCAAAATGTCAAATTTTGACCTCCTATAACTCAGACAGTTCTTGACCGATCTTGTTGAAAAATGGTGTCCGAATTACTATCCAATAGAACTAACATTGGTGCAAATTTCATCGCGATCGGAAGACATCGATTTCAAAAGTTGGTTCACTTGACGTGAAATGCCCCATATATTTATTTTCAATTTCTGAAAAATTAAAATTTTGAGTTGTGTCACTTTTGAACTGGGTGTGCGATATGTGTAATTTATCATTCATAATATAAAAGAGTAACGTTACTGACTCACTGACTGATTCATAATCGCCCTCCCCAAAACGATCTGATAAGAAGGGATTTTTGGAAATTCGAACGTTTAGGGGGTAAAAAGGGTAAATTCGGTAACCTTATATCTTCTAAAGTAATAAAGATACAAAAAAACTTAAAATTGCATGTTACTCCATTTAAAAAATAAGCTGACAGGTGTTTCGTACTTTTTCAAAATTCGAACCTTTTAAGGGAGAAAACGGGGAAAACTGTATTTTGGTACTTTTTTGGCACCCTATGTATCTTTTAAACAAGTAAACATAGAAACAAATTTTAAATCGTATTCTTTACTTATCAAAAAATAAAAAATATAATTTTGGTACTTTTTATAAACTCGAACCCTAAGGGATAAAAATTGTGTTTATTTTTGGTACTTTTTCATACAATATGTTTTTCTATAATTTGACATAGACATACGAATATTTTATTATGAACTCCCACCATGATGCAGAATTTTATTTGAATAAAATTTTACCACCACAATGGGGATATAAAAGGTACCAAAAAGGGGATAAAATCGGGAAAATACATTTTATTTGAAATTATTAAGCCAATTTTGATAATTTTTTTAACATTGGCTCCTGGGTTATTACAAAAATTAACTAACAGGGTGTTATTTGGAACTCGAGTGAATAGGTGTATAATGGGCCAAATCTGGGTAAACAGTTTGGTACTTTTTTTAAAACATATTTTTTCTTGGGCACATTAACACAGGTTTCAATCGTTTGAGACATGTCTGTAGCATAAATAATTTTGGCAAATTGGAGTATTTTTAAATTTCAAGCTTCATCATCTGGCATCTCTGCCTCAAAACATAAACATAGTGTTAATCTCGCTAAAAAAAAAATAGTTAAATCAATTTAATATTATAAAGTTTAATAAATAATTAATTTTTGTGTTAAACCTTTTTAATTGGCAATGTCTGCGCAAAAGAGAAGATTGCTCTGGGGCAACAGCCCTAAATTCAGGGTGCCTAAAACGTTTGATGGCCCCAGCACAAGTACCAACAGATTTCATATTTTATCTGAAGAAGTAGAACAGGGGTGCCCACAAGCTCCTTATGGAAGAGTAAACACCAATTCATTTAAAGAAAGGCTACTTTATATTCAATATTTGTTGTTGCTAAAACCAATTCATACAAAGAAAAAAGAAAAAAAACTCACTCACACATTTTTAAAATATCATACGATAAACAAAAACAAAATCTACATGGATGATCGCAGTCGGCAATGTTTACCAGCAAAGCATACGAAAGTGTTGTTGCTTTCAACATGCGTGTATTCATTGAAGAACGACAAAAAAAAATAATAAGACAAAGTTGTTTGTGTATTTTGTATTGCTAGTGCTGAGTGCTCTAGTGAGTATACAAAACACACAGCCTATAGCTAAGAGCAATTACAAAAACAAAAGAGTACCAAGAGTATAGGGCTTGGGCATGACTGAAGTAGAAGAAGCAGTTGCAATTAAGGAAGAAATTCCTCCTATTATTGTGGATTCAGCCCACAGTTTTTCAACTGTCATTGGAATAATCGGAGACAAGTATTCTTATAAACGTATGTCTATCAGGACTAAAATTATATCCAACTCGTTATCGCTGTACAAACATGCATTTAATACACTTAAGGAGAGAAAATTCCAGTTTTATACACACGAACTGAAGGATGGAAAAAAATTGAATCTGGTATAGTTTGGCCTACCAAAGCTGAACACTAAGATAATCGGCGACGAGTTTGTCAGCTCTCACAATATAAAGTAAGCGGTAAGCGTAAAAGAATTGGAAACTAAAAGATCCACTGACGCGATTTATCTAATTGAATTTGACCGTTTGACCGCTAAAGGGCAACAAAGGTCCCACACAATGCGCCAAGTGTGCTATGTATGGCCACGGAGCTAAGAATTGCCATCGCGTCGTAGTGTGTTCACCATGCGCTGGAAACCACGATTATGCAGCCTGTTCCATTAATAAAGGTAACTGTGAAGGAAATGTAATTTACAAATGCTACAACTGCATAAAAAATAATCTAAGGAACGTTAATCAACGTGCTGATGACTAAAATTGCCCCAGTCGGCAAAAATATTTAGAGATCCGGCAAAGAATAACTTCTAAAACTAGGATGACCAGCAGAAGAGCTAACGTTACCTACTTTCATGAAGATGAGGATGATTTTCCTCAATTGCCAAGGCAAGAACTAAATAATACACGTGATTCCCGCGCACATGGAAATATATATTCAGAGGTACTTAAAAACAAAAGTTCCGATAGAAATAATAGTGATGACATTTCAAATGAAAGACTTTTGGAAATATTTTTTGATGCTGTCGATGCTTTGCAAAGATGTCAAAAAAAGTATGACAAACTACGAGTTTTGGGTGTGATACTTAAAAATGCCATATAATTCAATGTGTGTTCAAAATGTTCATGTTATGTATTGGTTCTAATTGCGATAAAAGATGATATTAAGCATATGTTGTTACCGAAAATCAAAACTAATACTGCTGACAGCATCTCAATACAAGTTTTGATTAATAGACATACAGTTATATTTATTTCAGAGTATACTCCAGCTCACACTACCAACTTCAAAGCTGATTTGGATAAACTTGCATCTTTTTCCAACGACTTTTTTATATTTGGTGATCTGAATGCCCAACATACACTTTGGAATTGTATGTCAAATAATTCTGCTGTTCAGCCACTGCCTCCAATCCAGCTACTACATATATTATCCAAATGACTTTACCCGCTTCGGACAAAACATCACCGCAGTCCATCCGTCTACAGTAGACATTCATTTATCAAACTCGTGTCTCAATTTTTCAGTCCTTGAGACACATCCAAATATTTTACAGTCGGACCATGTACCAATTTCTTGTGTTATTTCTGGAGATATTCAAAATATGACTTATTCAGTTCCTTTGTATGTCAGAACATCGACCAACCTGTTACTAATGCAAGTAATCTGGACGTATATTTTAACAAATTAACCACTCGTATCGTGGTTGGCGTAAACGTCATACACCTACCACTGTTTCGTACTAGATTAAAGATAAAATGCAAACTGTTTCTTTAATCTAGTACGAAACTGTCGAAGGCGTATGACGTTTACGCCAACCACGATAAGGAAGATTATCTATAGTTATTGAGGCTTTTAAGAAAATTCCTGTCGGTAGTAAACAATCTTGGCAAAGAGATATCTCTGATACTAGTAAAATGTTAGTCAGAGAAATAAGTACAAAGGAAAATATCAAAGATGTAGGGATTATAATTCGAAAATTAAATTAAAATGTATTCTGAGGCTATTAAATAATCTAATCGATTTTCATCTTAATAAAACCGAAATGAATCTTGGTCTAAATTTATTACAAATTTGCCTCCAGGATCTAAAAAATTTTGGAAATTAACAAACGCCTTTAAAGGCAATAAAATGTCTTTTACAGATCTTCATGTAAATGGTGATGTTTTAAAAAATGGAGCTAAAAAGGCAAATTCAATGGCAGATGTTTTTGAGAATTCACACACCATTACATTAAATAACCCTTCTCCTATGGACAGAGATGTCTCAAAATTCATCCTTGATTTTAATGACAAAATTCTTGACAGATCTAGCATAGAACTTACCAATTTATCTGAAGTTAAATCGTGCATATTTTTATTGAAAAATAATAAAGCCCCAGGTAGAATATGACCGATTACATTTTTGAAATTTTAAGTAAGCCAATTATGTCCTATGGATGCCAAGTCTGGTTTCATAAAGCTGCTAAAACTTATACCAAAAAATTGCAAATAATCTATATAAATAAAAATCAAATGTCGTTCGTTTGTAATTGCATCAGTTGAGAACGGCTGGACCGATTTGGAATTTTTTTTTGTAAAATGTTCGTCATAGTCCAACTTAGGTTTTTACGGAAAGAACAATTGACCATGCCTACTTTTACGGCCACTTTTTTCGATTTATCTAAAATTGGAAAACGGCTGCACCGATATGGCTAAATTTTTTTTTAAATATTCGTAATAATCCAATTTAAGTTTTTACTGAAATAAAAATTGACCACGCCTACTTTTACGCCCACTTTTTACGACTTATCGGAACACTTATCAAATATGTAACCAAACGCAGTGACTTGGCTGAGTTAGTGTGGATAATTCCAACGATGAAGTCAATCAACTTCAAATGAGCCGCTATGTTAGCAGTAACGAAGCAATTTGGCGCATTTTTCATTTGCCATTCATGAAAGACATCCAACTGTTGTTCATTTAGCCGTACATCTGGAAAATGGCCAAAAAGTGTACTTTACTGAGGAGAATGTATTACGAGTTGATTGAAAGGCATCTACAATATTGACCAGATGTGCAGAAATGACGAATTTGCCCGAACGTTGCTATACTCCGAAATGCCAAGATATTACTTGGAATCATTCGACAAAGAAATTTCAACGGCGGAAACAAGGAAATCCAGTCCCAGGTTTGCCCCATTTGTTTTATACGACACATTAGGTCTCATTTACACAGTCCATCCAAGAAACGATGAGTGTTTCTATTTACGTTTGCTATTAGTCAACGTTCGTGAATTGTGTAACGTATAGAGAAGCGTATCAACGCTTGCGATTGTTAGATAATGACACTCATTGGAAATACTCCCTCGGAGATGCAGTGCTTTCGTCAAATGCTCATCAAATACGTATGTACATCTCAACATATGGGAAGCATATTGAGATAAACCGACTGATTTATGAAATTTTTCAACGAGGCTTTGATATTAACTGAGGACATGTGATTGATGACAGCTCCCAATCGTCCGACGCATTTAATCAAGTATGCGACGCGAAAAACAATGTGATTGCGATGCCATATGGGAATCAGTTCGAACAAGCATTCCGCTGTTGAATAGTCAACAAAAATATGCGCACGACACTCTTATGAAAGTTGTGAAAGATGGAACTGGAAGGATTTTTTTTGCACGCTCCCGGTTAAACTGGAAAAACTTTTTGATTCTCATCAGGAATTGCAGCTACGTTGTTGAAAGGCGGTCGAACTGCTCATTCAGCACTCAAGTTGCCATTGAATAAGCAAATCAATGAAAATCCAACATGCAACATTTCCAAGAACAGTGCGATGGCCAAAGTTTTGCAGCAAGCAAACTGATCGCTTAGGATGACGTTGCAATATTTACGAAACAATCAAAGCGGGTTGTGAGGTGCTATGATTCTGTTGGCAGGTGATTTTCGGCAAACATTGCCAGTGATTCCACGGTCAACGCAAACCGATGAACTTAATGCATGTTTGAAATCGTCCATTTTGTGGAAACACATCAAGAAACTCAAATTGACTGTGAACATGTGTCGAGCTGTAGAACGATCAATCTGGAGAAAAACATTGGCAACGTAAAAATCCCGATTGACATTTCCCATCGTTTTCTGCCAGTTCAATATCTCCAATGGCACCCGACTTGCGATAAAAAACCTGATGCATAACGAAGCAACAATACTTAAAGGACAATACGTTTGTCGCCTGCTCCTGTGTTGGAACACCATCAGTATTATTTGTTTGCATGCCACCAAAAAAATGTCGTGTATCATAGAGCATTGCAATGAACGAAATTATGATATCACAGCAAAGCAATCTAAAAAAGTATTTCTTTATTTTAATTGGTTACCTGAACATCGATATTTCAATGAAAATGTAAATAGAACACCATAAGATTCGTTGTACATATGTACATACATATTTTAAAATCAAATGCAAATCAAACATTATCATTCAAAAATACGTTTTTTTATACCCTTCACCTTCGTGAGAAGGGTATACAGTGAATGTCACTTAAAATCGTACACCATCGTAGTCAAATTTTATTCATTAGTTTTAGAAAGTTGATGTTTTGGAAATATTTTAAAATGCTATTTTTATATTGTGTGTGCTATTACCTACCAGAAAATTGGGTATAATTTTAATTGCCCTTATCCACAAATAAAAAAATTGGGTAATACTGTCAGTGTCCAGAATATCAACGCTTCATTTAAAATCGTAAAGGCACTAAAAAATAGCAAATGATACCCTACAAAGTATTAGGATTATTTAATATTAACATTTTTTTTTAATTTTTAAAGTTTTAATTATAATTTAATATAATCCCAATAAGCACACAAAAACCTAAAATTCAAGTGGTTGAATTTTTACTGGAATTCAATTTTAATTTCAGCTTTCTTTTCAAGTATTTTTCAAGTAACATATGTTTGAACATTTTTTTCAAACTTTTTTTTTATTGTCAATACATATAATAAAATATAAATATGTAAATTCAATTTTAATACTTATTTTAATAATAGTAAAAAGAGGACCAAAATATAGTAAAAAGAGGACCAAAATAATAAATAATAAGTGTTCTAGATATAAAGTTAAAGTAAGTTCATAATAAAATAGTGAAAAAAGCTAAATCAGACTCCAAAAAAATGGTTGCATTGTTTACTCAACATACGGAATACAACCAATCAATACAGCAGTCAACGGTTCCAGAAAACGTGAGTAGTACATCAACATATAAATCTTATAATCAATTTCTTTCAATATACCCAATAGTGCTGTTAATTATCTTCTAAATATTTTTAAAGATCACATTGATGGGTTGCCCTTGGACTCACGCTCCTTGAAACATACTCCTAAAAGTTCAGTGGTTGAAAAAATGGGATCTGGGGAGTTAATGTATTATGGAGTAAGGGATACATTAACAAATTTTTTAATAAAAAACAAGACTGTACCTCAAAATCTTTATTTAAACTTTAATATTGATGGATTACCACTTGCAAAAAGTTCCAATAGTCAAATTTGGCCCATTTTGATAAATATTGATGGCTACAAGGACGTATGTATATACTGTAGCTGCTTTTTGCGGTAATCGGAAACCTCCCTCATCTGATATGTTTTTGAAAAAGTTTGTTGAAGAAATAAAAGAAATTGAAGCTAATGGAGTGATGTTTCAAGGTTCTATATATAGAGTCATATGTAGAGCCTTTATTTGCGATGCTCCCGCTCGAGCTTTTGTGATTGGGATTAAAGCACATACAGGATATCACAACTGCCCAAAATGTGTACAAAAGGGTTATTTTATTAATCACAAAATGATTTAAATGTATGCTATTAAATACATATAAACTTTAAACATTTTTACTCGTTACTTAACTAAGTTTTAAAAATATTTCAGTTGCATATGTAGAAAAATTTGCCGATCACAATGAATCTGAATTCGAAAAATCAGTTATAATGCATTTCCAACAGGCAAAAAATCGACACAGTAAAAAACTAATAAGCAACAATTTTAATATCTTGTAATTAGTCTTTAAGCACAGATAAATTTTCCATTACTTAAATATTTTACATTTGTTATGATAATGTCATTTTCTACGTTAATTTACAACATATTTTATCATTTTGGTTTATTTAGACTTTTTTACTATTAATATTTTGAATTATAATATTTAACTATAATGTAACTTCTTTTAATTTATTAATACATTTAGTTTTCTGTTTCTTCATAATTTAACATTAATATTTCATGTTTAATTTTATGTTAATCTTTTGAAAAAATAAAAATTTTAAAAAATAAAGTTTTTTTAATTTAAAATTAGTAAGAAAAATATTAATAAGAGCTTGAATCTAATTATTTTGTTCGACTTGAATTGCATTATAATTCAAGGTTTGAAATAAACTGTAATTCAAAGTTTGAATTTAAGTACTTTTTCTACCTGAACTACACTTGAAATCAAGGCTTGAATTAAACAGTAAAAATGCTATAATGTTTGACTTGAATTCAAGGTGCCTTTTCACTGGAGAATGGTATTGAATTAAAGTGTGATACAAGTGTATTTCAACCCTTGAAATTTGAATGTATGACTGGAATTAAATTTGCTTTACACTTGAATTCCAGCAAAAATGCTTATTGGGATTGTACGAATTTAAGTGAAATACGAATTTTGTGATGTCCTTTAATTTTCATCAATATTTTTTTTAAAGAATTGAGGTTTGTTAACTTTTTTGTTGAAATACATATTTTTTGTTCCAATTAATAAAATGACTTAATTTTTTATATAATCACCTATTATTGCCTGTATAATTTCATAATATTTAAAAAAAAAAATATGTTGTTCGATTTTGAGTGACACTCACTGTATATAAGTTTGACATTCCGTTTGTAATTTCTACATTTTTCATTTCCGACCCTATAAAGTATATATATTCTGGATCCTTATAGATAGCGGAGTCAATTAAGCCATGTCCGTCTGTCTGTCTGTCTGTCTGTCTGTCTGTCTGTCTGTCTGTCTGTCTGTCTGTCTGTCTGTCTGTCTGTCTGTCTGTCTGTCTGTCTGTCTGTCTGTTGAAATCAGTTTTCTGAAGACCCCATATATCTTCGGGATCCAAATCTTCACTAATTCTGTCAGACATGCTTTCGAGAATTTTGCTATTTAAAATCAGCAAAATCGGTCCATAAATGGCTGAGATATGAGGAAAAAACCAAGTAAGTTGGACCTACAATGGGTCAAAATCGGGAAAAAAATTTTGAACCCGAATTTTTTTTAAAAAAAAATTGAAAAAACAAAAAAAAAATTTTAAAATTTAAAAAAAAATTTTTAAAATTTAAAAAAAAAAGTTTTTAAAATTTAAAAAAAAAAAATTTAAAATAATCGAAACATTTTTTTTTCCAAAAAATTCAAAAAACTGGAAAAAAAATTAAATTTTGTTTACCTAAAAATATTTAAAATTTTGAAGTATAATTTGGTGAAGGGTATATAAGATTCGGCACAGCCGAATATAGCACTCTTACTTGTTTTCTTTTTAACTATTTTTACACAAATTCACAAATCGAACTTTTTTCTAATTTGGACAGGACGGCCGTCGGGTCAGCTAGTACAAAATAAAAATCTGAAAATAATTCACAACCTACACCCTAGATATTTCACTGATTTACTGCATAGTAACTTTAAACAAATAATTTAATTTTAAATATTTAACTCATTTGCAAGGGAACTGACTCTGTCATTTAATGAAAAATTCAGAACGTCTACACATGAAATAATAAGAAATTTGCTAAATAACCCCTAAAACTCTTTTGTATATAAAGAGTAATAATTAGTGGTTGTTTTTAAAATTTCTTATAACATTTATGTTTTTACAAGGTTTTTTAGACTATTTTTCCTTAATACTGTGATTTGACCCCTTTTACACTAGGCAATTTAGTTGCGCAAGTCTCTTGTGTTTGCTGATGCCAGAGGTAATGTCGGGTTGAGGAGAAGAAAATTTTGAATGCTGTTTTGTTGTTGGGCAAGAAACTTGCGCAACTAAATTGCCTAGTGTGAAAGGGGTCTTTCTTTATTTAATTATTTACGGCTATATGCATAAAAAACCTTATTGTAGATTTAAAACACAATTTTGTTAACGAACACTTTAGCTTTAAAAACCATTTATAAAAGTATTGTATTCATAAAAGTTTGATAAAGGCACAATAACTAAAGTACTGATTTTTGTCTAAGCTGGCAATGCTTCTCATTTATTTCCCCTTTTTTGTTGTTAGTGTTGCTTTCAATTATTCAATAATTGTTTTTAGTAATAATACATTTTTGAAGAGAACAACTAATTTTTAGATAAAAAAATGTATATCTGATTCTAGTAAATTTATATTAAGCTAAAATGTATTAATGTACAAACTTTTTTATATAGTTTATTTAAATTATTATTTAAAGTATTCGAATGACTAATATTCTGTGATAAAATAAACATCACTGTTTTATAATTTGTTTTATTCATTTATTTTTATTGACATTTTGTTAAATTTTAACAAAATTTAATGAATTTCTATGTGGAAACACATAGTTTTAATTCCGGAGTGGGTATATTAGATTCTGAGGACCTTCTTACACAATGTTTACACATTTTAGTACTATATGGCGTTGCAGGTTAAAAGTAAATGACAAATATGCCAATGAAACTCACTTGTGAACCTCATATAGTTCACTGCCGGAGGAATATCAAACAAAATCATATACTATTAAAATAGAACTTAATCGCCAGCGGAGTGGAAATTGTGTTTAGCAATTGCAAAATTAGAGTAACTTCGGGTAATGTGGACTGCCGTTTTGTTTCTTCTAAATTTTGGCCACAATATATATGGATATTAAAAAAGTTGTGAAGCAATATATTAGCTAATATATTCCCTAATTGTTTTTGCAGTTGAAAATTTTTTCCGTCAAAGGATAAAAAAATTATGTGAAAATATTGTAAGGAACCCAAAAACCAGCATTAAAAAAATTGGAGGGTAATATGGACCACTATATGAGGGTAATGTGGACTAGTATTTAATACATAAAATTCATGAACCAGCTAATCATGAATGATTAAAAAATTTAATTTCAATATATTTGTATTAATACAAACTAAAAAGTCGCGTTCTTGGCTTAGATAGATTGCTTACAAAGTACATAGTTTTTGTCGGGTAATATGGACCAGTAGTACATAATCAAGAAATTTAAGTGGTCCACATTACACGAACTTGGGTTACAGTGGTAAAAAAATATTTTTAACTAATAATCTAAATGTGCTTAAATTCTTACCAAATATATGCAAAACTACGTGTCCACTTTAACTATATAAAACAACCAAACATTAAATTCTACAAAGTAACTGTACCAAATTTTGTTTCTTACTTGAGCCGAAAAAAATGTTGAGCACGCGCATTAATTTCAATACAAGAATAAATAGCCAACATATCAATTACTCATGAAAGCAAATGTGCAATTGTCGTTTCAAACAAATTGTAAAATGTACGACAAATCAGTTTTATCATACCTTCAATAGTTTCTGAAAAAAGACACTGGTCCACATTAGACGCATAGTCCACAATACCCGAAGTTACTCTATCATCTATTATTCCTACGTAATTGCTGTTAAAGGAGACCACATTCAATATTAAGAACATCATTCATCATCATAATATGCATTTTATAAATATATAGATTTTAGTAAATTTATTTATAGGGTACGGACAATTTTTTGAGTTAATATTTTGAACTATTTTTAATTTTGTATACCCTACACCACCATAGTGGGGAGGGTATAATGCGTTTGTGCAGATGTTTGTAACGCCCAAAAATATTGGTCTAACGCCCACCTTAAAGTATACCGATCGACTTAGAATCACTTTCTGAGTCGATTAAAGTCCGTCCGTCTGGCTGGCTGTCCATGTAAACCAAGGACCAAGCCTATTGAAACTGACTGAAATCGGTCCATTATTTCACCTAGCCCCAATACAAATGTCCTCTCGAAATTGGACTTTATCGGTCATAAATGTTTAATTTATATATGTATCTACACAAATGTCGCTCCAAATAAGTTTTATATATACGTCAATTCATGTCACCAAATTTTGTTACGATCGGTCCATAATTAGTCATAGCTCCCATATAGACCCGCTTCCGAAAATAACTTTAACGTGCATAAATCTCTTAAAAATGTTGGTATATACACAAAAATTCAACATAAATAACTTTCATATAGACATAAATCACACGACCTAATTTCATGGTGATCGGTCCATAATAGGGCATAGCTGCCATATAAGGCTCACTTCCGAAAATCACTCACGAATATAAATTATTGAATTTTTAAAAAAAAAAATTTTTGCTCATTTACTTGGTGTAGGGTATTATATGTTCGGGCTTGACCGACCATACTTTCTTACTTGCTTTTTACATATAAATGTGAAAATTTTTTTATTTTACTATTAATTGGCAATTTTTATAATCACTTGTTGGACTTTTAAAAAACATTTACTTTATTCGAATTGGGTAAGTATTTATCGAATTATAATCAAATATATTTGAAGCTGTATGGGGTACGGACAATTGTTTGAGACAGTGTATGTATGTTTGCCGTTAAAATTTATATTTTTTAAGTCGTTGATATATATCTTAAATAGCAATGGTCCTAGGACCTGGGGAACACCGTATTGTAGAGGTAAAAACGGCTCTTCGAATCTCCAATTTGAATAAACTGAAGTCAGTTTTTAAGATAATCATTAAAAAGTAATACACTTTTAGAAGCAACTCCAATGTTTCTTAGTTTTTCTATTAGAATATCATGTTGAACTAAATCAAAGGCGAAAAATACACCGTCCACACCATAGACCCTGCATCGATTCCTCCACAAATATATTCTATAACATTTATTAAAGCTTCTTCAGTTCCAGAACCTTTTGTAAATCCATACTGATATGAGTGTCAGTATTTTTTGGATTGAATATATTTTTTGAGTGTAGATAGTTTGACAATGATTAGATTGATTTTTTCGAAAATTTTATCCATGATTGATAGTACTGACACAGGTCGAAAATCTACCATATACATATTTTGAAGCCGTTTTTTTTGGGTATAGTAACGATTTTATGTACCTTTAATACATCCGGATATTTTTTAGTTTCGATCATATTGTTAAAAATTTCAACAAGTATACGAGATATTACATTTTTTGTAATCAACAACATTTTTGTTGTTATATTGTCGTAGCCAACACTCTTGTTCAGCTTAAGCGATTCAACAATGCTGACAACATCTGTCTGACAAATTCTGGCTAAATTCCAAGACTGATGTTCAGGTATTAATGTTCCTAACATATTAATATCATCATTGGGATAACTTATTATGTTGCTTATTAATCGATGGCTACATTCTGAAAAATATGAATTCAGAGCATTTGCCTTGTTACTGTCTCCAAAAATAAATCTACCATCTTCTCCGATTAACTCATTTTGTGTTTTATTAGAGCGACCAAGCTGTTTATTTAAAAATTGCCATGTTTTTCTAACATCAGTTCCAAATAGGGTTGCCAGATAACAAAAGTCAAATAACTGGATTTTTAAAAAATAACTGGACAATTTAAAAGTGCACTTATAGTTCAAAAAAGTTAAATTTAAGTTAAGTTGTTTTTTTTACATTCAGTCCTACATACATATCGTCACGAAGATGATAAAAAAAACATTCCAAAATCTATTAATATATAAAATTAATAATGAAAGCGAACTAATGTGTGCATTGTGTGAAAAATGCAAACAATTGACAAATATTTAAAACAAATTATCGTTTTTCATAAATTAAATAAATTTACTGATTTCAGTGTTACGGTTTGGCAATAATTTGGACTAAAATAATTAATTAATTAATTTAATTTTTTTGTTTATTTATAAATATGAACTTTTGGTAACACTTAAATTTTCATACAACATTCGAAAAACATATGTAAAAATGTTGTACAAAACATTTATATAGAAATTATCAACAACATTTGTATAACTATTGTACATTCAGACGACTTACAACTCATACGACTGTACAACGTCAGTTGTGAATTGAACAAATGTATGTATGTGTAAAAAATTTTAAACTTTTACTTTCAAAAATAATCAAATCATAACCAAAATTCAAACAACGTATCATCAAGTGCATGATATTCTTAAACAAATAAATTTAACGCTTTGAGTAATTAATTTATAAATACTATTTTACCCTATTTTACGTAGATTCCTTATATTTTTTAATAAATTTTTTGCAATAGAATTTTTTAGGCAATCTTTTTGAAAATTTAATAATTACATTAAGTATCTTTAAAAACTCCTTTTTTATTTAAGATTTTATTTTTTCATACAAATTGATATTGATGATACGTTATATTGGTTTTAGAAAACATTGATTCAAAATAACGTAAGATGCATATCATAAAAGAAAAGTGTACTTTTTTATAGAATATATTTCTAGTTTTATTGTAATCCAAATTTTAAAATTTTGTTTCAATACCACAAGTGTGAGAATCCATATCAAAAGGGAGAAAAACAGCTATTTTTGGATTTGACATCTTCGATTTTAATCAAAATTACCACAAATATTACGGTTCCAAAGGGTTCCTCAAATCAATCATCGGAAACCCTTTGCACTTCAAAAAAATCGCGATTTGAAAATTTAAAAATTTGTTAAAATTGTCTAAAATTATATACACATACATAATTGCCCATAATATTGAAACTACTCATAGTCCAACATAATTTTGGATTCCATTTTAAATGCAAAGATGTTGTCCTTAGATGTTGTTTTTGCTTTACATATAAATATCACTTTGTGACGTGATTTACAAAACTAGGGCCTTAAGTTCATGCATTACGTTATACATAAAATACAAATATGCTTCTCACAAACCTTCATCCATATATTCTTTATCATCATTATAACTGATCTTTACTGCTGACCAGGATATACATATTAATCGGTCGGTTGCAAATTTTTTCTGTACAAAATATTAATTAATAAAAATATATTTTGCAAAATGAAAGAAATTATTTTTTAACTGGACAAATTGTGTTTTAGCTGGAAACAAAAAAACTGGACAATCCAGGCCATTCCAGGACATCTGGCAACCCTAGTTCCAAACGATTTCAGATTGTTTATATAGTAATCATCCCTGAGTTTTTTATTGAAAAATTTTATAACTTTACTGATCCTTTTCAATTGTTTGCTAATGTTAGATTTGTGACTGTTCCTTTACCTTGTTTTCAAAAATTTATTTTTAAAGTATATTAAACCGTATAAGCATTCAGTCATCCAAGGAGCAATTTTATAGCGTATATTACATGACCTTGAAAAGGTTTCTGTACTTTGTAAAGCAGCTGAAGTTAAAATTTGGATTCTGTCACATATTTCGCCTAATACATTATCTAGAATCTTCTTGCACTCAGTTATTTTTCATTGATTTCAACGCTAAAATTAATACCACAGTTCATTTTGTAAATGTTAGCGAAGGAGAATGACGTCGCCAAAAAGCCACAAATATAAGAAACTTACAGCTAATTTGATAAATAAACCTTTTATATATCAGCATTTGTTTTGTTTTTAAGTTCATTTGCGGCTTGAAACCAATTTTTATTATTTTTATGTATTAATAACAATAAAATTTTACCATGATATTCAAACACAAACATTTCTGGGAAAAACGTTAGTGTTATCAATTTTTATAGATGTTAGTAACAATTTCATTTATAAAAACTAATGAAATTGGTATTTTTACAAACACGATAAGCAATAGTTGCCGTTTGTACTATTTTCTTTTACAAAAATACATAAGGCGAATTTACACAAAGTGGTGGCACACAGTACTTTGTTTTCATATAGGCAATGGACAAAAATAGAAGGAGTTATTGCAGACGAATAAAAATTAGTAGAATATTACCTTTTGGTAAGATTAAGAAAAAATATAATTCTTGAAAAAATCCGTGCAAGGACACGGATACCTCCCATATATCCTGAACATATAATTATGAATAAAATTCACAGTTATACTCCTAACATTTTAAAATTTGGTTATAATCATTTTAATAAAGTTATTGTTGTTTGTGAAAATTTTTATTACAATCGCAGCAAGGATTCGGGTGGCTGCCATACATCCTTTTCCTTTAAAAACCTATAAACCTGAATAAAATTATTAATTTTCAGAAATTATTGTTCTCTTATAATATTAGATGCAAAATTATGAAAATTTCATCGGAAGGATATTCATAATTCCAAGACATCAAGATTTCAATATCCTGTATAACATCTAATTTTTTTTAAAAAATTCGTAAAAATCATTTTTTATTTTGGAACCAAGCATTAATATAGTTAATAACATTTCAATTCAAGCAAGGATTTACATAACTTCCATATATCCTTTTTTTAAATAGTGAAATAGTGTTTCTATTTTCTAAATTCGGAAGGACGGATGGACCGACATTTTCAAATGTTGATAGCCTTATGGTTCAGCTGTAATATTAGAAACTGCATGATGGATTATACTTTAAGTATTCCTAATATCAGCAGAAGCTCATATTACTACCTCAACCTAAGGATATGTGGGTTATATTCAATTATTGAGTTACTTACATTTACGGTAAAAATGTATTATTTATGGGTGCCATTATTATGGGTTTATTAGCTCAGTGAAGTGGCCGCTCTATTCAGCTCAGCTCACTGAAATGAACTAGGTCGCTCTTTTAGCTCAGTATTTTGTATAATGACCATTTCATTTTGAGAATTGCTTGTAGTGAATTATATCAATTATTTCTGTTGTTAGTTGTAAAAACACACAGTCTTTTGACAACTAGAGATTTATGCGTGAAATAATTGATTAAAAAATCAAATTGTATTTTATTTAAACTAATATTTTTTTATTATTTCTAATTTCCGATGGTAAGCAAATGTTTAGACAATATTTGTTAAGCAGAACATTCACTAACTATAAGGTATTATTTTACCACAAAATAATAAAATTAACAAAAAACTCAAGATATTAACTGGAATTTGAAAAAGGAAAAATATTTTGATGATCTGACAATTCTGATCCAAAATAAAAATGTGACAATAACTAAACCAAAATTAATATTGTTGCAATTTTTTGGGGGTTTTCCCATTTACATAATGTTAGTTATCAATTGGCAAAATATATATTTTTTACCTGACTTTTACAACTTATATATATATGATCAACAAAATTTCTACTAAAAATACGACAGAAAAATAGTTTTGTGATACAATTTGTATAAAAATATTTTCAACATAAACTTAATTATTTTATGATATAACAATATTGTTTAGCCCTTAGTGGGTTAATTATGTTCTCATTATTTATATTATTGCTTTTTCTTATTTTCTTTAACATTATTTATCTCATCATTTTTAACAACAACATAATAACTGTTACACATATTATTAGTAATATTATTGTCGTTATTGCTTATTATAATACACATATTCAAGGTTAACTACTTTTATTTCAACTTTCCAGTAGAATATGTAGATCAAAGGAAAATATGTATACCTACATAATTGTAATTTAGTGAGTTTTTTGCTATTGAAGTGACAACTATTGTAACATTAACAAAAAATAAAGAACTTTGTACATTAAATTAAATTAAAAAGACTATTTTTTTGTGGATTCACTTAAAGGGTTTGAAAACTATCAAATCTACACATAAAGGTCCTTCGAACCGGATTCCGGTTTTTAAATTTAAAATTTTTAATAGATAAAAGTTATCACAAAATGTCTAATAATAACACTCCTCAAAATACTAATAAGAGTTCACTAGAGCAAACTCCATCAGAATTTGATATAACAATAAACAAGTTTCGTGTACAAATTTTGCAACGGAATCGTCTTCTAAAACGTGTTACAGATATCAGTTGTCAATGTTTGAAAGAGATGTCATACACTGAACTTGAGGTCAAATTAGATCTGCTTGAACAAAAGTACAAACAATTTGAGACTATACAATCAGAACTAGAATACATTGATGAGTCACAAATCGAGGAAGATTTTCGAGATAAATTTGAAGACGTATTTTGTACAGCTAAAGCAAAAATCATAAATAAATTGTCGCTGCATAAAACCACAATAAATCCCTTGTCGAGTACACAATTTAATCAACATGAATCATCGTCATCAAGAGCCAAGGTGAGTCTTCCCAGACTTGAGCTACCATCGTTTAATGGACAACTTAATCAGTGGCTAAATTTCTTTAACATGTTCTCGGTAATGGTTGACAAAAATGAGGAATTATCAAATGTAGAAAAATTTCAATATCTCAACTAGTGCAATCGTTAGAAGTTACAGCAAACAATTACTGCAAGGCTTTAGATCTGCTTATATCACGATATGACAATAAACGTTACATATTTAATTCTCATATTCAAGAAATATTTAAAATTCAAAGAATGTCAAATCCGAACGTAACACAATTACGTAACGAAATTTCGTCGACTGCATTAATGGAAATCTTCGAGCCTTACAATCCTTTGCATCAAAAAATCAAATTTCAGATGGCATAATACAGCAATTAATTTTCTTAAAATTAGATATAGAAGTTGCAACAAAATGGGAAGAAGAAGTTTCTAACAATGCTAAGCAGAATAGTACAGACTAGTTTTATTTGCCAACATGGGGTGAGTTATCAAATTTTCTTGAACGAAGATGTCAATCCTTTGATATTATTGCAACCAACGCAACATCCAGATCATCTCAATTTATACCTAGAAAACAAACTTCATTCGTCGTTTCTGGTGATCAATATTGTAATCTTTGCGAAGGTTCGGATTATCATAACCCATTCAAATGTACATTCTTTACGAACATGGATCCTATAGCTCGTTATGAACTAGTAAAACGAAAGGGTTTATGTTTAAATTGTTTGTTTCCTAACCTCATTTCTAACAACTGCCCTTCGAATAATCGCTGTCAGCACTGTCGAGTAAGTCACCGTACTCTACTACACAGAGAAAAGGCTAAACACAATCCAATTGCTGCAGACAGTGTCACTATAAATGAAGGAAATCCGAATTGTAACACGCCTACTGTACTAAAGGTAACAAGAAATAGAAGTGAGGTTGTATTGGCTACAGCTTTGGTCGAATTGTCTGTTGCATCTGGAAAAAAATGGTGGCTAGAGCATTGTTGGACTCGGCTTCACAATTACATTTTATTACCGAAAGAGTTGCCCAAACTCTTCATTTACCTCGTCAAAAAACAGATTTGGATATCTCAGGAATTGGTGATAATTCAATTAAGGCATATTACCAATGTTCACTTACCCTTAAGTCTACGAATTACCCTCAAATATCAACTATTAACGCTATCATACTTTCTTCGATAACAACATGCCAGCCAAATAAACACATTAATACGGAATCTTGGAATATTCCCACAAACATAAAATTAGCTGATCCGAATTTTTATCGACCCGGTTCAATTGATATACTTCTTGGAGCTAGTGTGTTTTATGAATTTCTTATGGTAGGTCAAATAAAACTTCGAGATAATCTACCTATTTTACAAAAAACTTCCTTGGGATGGATAGTGGCAGGCGCAATATCATCAATATCTCATTCACCATCAGTACCACCAAGAAATTCCGTATTTAGTGCTACAATCCTAGAAAAATTAAATGATTGTTTAGAAAAATTTTGGATAATTGAAGATCATCATAGAATAAACAAGGAAGAAACCAATAATGATTGTGAGCGATATTTTGAAGAAACTACGTCTAGATGTCCACAAACAAACAAATTTGTTGTTAGATTGCCATTTAAACCAACTGCACAAAAACTGGGTGAGTCATATGATATCGCACTTAAACGATTTTTATTGTTAGAAAAACGATTAAAATGTAATAAAAAACTTAATGATGAGTATTCATCATTTATTAAGGAATATATCGAAATGAATCATATGCAATTAGTGCCAAGAAAACAGGTGTCATCAAAATTATTAAATTTTATTCCTCATCATTGTGTAATTAAAAACGACAGTTCTACAACAAGTCGTATTCGATGCGTCCTAAATGACATTCTTCGAACTGGGCCAACACTACAGGATGACTTATTCACAATCTTATTTCGTTTTCGTTTACACCGCTATGTTTTAATGGCTGATATTGAAAAAATGTTTCGACAGGAAGATTTAAATTTTCAATGCATTTTGTGGCGTAATTCATCGATGGATGATGTTTTACAATTACATACAAACAATTACATACAATTACAAACAATTACATACGGCACTAGCTGTGCCACATTTTTAGCCACAAAGTGTCTACAACAACTTGCTAAGGACAATGAAAATGTTTTTCCAACAGGTGCTGAAGTGACTATTAAAGATTTTTACGTAGATAATCTAATGACTGGTGCTAATACAGTAGAGGAGGTAATCGAAATAAAAAATCAAGTAGTTCAGATGTTAAAGGCTGGTGGATTTCCATTACGAAAATTTGCTTCAAATGTTCCAGATGTTATTAAGGATGTTAGTTCTTCAGATAGAGAACAAATAATAAAAATACATGGCACAGAGTTCATAAAGGCTCTTGGTTTAAAATGGTCACCAAAGGAAGACAATTTTCTTTTTGACTACGAAATACCATTATCGAAGACAAAAATAACTAAACGTAAAATTTTATCCCACATCGCAACATTTTTTGATCCGTTGGGTTGGATAAATCCTATCATCGTAAGTTGTAAAATTTTAATGCAAAACATATGGACACTTAAACTTGCTTGGGACGAAAGTGTACCTCAATGGATTGCCACACAATGGGAAGATATTTGTCAACAAATGCCACAAATCGCAGAAATTAGAATACCAAGGTTAGTACAAATAAATTCTGACACAGAAATTCATGCCTTTGCAGACGCAAGTACAAAGGCTTATGGAACATGCATATATGCTGTTACCAGAACAGGTGATATGAGTACATCGTCATTGTTGTGTGCAAAATCACGTGTTGCTCCGATTAAACCAATTACGTTACCCAGACTTGAACTATCAGCAGCACTCTTATCGTCTGAGCTACTTAACGAGGTATGCAAAATTAAAAATGTTTCCCCGAATAACATTCATTGCTGGAGTGACTCTTCAATTACTCTATCATGGATAAAGGGGGATGCAACAAAATGGAACCAGTTTGTGTCTAATAGAGTTCAAAAAATCAAAAATATTACTACAAATTTTGAATGGCACTACTGCCCAACAGCAGAAAATCCTGCAGACTTAGTGTCTAGAGGAGTCAAGGTTGCTGATCTCATAGACAAGAAATTATGGTTTGAAGGCCCAGAATTTCTCCAAAAATCACGCAATAGTTGGCCACAATTACCACATCACATTAATGAAGATCTTCCTGAAAAACTAATGAACACTACAACACTTATCGTAAATCAATCACCAAATATATTCTTCGATTTTAAATACATCAATAATTATAAAAAGACTCTAAGAATTTTCTCCTATGAAAATCGATTTATTGCTTTAGTCAAAAAAACAAAGGAAGTTGAAAAGGGTCCAATCACACTTGATGAAGAAAATAAAGCCTTGTTAAATATCTGTACTATCATTCAACTGGAATCTTTTCCTGAAGAATATAAAACATTATCAAAAACTAACGTTGTAAATCACCAATCAAAATTATTTCAACTTTCACCATTCATCAAAGATGGTTTAATTCGTGTATTGTATTGCCTAATCATCACCCATTTGTTCGAACACTAATTAATCATTATCATCGAATATACATGCACGCTGGAACTCAAACACTCAACAGTCTTCTTCGTGATCACTTTTGGATTATAGATGCTCGCAACACTATACGCCACACAATACACAATTGCATTATCTGTTATCGTTGTCGACCCCAAATCTGTCAACAAATAATGGGATCATTGCCTAGAGATAGAGTTGAACCTTCATACCCATTTGCTACTACCGGAGTGGACTATTGCGGTCCATTTTCAATTACTCATCGTATAAGAGGTAAGCAACCAACTAAAGTATACATTGCCGTATTTATTTGCTTCACAACGAAGGCTATTCATATGGAGTTGGCAATGGATCTTACCACAATAGCATTCATAGCTGCTCTAAAACGATTCATAGCCAGAAGAGGTAAATGTCATACGATATATTCAGATAATGCTACCAATTTCGTTGGAGCAAATAAGGAATTGAAATCATTACTTCAACATTTCTTATCATCGGACCACATAGCTGCCGTCAGCGAGAACTGTAAACAACAAGGTATAAAGTGGAAATTTATACCTCCCCGCTCCCCACACTTTGGTGGCTTGTGGGAAAGTGCTGTAAAACAAGCCAAATATTTTCTTCGTAGAGCTGTAGGCACGTATCTATTTTCGTATGATGAACTACAAACCATATGTTGTCAAGCTGAAGCAATTGTTAACAGTCGACCACTTACACCAATCTTGTGTCAGGGACACTTAATCGATACCAACAGATTCAATGGGCTCAGCAACATTTTTGGCAAAGATGGCAAAAGGAGTATTTGAATGAACTACAAAGAAAAAGCAAATGGACTACCCAGTATGTGAACTTACAACCAAATGATATGGTACTAGTTAAAGAAGACAATTCACCACCAATGAAATGGCATCTAGGTCGCATATTGGAAACAATACATCCAGATAACCAAGTAAGAGTTGTTGTTGTCAAAACAAGTGATGGTCAACATAAGAGGGCTATTACAAAAATATGTAAATTACCAATAAATTGAACCAGCACATGGCGGGGGAGTATGTTTAGCCCTTAGTGGGTTAATTATGTTCTCATTATTTATATTATTGCTTTTTCTTATTTTCTTTAACATTATTTATCTCATCATTTTTAACAACAACAACATAATAACTGTTACACATATTATTAGTAATATTATTGTCGTTATTGCTTATTATAATACACATATTCAAGGTTAACTACTTTTATTTCAACTTTCCAGTAGAATATGTAGATCAAAGGAAAATATGTATACCTACATAATTGTAATTTAGTGAGTTTTTGGCTATTGAAGTGACAACTATTGTAACATTAACAAAAAATAAAGAACTTTGTACATTAAATTAAATTAAAATAAAAAGACTATTTTTTTGTGGATTCACTTAAAGGGTTTGAAAACTATCAAATCTACACAAATATATAAATAGAATTTCTGAATTTAAGGAATAAGAGTTTATTGTTTTACGAAATAAAAAATAACGTATAACTGTCATTCCAAAAAACAGCGAAAACCCACGATAGGTCGCTCATGGCAGCTGACAAATGTTGTGTTGATGTAGCAGTATAGTAAAAAAGTGCATATGATATATGTTATCTAAAAAAAAGTGATTGAAATAATATTGCTAATTTAATTAAGAATATCAGTACTTTGTATTTTTTTAATTATGATTTTTGGTAGATATAATCCCACTAATGTATTTTTGAAATAGTATTTTTTTTACTAATTACATACTGTGACGACAAAAGTCGTAAACTTGTTTTTGCCACCATTAAATATTAATTTTATTATTTTATATATATTTTATTTTATGTTTAGTTTTAATCTGATTATTTTATTTGTTTTATGTATTTAAATTTAACGGTTTCATTTATATGAGTACGCCATCTGTTGATAAATAATAGAGTCCATTTAATATCACTACCCCAAAATACAACCATGCAGAATGTAATAAAAGTACCATAGTACGATCGTTACCAACGATGGTTGTAGTCACTTAGTTGTCCGACACGAGTATAAAAGAAGGCACACTGTGAAATTGAAGTCAGTCTGCCAGCAGGAGGCCAAGCGGTAAGAACCACTTGACGTTAGCGACGAGTAGTACTAACTAATTGGTTAGCTTTAAAAGGCAACTAGTGGGAAACCAGTGGTACATCCAGAGGTTATACCTCTACCTTGTAACACTCTTGTCCGACACTTACGACGTTAGCGACGTGGTGTAAACAAGTCCCAATAGAGGCATTTTAAGACTAATTGGCTATTCTAATAGGCACTAGTGGGAAACCAGTGGTACATCCAGAGGTTATACCTCTACTTGGTAACACTCTTGTCCGACACCTACGACGTTCGCGACGTGGTGTAGGCAAGTCCCAATAGTAGCTTATTGATCTAGCTCACCAGGGTACAACTAATTGGCTATTCTAAGAGGCACTAGTGGTACATCCAGAGGTTATACCTCTATCTTGTCCGACACCTACGACGTTAGCGACGTGGTGTAGGCAAGTCCCAATAGTCGCTTGTTACTTTAGCCCAACAGCGTCGTCGTCAGCAGATTTTATCTCAGCACGACTGACTAGTTGCTACCTTGCTTCCCGTGGCTCCACTCAGACAGTTGGCGTTACTCTCTAGATTGAGTTGTTGAGTTATTTGTAAAATTAAAATAAAGTGATACGTATTATAACGTTTAAGAGAACTACGTCTTTTATTCTCTTTACTGAGACGACATAGGAGAACTTTGTGGTTTCTCTTCAATCAAGACAACAATACGACCCTGGACTCCGCTGAGACTACCCCGGCAACCAGCGGAAAAACGTGTCGTTACATTGGCGCCCGAGCAGGGACATTACATTGTCCAACAATCAAAAAGAAAATGCTGAAAACCTCCTGGGCATACTCCCTAAAACGGGAAGATCTAGTGAAATATCTATCCCAGGTTGGAAAAGATGTCACAGGAAACGTAGATGAATTACGGAAAAGGTTTGCAAAATTCCTGAGCACAGATCACACGGAGGATGAGATGAAAGAGCTATTGGAATTGCAGTCAAAACATGATGCCATAAATAATCCAGCTCCACTATCTCCTGGCACACCATTACCGGGTCATAATGAACCACAACGAGCACCAAGTGAAAGCCGTATTATGGTCGTAGAGCTGGTACGAAAATGGGGATTGAAGTTCGATGGAGGCAGAGATCCATTAGGTTTCATTGAAAGGGCGGAAGAACTTGCAAAAATGTACAACATCAACCTGGACCAGTTACCATTAGTGTTGCCGGAGCTATTCAAAGAGTTTGGTTACGAAACAATAACCGACACTGGACGAAATTGTCACTTTGTAGTGTCTACCATACACACATATAGTAGTGTACCTCAAATGTGCACTATGCACATACATTTGGGCAATCATAAATGAATGCAAGTATCGAACATAATTGAGTGGTGTCAAATATACAATGCATACTTGACACTGTATGACACATATAAAAATGCACTCAATTATGAGTGACTTATATTTGAGTAATATTAAATGATCTTGATACATTCTGATTGGCCAAATGAAATAAAGTAAAATAAAGTAAAACTACCCATGGAACCGAAAGAAAAAATCATATAATTGTAATAAGTTAGAATAAGTTAGAAGGGTTAAGATTTATTTTCATAATTAGTATATAAGCTGTTGTAAAAATAAAGAGATGCAGTCAGAATTCTAGATAAGCCAACACTGGTCTATTGTTATTCAGAATCAAACAAAAAGGGCATTTTAATGCTCGGAAGAATCGGCAGGAGTGCTCAGATAATACTCAAACCCTACTTTTTAACACTACATGGCGATCCTGCCCTACTGAACTTGGATCCTGCCCGACTGAATACTGATCCTGCCCGACCGAAATTAACTACTGATCCTGCATGACTGGACTTACATACCGATCCTGCCTACATTTCGATCCTGCCCGATCGAACTTGAATTCTGCCCGACTAAACTTGAATCCTGCATGACCGGACTTGAAATACTTACATACTGATCCTGCGTTACCGAACTCAACTACCAATAAAACCAAATTAAAACAACTTGAAAATGGGTGTACAAATTGTACCAATTGCTCCTGGTAATGGTAGCACATATCCCAATAATGTACAAGTCGTTACTGTCTACTATACTGGTACCTCGTATAAAGGCACCAAATTCCATTCGTCTCGAGTTCGCTTATGGATCTCGTGGCCATCGCGGTGTTATCCACCCAAATGGCATTTTGAAAGAAATGTTTTTAAAAGCCAGCATATTGAACTTGAAGATGCATTTAATATTAAATCAAACCTTACAACATCACACAAGATTTTTAAAAATATGTAGTTGTAATACACACAATTGTAATCTTCTACTCCATATAATATTAGAAATAATGAATATACACTTTAATATTTAATAACTTTATAAACTTACAAATAACAAGACGTAGTTGTGCTTTGACTAAATCAAGAACAAGTAAACATAATAATAAATTTAAGAAAAGAAAAAAAAAAAACAACAATTAAACGTGGTCGCGAATATGATGTTAATGCTTTCAATTTGCAAGCTAAAATGAGAAAAACAAAAAACAATATTGTTAGCGACAGTACCGCTACAAACAACAACAATAACTACTATCAGCCACTCCAAACATTGGATGATGTCAATAATGAAATATTAGTTACTAAAACAACAAAACAAATAATTCCACCACTTACTATACTTAAGTGTAGTATTGAAAAAATACATGAACTTTGCAAAAATTCAAAAGTTGCAGATTATGCAATTAGAAAAATTTCGATTGGTTTGAAACTTTTTTGTCAAACTCAAACTGATGTTGGAAAAATAGGCGAAAGACTTAAGCTAGAAAAATTTGAATTCTTTACTTATGCCACCAAAAGTGACAGACCATATAAAGCTCTACTTTTTGGCCTTGATAAGGTTGATTTATCTGAGCTTAAGTGTAAATTAATTACTATGGGATTAGATTGCACTGATTGCAAGATGATTGAAAAGCCGGGACAAGGGAACACACAAATCATATTTTATGTTGTGTATTTCAAACGTCAATCCACAACTCTTAAAGAGCTTAGACAAAAATACTCCTCTATAGACCATTTAAAAGTTAAATGGGAATTCCATAGAAACAGGAAGAACAAGGTAACTCAATGTTACAATTGCCAGATGTATGGCCATGGGTCGTCTCGCTGTGCTGTTAAAATGTTTTGCTCAATATGCTCAGGTGAACATAAAGCCGCTGAATGTTCATCAAATACACTTAAATGTGCTAACTGTGGACAAGAACATAAATCTACTTCACCTGATTGCCCAAGCCGTAAAAAATATTTAGATATGAAACAACGTTTTATTTCTCAAAATGCTCGAGCCCCTAGACGTAGTAACCATGCAAACCGTCAAACTAATGTTCCGTCTGTGCCGCAAAACTCTGATGAATTGCAGTTTCCAGCTCTTCATGCTGGGGAAACTCCTGTAAATTATAACTGGCCAAATTTAAGAAATAACAACACTAATGGTGACTTATTTTCATTTGATGACATCAAAAATATAACACTTGAACTAATTCAAAAATTAAAAGCTTGTAAAACAAAACTTGACCAATTCGAAGTGGTGTCAAGTATTGCTCATAAATTTCTATCATAATGGATCAAACAACAACAACAAAAATGATTATATGGAATGCAAGAGGCATACGCCATAAAAAAACTGAATTATATGATTTTTTAATAAGACACGATATAGACATCTGTTTATTATCAGAGACAATGTTATCATCAGAAATTTCGATTGGAAATAATTAATTTTATTGTTATAGAAACGATAGAGAAAATTCTAGAGGTGGAGGTGTAGCAATCGTTGTGAAAAAGACTATACGCCACAATTTAATCCCAATTGTTAATACTGTATTAATTGAAAACATCGGTATTAAATTAGAAACATCAGAAGGGCCAGTTCTAATATTCTCATGTTATTTTCCTGGAGGGGCCGCTGGACGTGACGGCATTAAAAAGAACAATTTTGCTGCAGATATTTTAAAGCTAACTCGTACTAATAACAATTTTATTCTAGGGGGTGATTTCAACAGCAGACATCGATCTTGGGGATGTTTACGTGCCAACTGCTGGGGGAATATTCTTCAACAGAAAATTGAAATCAATAACGTTTGGATTAAGTTCCCATGTGACCCTACATATGTACCTTCTAACGAATCTCATCAATCATCAACTTTAGACTTTTTTTTGACCAATATACCAATGAAACTTTCGGAACCCGTTGCCTTGAATGAGCTATCCTCAGACCACCTACCGGTTAAAGTTAACTTGTATGGCTCAAATTATCACACTATGAACCTAGTATACGATTTTAGTAGAGCTAACTGGGCGCAATTCAAACAGCATATTAATTTTAACATGTCAGAATACGATACTGAATGTATGAATAAAAATGAAGTAAATATGAGAATCGATAACTTTAAAAACATAATTAAGAATGCCACCGAAATAAGTGTACCAAAAAGAACCATTTTGCCCAAAACTAAACCTCTACCTACACATATCAGAATGTTGATCGTGAATCGCAATTTTTTTAGACGACAATGGATGCTGAATAGAGAAAATGCAGATAAAATCGAAATGAACAGACTTAATAAAAAAATTAAGCAAGAACTCATTATTGAAAGAAACAAATCTTGGAGCAATGTTATGGCATCCCTTGATAAAAATTCATCTCCTTTCTGGAATATTTCAAAAGTCCTACGAAAGAAGCATAATATCATGCCAATACTTAAACTCAATGGTACTCGTTACTCTACTGCACAAGAAAAATGTGAATTGTTGGCTAATACATTCAAATCAAATCATGCGCTTTCATCAAGCCTAAGTGATTCTACCACAACAAACACTGTCATCAACGCTATAGATTCTTACCAACACGTACAATTCGCTATTAATAATGATTACTAAGTATGTATCAACTGAAAAAATAAAAAACCTAATTGAAACTTTTAAGATAAAAAAATCACCCGGCGTTGATGGTATAAGTAATAAAATATTAAAGGCACTTCCAAAAAAGGGTTACAAAGCTTGACAAATATTATTAATAACTGCCTTAAATATTGTTATTTTCCAGATTGTTGGAAGGAGGCAAAAGTGATTGCGATATGTAAACCGAACAAATTAGCATCCTGTCCATTATCATATAGGCCAATTAGCTTGTTATCCTCTTTAAGCAAAGTCCTAGAGAAAGTTATCAAGGAAAAAATACTGAAATTTTGTGATGAAAATCAGGTGTTTCCAACGCAACAATTCGGATTCAGGTCTGGTCACAACACCTCTCATCCTTTATTCAGAATCAAATCTAAAATCAAACATAACTTTAATATTATGAAGTCCACGGGTATGGTGTTGTTGGATATCAAGTCTGCTTTTGACTCTGTATGGCACGATGGTCTGGTCTACAAAATGATTAATTTAAATTTCCCACCGGAAATCATAAAAATAATACAGAGCTTTTTAATAAACCGATCATTCAAAGTGTATATAGGTAAGAACTCCTCGACACAAATTAACATTCCAGCGGGTTGTCCCCAAGGATCTTGCTTATCTCCAATATTGTATAATATATTTACGTCCGATTTTCCTACATTGTTTGACTGCACTTCATCTATTTTTGCTGATGACACGGCGATTCTCTGTCATGGGGTTTATGCTGAAGATATCATCGCAAGCCTACAAAACGCATTAATAAATATTGAAGAATATTTCAAGAAATGGAAAATTCTTATAAATTTACAAAAAACTCAAGCAATATATTTCACCCGTAGAAGAAATCTTTGCTTTATTCCACAAAGAGATTTAAGCATTAATAACAACACAACAATAAAATGGGAGTCTGAAGTTAAGTATCTTGGAGTAATATTGGATTCAAAAATTAACTTTAGCAAACATGTTACTTACGTCATAAACAAATGTTACAAGACTAATGTACTCTTTCATAAATAGGAAGTCAACACTAAGTCTAGATAATAAAATTATAATATTCAAAGCTATTTTTATGTCCATACTGTATTATGCTGCCCCTGTGTGGAATGATGTCGCAACCTGTCATGTCAATAAACTACAAATATGTCAAAATAAACTGCTCAAGATGATATACAATCTTCCTTGGCATTATTCGACTCAACGATTGCACTCCATAAGCGGTATCGAAATGGTAAATGATAGAATTTTGAAACTCACTCACAATTATGATATAAGATGTCAAATTTCTGAATATTTACACATTAACGAATTGTCAGTTACCACGTAGTTTTAAGTTTTATCTTAAAATAAAAACATTTTTTTTTTTATTTCAATAGGTTTTTGTTACTTTTTGCCTAAACATATGAAATTATTGTAATGTATAATATTATATCTTTTGTAATTATTATTCTAAGTAGAAAAGGCTAATTATCGCCTGAACTCTTTAAATTTGTATATTACTTTGTAAATATATATTCATGTTATGTAAATAAAACAAAAAAAAAAAACTTACAAATAACGTAAAATATAAAAAAATTTATACTTACTCTAATATCTACATAATAACAACGGGATTACTACATATTATTATAAAACAAATATATATAAATAGATTAAATGTATAAATATTATTGACTTAAACCAAAAAACAAACAAAAAATAATGCTTTTCTTAATAATTGTATTTAGCTTAAATCTTATTAAAACTAAATATAAAAAATATAACATACTTTATCTTAATTATAAGCTACTATTCTTAATATACAAACTATTTTTCAAATCTTTTCTTGTGAAAATTCCTAAAATTAAATACATCTTAGCAATACTTCAGAAGCTCAAAACCAAATTGACTAAAACATACAATGAACTAACAATAACAATACCACCAAGAACAGAAATTATGCAACCAATAAAATTAAACATTAATGAAGATTGCGTCATATTTAATAATGAGCTGAAAGACGGAGTTTTTCTAAGTAATTCAATAGCACCCCCTATCTACGCCTGATGACACACATAAAAATTTTAAATACAACGAACTCTACTGTAACTTTAAAAAGCATTAAACTCCAGACTGACACACTTAAAAATTATGACATATTAAATTACAATAACATAAATAATGACGAACGTTTAAAAAAAAAAACATTAACGAATATGACGATAAATAGAAGAAAATACTAATAACAACAAGGGCTATGAAAAATAAAGAAAACGAGGCAAATAATGAATTAAATAATAAAGGAACACGTGTAGTAGGAGAAAAATTGGAGAAACGTAATTCTCAGAAGTCTGATCAACTTCACAGGAATACACCTCCATTAATGACGTCAAAAATATAAATAAATTGCAATTTAATAATACTGAGAATATAGAAAATTTGAATATACATATAGAAAATAATATTGTGCACATAGGTCGTGATGATAATTCAACGAAACCAGTTTCGAATATGAAGAAATCTCGTACCAAAAATATTGAAAATAATAAAAATAATGATATGCATGCAAGATTCAGCGATAACTCATCGAAACTAGATTCGATTCTGAGGAAACTGATATCGAAAATGAAAAAGGAAAATATTAAAGAACTAGCGCTAGCCAATGATGATAAAATATTTAATATATATACAAGAATAAATATTAAAAATGTAAGTCCTCAACTAAACATATTAATATACAATGTCCCGACAAAAATAACAGATGACGTATTAAAGTACAAACTAATTGACGAATTCCATAATACGACATACTCAGGCCACTTAGGAATTAGAAAAACAATTATAAAACTTAAACAACGGTACATATGGAAAAACATGAGTAGGATGGTTAAGAAATTCGTTTCATATTGTGACAAATGTAACAAAACACACAAAAGAACCACTTACACAAACAAATACACCAAGCAACAATTTTGAAGTGATATCAATCGACACTGTAGGTCCTCTTCGTATTTCAAATGATTATCGATACATTTTGACAATGCAATGTGAGTTGACGAAATTTGTAGTGGCACACCCCATGCCGACAAAAGATGCACTTACGACAGCCAAAACATTAGTAGAACAATTCATTTTAAAATATGGACAATTTAAGGTACTTAAATCAGACAGAGGAACAGAATTTATTAATGAAACAATGCGCAACGTATGCTCATTACTTCAAATTAAACAAATATTTTCAACGCCTTATCACCATGAAACGCTTTGTTCAGTTGAAAGAAATCACAGAGTTCTTAACGAATTTCTGCTGACGACTGCAAATGATTATGATTGGGACAAGTGGATTCCGTATTTTACTTTTGCCTACAATACAGCTCCACATATAGACACAGGTTATTCACCGTATGAATTAGTATATGGTAAATTACCATGCTTGCCATCTGACACTCTTATGAACAACAAAACAAAAATTTACAATTATGACGACTACGTACAAGAATTACGAGTTAAATTACAATTTGCTTTAAACAGAGCCAAAGACATAATAATAAAAACAAAAGAAAAAAGAACATTGAATGACAAATATCAAAATACATTTAATTTAGAAGTAGGTGACCTAGTTTTAGTAAAAGTAGAGAATAGGAAAAAGAATCAATAGAGATGGTGTAAACACCACAATAGACTATAATGGTATAGAAAAAACTTACCACAACAATAATTTAAAACCTTATACAATTTTATAAAATAAGCTTATATTATACAACAATAATTTTAAAAAACATTATAAAATAAATTTATATTACACATTTTAACATAATTTTATAACTATTTTTAAGTAATACACAAAAAAAATATATGTATTAATACAAACAAACATTTGTAACGGTTCTATGGAGGTAGAAAAATTATTTCCATAATTTTTCACTTAAGGGTGAGGGTGTAGTGTACCACACATGTCTACCAAACACACATATAGTAGTGTACCTCACATGTGCACTATGCACATACATTTGGGCAATCATAAATGAATGCAAGTATCGAACATAATTGAGTGGTGTCAAATATACAATGCATACTTGACACTGTATGACACATATAAAAATGCACTCAATTATGAGTGACTTATATTTGAGTAATATTAAATGATCTTGATACATTCTGATTGGCCAAATGAAATAAAGTAAAACTACCCATGGAACCGAAAGAAAAAATCATATAATTGTAATAAGTTAGAATAAGTTAGAAGGGTTAAGATTTATTTTCATAATTAGTATATAAGCTCTTGTAAAAATAAAGAGATGCATTCAGAATTCTAGATAAGCCAACACTGGTCTATTGTTATTCAGAATCAAACAAAAAGGGCATTTTAATGCTCGGAAGAATCGGCAGGAGTGCTCAGATAATACTCAAACCCTACTTTTTAACACTACAACTTTTTAAGAAAGATTTTTATAGATTTTTCCATCCCACACGCTACTTCGAGAAGCTGGAAGACGAAATCCGTAAAAGAACTCAACACGCTCGAGAACCGTTTAAGGAATATGTCCTTGCCTTACAAGATTTAATGCGACACGCAGATCTATCCGAAGCGCAGAAACTGGAGAGAATCTTCCGTAATTCCCAGCCGGATTATCAGTGGTATATCCGAAGAAAGGATTTTACTACCCTCGATGATCTCTTACAATTAGCTGATTATCTAGAAAGTATACCTACAGACACACCCCAAAGTCGCAGCGCTCATCATCGTATGGTTATTGAAAGCCCATACTCCCGTAATGACGTCACACGATGTAAGGACTTCGAAGTCCAAGGTCACAAAGGTACCATGAACAGCACACGACTTCTATATGAAGATGAAAAATTAAAGGCCATTGTTTTAATCGGAAACAATTTTGTCACCACCATTATTGACACCGGTGCAACTAGAAGTTTCATAACTCCACAGCAAATACAACGATTTTCCAGCCAACCTGTTTATGTACCAGTAGACATTGATGTACTCCTAGCTGATGGGTCAAAGAGACTCATAAAGGAAGCTGCAAAATTTATGGTTACCTTAGGAAATATTTCAGCAGAATGCAATTTCCTAATTATGGAAGAATCTACAGAAGACATCATCCTGGGGATTGACTTCTTACGAATCTTCAACACCACTCTCACTTGTGCCGGCCTTGAAGTAAACTGTGGATGTAGAAAACCGGAAAACAACAATATGAACCTCTGCAATAGAAGTCAAGAACTTCAGGTAAGAGAAGTTGTTTATATACCTAAAATTTTATGTACGCCCACTGAATGTGATGAAAAAAAATCGTTGTCACCCGGACAACGGCTACAAGTATCAAAATTCTTGGCGGAAGAACTACCGAAGTTTCAGCAGATTCATGGGCTATCAAATATTGCTACTCATAAAATAATTATGAAAGATGACCGACCGATTAAACTACGTTACGCGCAACGAAATCCTGCAATGCAAGCTATCATCGATGCGGAGGTCAATCAGTTGATATCCCGTGGATGTATTGAGCCATCATGTAGCCCCTACAGCTTCCCCATCACCTTAGTTAAAAAAAGGACGGAAGGTGGCGTACTTGCATGGATTTTCGCCAATTAAATTTAAGGTCTGTACCGGATGCATATCCCCTACCACGAATAGAAACCATACTAAGTCGCCTCCGAAATGCCAAATTTATTAGCAGTCTGGACTTAAAAGATGGTTACTGGCAGATCCCTATGGATGAAGAAAGTAAAAAGTATACTGCATTCGCCGTCACCGGAAGAGGTTTATATCAATGGCGGGTGATGCCATTTGGTTTGCACTCGGCTCCCGCAACCTTTCAACGAGCGTTAGACAGCGTAATAGGAGCAGATATGGAACCCCACGCCTTTGCATATTTAGATGACATTATTGTCATCGGGTCCACGTTTGAAGAGCATTTGGCCAACTTAAAAGAAGTATTTCGACGATTGCGATCTGCCAAATTAAGAATCAACATAGAAAAATGCCAATTTTTTAACACCGAAACGAAGTATTTGGGTCATGTGGTGACCACCAATGGTATTAAAACTGATCCAGATAAGGTCGCGGCTATTTCTGAAATGCTTCCACCAAAGAATGTTAAGGAAGTCCGTCGTTTTCCAGGTGTCACATCGTGGTATCGACGTTTTGTTCCCGACTTCGCCACAATTTCTCACCCACTGACTCGCCTGCTTAAAAAGGGCAAACACTGGAAGTGGGGAGAAGATCAACAAAATGCTTTTGATCTCCTTAAAGAGAAACTAACAACGGCGCCTGTATTGTCGTGCCTAGATTTTACAAAAACGTTCGTACTACAAACTGATGCCAGTGACTATGGGCTAGGTGCGGTCTTGACACAAACTACCGATATCACAGAGAATGTAATAGCGTATGCCAGCCGACGTTTGAATGGAGCAGAAAATAATTATTCAGCTACCGAAAAAGAGTGTCTAGCAATTGTTTGGGGTATACGTAAAATGAGACCCTATCTCGAAGGATACGAATTCATTGTCGTGACCGACCACCTTGCGTTAAAGTGGTTAAATTCAATCGACAACCCAACGGGAAGACTTGCACGATGGGCACTCGAACTACAGCAATACAAATTTTCTATTCAATATCGAAAAGGAAAACTAAATATTGTAGCAGATGCACTATCACGACAGCCAGTCGAAGGTATCAACATGGTTCAAACAAAAACCCCCGTTTTATGTCCATGGCTGGAAGCGCGAATGGCAGAAGTACGGGATCAGCTAAATAAATTTGCAGACTATGCCATAATAGGGGACCAACTGTACAAGCACTTTTCACGCCAGTTCAACGATGAAGACTGTACTTCATGGAAGTTATGCGTTGCTACGCCCTTAAGAGAAAAGGTATTAAAAGAAAATCATGACTGTGCAGCCGGTGGTCACTTAGGAATTAGAAAAACCATTAATAAGGTAGCAGGTCGATATTATTGGCCGGGAATGACCCGGGATATAAAACGATATGTTCGCAATTGTGAAATCTGCCAAAAATATAAGGTTTCTCAGCAACAACCCGCCGGAGTTATGCTCACTCGGATACCAGATGAACCTTGGTCCACCATTTGCTCAGATTTTGTGGGTCCATTACCTAGGACGAAGCACGGAAACACCATGCTCTTAGTGTTCTTCGATAACTTTTCGAAGTGGTGCGAACTAGTACCAATGAGAAAAGCAACTTCAGAGGGCCTTGTTAAAGCTTTCCGTGAACGTATAGTGGCTCGCTATGGAGTGCCAAAGATGATGGTCACCGACAATGGAACGCAATTCACATCTCGTATATTTAAGAAATATTTGAATGACATTGGTGTGCATCAACAGTTTACTGCCCCATACACTCCACAGGAAAATCCTACAGAGAGGGCAAACCGCACCATAAAAACTATCATAGCTCAGTTTTCGGGTCAACAACATACTACATGGGATGAACTCTTACCAGAAATAATGCTTGCGATTAATACCAGCAGTTCCGAATCTACGGGCTACTCACCGGCATATCTAACGCAGGGTAGAGAACAGCGGCTGCCGAAGGCTCTATATGATGAGGTAACCATAGGAACAGGAACTCGAAATATAACCCCCGATGAAAGAGCCACCGAGCTAAAAGAAGTGTTCAGAATTGTAAGACGAAATCTAGCGAAGGCTTCAGAAAACCAGCAAAAACGATATAATCTACGTCGTCGTCAGTGGAAACCAAATATTGGGGACCAAGTCCTGATGAGGCAGCATCCACTGTCAAAAGCAATTGATCATTTTGCTGCCACGTTAGCACCGAAGTACGGGGGACCATATGTCGTTAAGGGATTTGTGTCCCCCGTTATTGCAGAAATCTACGGGATGCAAAACAAAGACATGCGCAAAGCACATGTTAGTGAACTAAAACCTTACTATCAATAATGTCATCAACATCGTCAGCTACGTCATCAACATCATCAGCTACCTCGTCAACTACATCGATCTCATCACCCACCAGTCTACAATCACCAGCGATGTCCACAACACCTCTCATACCGTGGAGCTCCAGGCAAATACGTATGGCGCAGGTTCCCGATCGCCTGAAACGAATTTGTGCGTCCAAAAGTCCCACAAACAACAACGATTGATGAAAATCATTGATGTCAAATGTTATCGAATATTGATGTCTCAAGTACGCTACCTACACGCATACGATCGCTCAACCCGTAATTCCACAAGGGGAAGGAAGGGGATAATGTGACGACAAAAGTCGTAAACTTGTTTTTGCCACCATTAAATATTAATTTTATTATTTTATATATATTTTATTTTATGTTTAGTTTTAATCTGATTATTTTATTTGTTTTATGTATTTAAATTTAACGGTTTCATTTATATGAGTACGCCATCTGTTGATAAATAATAGAGTCCATTTAATATCACTACCCCAAAATACAACCATGCAGAATGTAATAAAAGTACCATAGTACGATCGTTACCAACGATGGTTGTAGTCACTTAGTTGTCCGACACGAGTATAAAAGAAGGCACACTGTGAAATTGAAGTCAGTCTGCCAGCAGGAGGCCAAGCGGTAAGAACCACTCGACGTTAGCGACGAGTAGTACTAACTAATTGGTTAGCTTTAAAAGGCAACTAGTGGGAAACCAGTGGTACATCCAGAGGTTATACCTCTACCTTGTAACACTCTTGTCCGACACTTACGACGTTAGCGACGTGGTGTAAACAAGTCCCAATAGAGGCATTTTAAGACTAATTGGCTATTCTAATAGGCACTAGTGGGAAACCAGTGGTACATCCAGAGGTTATACCTCTACTTGGTAACACTCTTGTCCGACACCTACGACGTTAGCGACGTGGTGTAGGCAAGTCCCAATAGTAGCTTATTGATCTAGCTCACCAGGGTACAACTAATTGGCTATTCTAAGAGGCACTAGTGGGAAACCAGTGGTACATCCAGAGGTTATACCTCTATCTTGTCCGACACCTACGACGTTAGCGGCGTGGTGTAGGCAAGTCCCAATAGTCGCTTGTTACTTTAGCCCAACAGCGTCGTCGTCAGCCGATTTTATCTCAGCACGACTGACTAGTTGCTACCTTGCTTCCCGTGGCTCCACTCAGACAGTTGGCGTTACTCTCTAGATTGAGTTTTTGTGTTATTTGTAAAATTAAAATAAAGTGATACGTATTATAACGTTTAAGAGAACTACGTCTTTTATTCTCTTTACTGAGACGACATAGGAGAACTTTGTGGTTTCTCTTCAATCAAGACAACAATACGACCCTGGACTCCGCTGAGACTACCCCGGCAACCAGCGGAAAAACGTGTCGTTACAATACTTTCAATTACAATTATTATTTTAACAATAACAATTATGTATTTCCCTTTTTCATTATTATTTTATGAAATTTACTTACAAACTGTAGCAATACTCTTTCTTTATTTCATTCTACATCACCATCCCTGCCAACAATTACTATCCCAAAAGTGTCCCAAACGTATCATCTTGAAGTTGAAACTCATCGAATATGATATCGCTTTCTTATCGTACCTACCAATTCTATCCATTTAGTGTATTATTATTATATCTAAATTTATGTCTAAAAAGTGTCCAGAGAGAAGATAATGTTTCCAATTCTGCTTCTTGCATTAAAATGGAAATATTTTATTGCATTCCAGTTATGAAAACACTATGCATATACTTATTTACATTAAAAATAAATAAAATAATGATATAACTTAACTTAATACGACTTTAATTAAAAATTAGAGTATAAAAAATTATATAAAATATGTTTCACTAATTAATTGGAATACGTATTTACATTTTTTAAAAAAAATTCACTAGTTATTGCACTAACTCTATACCTTTAAAAAAAACGTTGTTTATTGATACACTTTTAACAAACACTTCAATTACAAATATAATTTAAATTAATCACTAATTATTTAATAAAACTTTATTTATCACTATTTAATTTGAACTTAAGTTAAAACACACACTTTTTATTTAACACAACCGATGATTTTAAAATTCATAAATATACTGAGTATTGTCATGTTCTTCTTCTTTCTTTTAAAATGTAAACAGTAAAAAGTCGGTATTAATGTAATTTGTTACTGTAAAATTTGTCACTAACCAAAAATAATATTCTTTTGTATACTAAAATGGATCGTTTTTGTATCATAATGTATTATTTATTAAGTTAATTTTTAGGGATCTTTGTTTATAACTAAAATGTACATTAAGATGAGTATAATTCGATAGTAATGAAAATTGTTTTTGTAAAATGTTTTTTATATGCTGAGTAACATTTTTGCGACACAAAAGAGACACATTTTAGTTAACATATCCAAAAAATAACTTCCAATTGCTGGCAGGGATACCATAAATAAATTCACACTCATTCAATAGCACACATATACAAATTCCTTCATGAAAACAAAAACAATTTGAATAACTCTAATAATTCTTGAATCAATTCATACAAACGTTGTATCATATCAAAGCAAAAATATATTCGCGGCAGCATACGATCATATACATACATAACAAACCTACATTCGAATGATCATTTTATTTTTGTAGGACACAATACTCACTCACTTTTCAATGTCAGTGAGCGAAAGAATGTTACAGAATTGACGAGTAAAGTGAAACATTGAAGATGACAAATGAATGTACTTGTGCAGCTCTTTCATGAGTACTGAAAGAAACATGAGCATAAAACGAAACCGCTCAGTTGAAAACGCTCAGTGCTGAGCTGAAAATGCTCAGTATGATGAATGATTCACTTCGCTCAGTTGAGTGAATCGTTCAATTGAACTAGGTCATTCATGAGCTACACAACTCTAGTGCCATCAAAACCATTTTTTTTAACGTCCTAGTCAAAACGGACAAATAATGATTTCACATTATAATAAATAAGAGATACCCATTAGATAAAATTAAAGAAAAATTAAAATTGATTAACATGTTTTTTTTCAAAATTAAATCAAACTTTGGCATTTTTTTGATTTCAGCAAAAAAACATACAACATCAAGAACCAAATAAAGACCTATTAATACACTATATTTCTTAGTTATTTAATAGAAAAAACGGTATTATTTTGTAAAAACCAAAAATCTGGAGCTATTTCCCCAAACTATCAAATTGAAAATTTACGAAATGGTAATTTATACATTTAAACAAAAACAAAATTTTAATAGTTTTCATACGAAAGGACAACTAATGATTACATTTTCTTATAGATAATACTTAAGGCTATTCTATAGTAAAACATAATCAAAATAGATTAACACATATTTTACTAATATTCCAAGAAAGTTTTAGAATTTCAGGATTATAATAAAAAAATGTTAATTATTAAAAATTGCGCAGATTAAACTGTTAAACCTTTTTTGACAAAAACAGTAATTTTCCATAATTCCACATTCATATTCTTTCATTTGCAGCTAATCGCGAGTTTATATCTTTTAACGGCCATTTTCACAATGTACGATTAAAAGTTAACGTGAACTTTAACCGCAAGTTAGGCTAATATGAATTTCACAATGTACAATTAATT
Source organism: Calliphora vicina (assembly GCF_958450345.1). Taxonomy (NCBI): domain Eukaryota; kingdom Metazoa; phylum Arthropoda; class Insecta; order Diptera; family Calliphoridae; genus Calliphora; species Calliphora vicina. The sequence goes on from NC_088781.1 coordinate 76,350,542, forward strand.
CTTAACTGACACTATTTAACAACAAAGTTGCTGTTAAATATAACCGATTAAATTTCGCCGGTTAGCATCTTAATTGTAAGAAATATAATAAAAGAACCCCGTGCAAGAACAAGTAAATTTTGCACGGGGTTATCCATATACCACCCGGATATTGCACTTACAAACCAAACAACAAATGTGCACTTTTCCTTGTTGGTTTTCAGTAATTGTTGTTCAGTTTGTTCTGTAAATTTTACAGTTAGGTACCTTAATATTTTTGAGTTTTATACGTTTTTTTATTATACCACTAAGAAAACACAAATTATTATTTTTTATGCCGTCTTATTTTACTATTTTTCGTAAACAAATGTATGCATTATTGCCATACTTTCTACTGAATGCTTTGGTTAAGTAATCAAATGATGGTGAAACGTAAATCGGTAACCGTTGGTTAAATGGTCCCCGTTAAACAAACCGACAGTTAGTTAACTTTCCGGTTAAAATGAAATAATCGTACATTGTGAAAATGGCCGTAAAACGAACTTTTAACAATTTTTTTAGTTAAAAAAAAATATATTTTTCTCCATAAAATTTATTATGAAAATGTACTAACTTTAGCGACCTCTAGTGACGACAAATAGATATTTGACGACAATAGGTATTTATAAAAAAGTCTTTTTTACACGAATGAGCATCAAACATCAAAGACATGATCTTGTTTTTGATTTTTGTCCATTGAACAAAGCACTGTGTGGCAGTCCTACAATAACAACAATTGGTCTTAACAAATGTCAAGAAACAAAAATGAAAAATTAAACAAATATGTATGTATTAAAACTTAATGCAGTGTAGATTATTGAATAGTTAGGAATTTACTTATTTATGTAAAAAGATATTTAAATATAATAACAAGTAAGAATGTATGGTCGGTCAAGCCCGACCATATTATACCCTACACTAAGTAAATGAGCAAAAACATTTTTCTTTTAAAATATCAATAATTTATTTCGTGAGCTATGACTAATTATGGACCGATCGTAACAAAATTTGGTGACATGAATTTTGTATATATAAAACTTATTTCTAGCGCAATATGTGGAGATACATATATAAATTAAACATTTATGACCGATAAAGTCCAATTTAGGAAGGACATTTGTATGGGGGCTAGGTGAGATAATGGACCGATTTCAGCCAGTTTCAATAGGCTTGGTCCTTGGGCCGAAAAAATAATATGTAACAAATTTGATAGAAATATCTTCAAAATTGCGACCTGTAATTTGCGCACAAGGTTTACATGGACAGACAACCAGCCAGACGACGGACATCGTTTAATCGACTCAGAAAGTGATTCTATGTCGATCGGTATACAGTAATGTGGGTGTTAGACTAATATTTTTGGGCGTTACAAACATCTGCTGTTTGACTGACTCCACGTTGTATAAATTCGCGTTGACCACCATCTAGTAAATTTTTCTAAAGCTATTTATTGGCAACAACAGACAAACAGCTTCACTTGTGTGAAAGTGTCGAAAATCACTGCCCAGCTAAATTCACTAGACAGTGAGCTGCAGGTGGCTGCATATATATGTGATTGCATTAGTGCAAAAGTGTAAATGGGTTGAGTTTTTCGAACTGTTGCTTGCATGTGTAAACGCTAGGTAAATGATATTACAGATTGCAACTGCCAGCTATCATTTCTGTTGACAAATTGGCAACCAGAAATTTGTGGTTGGCCTTTGACAACGCAATTGAAGTTCGGTTTATTAAGGCTGTGATGGAATGAAACCGTAATGCTGACTTAACGTAACAGTGCGATTATAGAACATTAAACATATGAAAAACGAATTTGTCATAAAAATCCCAACAAATAATTTTTTAGCGGTTGATTTTTAACAGGTTCAGACGTTACATCTTATCACTACAACTGCTCTAACTACTTCACACACAACACAAATTATCAGCTGTTCAGTTCCGTTAGGGATACATTAGCTCGCACGTAAACCTACACATAGCATCTAGACAACTTAAAACTACCTCATATGCGTGGCGATGTGTTTAAATAACTGTAGTGTGAATGAGTTAAAAAGTAAACATGTTACGTTTGCGCAAAAGAGGGTATATTGTCCAACTGCCTCACTTAACAATGTTAATATACCTCAGTCCGATTATGGTATTCACTTGGATAGACATCTTATTTGGCGTCGTCATATAGAAACCAAGACATGAAGTTATAAGCCTCCAACCATCACTGATTAATCAGTGACCAATCAAAAGTAAGCCTTTACAATAAAGTCATCCTGTATAAACCCAATTTAAAACCAATTTGGAAATATGAAATCATATAACGGCAAGTAATACCAGTATTGATCTTATACAAAATAAGAAACTGGGAATTAAGTTTCATGGGAAATATAAGAGTTTCCGATTTTAAAAATGATAACAGACGAATATGATTTTGTACAGACACTATAGGGAAAGGAAAAACAATAAATAGTGTTGTACTTAAATAAAAGACAACATTTAATATTTAGCTTAAAATATTTCTTAAAGAAAATATGAAAGACGCTTAGTTGAGATGTACGGTTAAGCTACAACACTGAACAAATAGCAAGGACTAAATTAACAACAGTTATTGTTAACCATATAAATAAAATGAAACTGACAAAAGATATAGATTTATGGTAAATAAAGTAGAAACGAAATTTTGTATAAGTTTTTCTATGGGCACAGTGACAAAAAGAGAAATATTATTATTTAGCATTATATTTTTTTTTTAATATTTAGAACAAATAATATAAGGATTTTTTAAAAAATATATGTTTGTAAATAATAAAGTGTAACACAGAAAAAATAAATTCATAATTGGAATGAATTTTTTAATAAATATTATTAATCGAACATGAATTTTTTTCCAAACTTTATCCATTCAGAATAAGAACATGTTCATAAATATTATAAAATTGTACATGAAGGAAATTTTTACACAAATTTATTGCTATTTTATAATAAATTGCTTTACCCAATGATTGGTCAATATTTCTAAATGTATCGAAAAGTCTGAAACGTAAAGAATACAATTAATCCAATAACATTAGAGCATTTTATCTTCTTCAAAATGCAGTAAATTTCGCCCATATTTTCTCAATGTCTAGTTGAAATTAATAAAAAATTATGTACATATGTATATAAATATTTTCCAAGAACAATTTTAAAAATTTTTGAATAACATAAAAAAACTATAAAACTATTTTTCTGTGAAGTTACGCAATAAAAGCATTAATAAATGGCCTATAATTTTTCTTCAGATCGTTAGGCAGTTGAATTTGTTCCATTGGAACATTTTCGAAGATTTATAATTTTTGTAGCAATTATGCCGCGAAAGATTCAGGGACACTTCATTAAATTTAAACACGTTTTTACAACGAGTATAATAAACGAAGTTTTTGATAACTTCATCGTTGTCTTTAATATCATTAAATATGTTATAAACTTCACTCCGTTAATGCCTCTTCACTGTAGTGAATACACAGTTAACGATTTATACATTAATTTCATTTGCTTTAATTAAACACCGTCTAATAGGACAATTGGCTTTGTTCATAGAGTTTTAATTTATTTAGCAATGTAATTATTAAATGCCCCGTTAGTCCCCTTTTACAATTCAGAAATTGAAAGGCACACATTTTGCATTCTCTTTTGAATTAATCTAAACCTTTGTAGTACACACTCTACTTCTTCAACCCCTCGCCCACAAACTTCGTCTGGCTGCCTGTCAATTTCTGCATTGTAAAAGGGGGCTTAATAATATACCAGCGGTTGTACTTAAGACGGGTAATATTTGAGCCCTAATTTTGTAAATCACTTGCGTTAAACGCTTCACCAACGCTGTTGTGAACGCGTAACAAAAAATATAAAATTTTATAAATCACTACGGCATTGCGTTTAGTCAACGCCGAAATATTACGATGTCACTTCTATTGTCAAATCTCTACGTAGCCGTGGTTGTCGTTGTATAAGTTGATACTAAAATTTAAAATAAAAACATACAAAAAGATGTACTTATATCGTGTTGGCAATGCTGTAAGCCAAACAGCTGTATGGCGTTTATTTACTTTTGAATCCATAAAATATTTGTCGAAAGAAGACACAAAAATATAACAAAATAAATATTAAAAACATAAAAGTGAAGTTTTCTGCTGGGGTAGAGAACGATACTTGTGGAAGCTCAGTACCGGAATTCTGTAACTTTTTAACGACAAAATGTTGTCGTTAAGTTATCAAAATTCATAAGTTAACAATACTTATCGTTAAGAGATACTCCGAATTGAATTATACGGATTATTTTCGTTAAAAATAGTCGGTAAATAACGACATTTGTCAGGTTAACAACAAATAAAATGTTCTAGTTAAGCCATAACGATAATTGTTAAGAAGTTAGTTTTGTAACATAAATATTTGAAATAAGCCGTTCTTTGAAAGTACGATTGGTCAACCTTTTTGTGTTCGTTAGATACAGACTGATTTGAGTTTTAAATATACAAATTAACTTGCCTTAATTATCATTTGCTTTTAAAAAATAGTATTCGAATTTTAAGAGCAACTTTTATATGGGGCATAATATCCTTATTTAACACATTTCTGGAGTGTATAATGTTTATCTCTATATTCAAATTTCCTAGTGAGCAATTTATTTAGCGATGTGATACGAGTATAAACTTATATAAAAGCTAAAAAATCGTTTTTAAGACCGTTTTCTTAGAAGGGAATTCATCCGAATTTTTCGACGGTCCTTATAACAACAAATATCTAAATTCTGAATCAATGATCACTTGTGGTGGCATAGACATATGGATTACACTGGGTTACTTTGATTTTTAGAAAAAAAAAACTCTTGTTCTTCTGTTTTCAGTAGGTTTCGCGAATATAAGTATTTGAGGGAGCTGGTGTTTGATTTTTAAATATAAATGCGATTATTTATATACACGACTACAATTTTACATACCCACACGAAAATACAGTGTACATTTTAATAAATAAAAATTATTTTTTTAATTTTAAAAATAATGAAATTTATATTTTTAACTATATTCGTCGTTAATATGTATTACCGAGAGAAATCGTTAACTTCAAATACTGAATATTGAATTCGTTAGAGCAACCGATATTTTTCGTTACTTAACGACATCGGTAGGAATATATAAAAACTTACAGAATTGCGGTACTGGGCAGACATTTGATGCTAGTCCAAACCTAAAGTAGTTACATAAGTATGTTTATTTCAGAAACAATTATATTTAAAAATGTTTAAATATTTGTTATTTTTTTTTTAAGAAAGTGACAAAAAAAGTAAGCGTTGCGTTGTATAAAATATACAATTTCAAACAACTGCAATCACAATAACGTAAGAATCAGATGTTACAACGCGAGCAGTCACTTGCTTGAACGCAGTGATTTGCAAACTGTAATTTAATGCAACGCAAAGAAAATTGATGTACTTTCGTATTTTTATTTTGACCTACAATATAATATAAACATAAATTTCAGTTGTATTTTTATAGGCTATTTTTTCTTATTGCACACAATAAATACTACAAATGAATTGAAATCATCTCATACAACAAATGCCTCATACATGATTTAAATGACTTGAAATTATTTTCCATGTCATCTGTTAATTTTTTTGTGTTGTGTGTGTTAAGGCTGGGTTAGCCGACCGTTGATGTAATGTAACCGTAATGTTGACTTAACGTAACAATTTAGTGCAATTATAGAACATTAAAAATGTGTCATATGTTTTTGACATAAACAAACAAATTTAAACAGCTGTTTGAAAGTGTTATCAACACAATTGTTTTAAATACTGTTCAAGCGATTTTATAATTTTTTTCTGCGATTTAAAAAAAAAATTATTAAACTTTTTTGGTAATAGTATTAAAAACCCGTAGTTTTTTACACATAATGTATTCATCATCACTGTGAAGTGCTTCGAAGTGACTTCATATACGTTTATATTAACCCATTAGGAGACAATTATAAATATTATTTATTATCTTGTCATACAGACTTTATTTATTAAAGGTCCGATAACTTAAAAATTAATTAATTAAATTGCCTTTATGTTCGTAATAGTAATAGTTAACTTTAAGGGTACCTTTTTCTATTGCTTAAAGTTTCACCTTCACTATTTCGAACATAAAGGCAAGTTGTAATAATGGCCCTAATTTGTTAATTTAATTTGTGTATACAAAATATTAATTTAATATTTTCAAACTTATTACTTTCGACTATTATTAGTATACATTTTATAAATGCTTGTATGAACTAATTTGTATAATAAGTAAATATTACCATAATAATAAAAAGCTTTTTTTTTAGTAAGAATTGTGCTAAATTTCCCAATTATTGATAAATTCACTGATATTTATTGTTGTGGGATATGCTAGTTCCTTTGTCCCATTTTTCTCATTATCTTTTGAACTAACCCAAACCTGTGTAATACACACTGTACCTCTTCAAACCCTCGCCATCAAGCTTCGTATGTCTGCCTTTCAATTTCTGCATTGTAAAAGTGGACTATGCGCATTTCACTGGTTGCTTAGGCCAGATCATAAGGAAACCTTTTCCCAAATGGCTTTAGAAAAACTAAAGATATTATACAAATCAAACTATAGAGTGAATGAGAATTACAGACACTCAAGCTTTATTTGTAAAAATATCAAAGCTTAAACAAAACATCAACAATAAACAGTGAGTTTATCTTTTCTTACATTTTGTTTTTTATTTATGTATTTATATCATTGAAATATTTACATTGAAAATATTGTTAAGCGTTCTGAGCATAAAGCTACGTATACACGGTTGTCATATTCTTACAATATTGTCAGAACATGCTCATAAAATGGTTAACACAACCATGAGAACTTATGTTGAAACATATGGGTGTTAACCATTTATTGAACATTTTCTGACAATATTATAAGAATATGACAGAAATTCTGTTTTTAACAGGTTCAGACGTTACAGTTAAGTTACATTTTGTCACTATAACTGCTTTAACTACTTTACACACAATAGAAAGGATCAGCTGTTCCGTTCCGTTAAGGTTACATTACATTAAAGTCGGCTAATCCACCCTTTATGATGTTGTTAAAATGATGCTGCATTTGCTTTTTGTTTTGATATACATAGCCTTTGCGTGTTGCTGTTAAGTAGGTAAAAGAACATGACATGACAAAAGCATCATGTGTCAATTGTCTTCATGTTAAACAATGCAGCTTGTGCAGGTCTTTACTATAAATACCATATGTTAATACAATATTTAGAAAAAAAAAGTATTACAAAAATGTTTACAGAAGTGAAACAATGATAATCAAACTAATAATGAAGTGTTCATTTAGCGACAAAATTATTTTTGCTATCAAATTCTATCTGAGCTCTGATGAATCTTTCTCTTCTTGTTTTGTTGCACAAAATTGATGTTGCTTTACTCAAATATTTGACCGTGAATTATCTCAATTCCTCCGTTTTTTCTTCAATAAACAGAAGACGATTTTTTTCATCTATAGATTTTAATGTAGTAATATTTTCATCCCATTTCGAAAGGTCAAGTATGATGTAGCATTAAAATTTATCTTTGGTATCTGAAACAGTCGTAATTTATTTGACGTTGCACAGTGGTATGAGAAAAAAAAAGAGGGAAATAAATCCGTAACTTTAAACCCTTAGTCCGATATGAATTTCACTTGCGCAAAGGGGAAGTGTCGTCGAGTTTAAGTTTTCAATTTGGATCTCATGGTCCCACCAGGAGCAGGGTCAGGGGTCCCCAAAGTAGGACACCTCGGGTATGTTCAATTTTAAAAATTATCATATTCCTTCGTTTGTGTTCCGATTTCAATAATTATCTCTTATAACTTATGCATTAAACACATTCCAGACAACAGGCTACACGACTACACGAACACAAATTCTGCTGGTTACAGTTGTAGTCGTGTGGCAGCTACTGAATTATTTTTAAGACGATAGCTACAAAGTAAACAGCTGATTTATAATTCAGTGGTGTCACTTTAATAAAAAATAGCCGTACAAAATTCCAAAGTAATTAAGATTGAAACAATTATTTTGAGTAAAAATATATATATGGTTATAATTAATTATGTACCTGTTATTAATTTATTTCAATATGGTTATCAGAAACTTCTCTTAATTAAGTAAAAAAATATATATTTTTAAGCACTCATTTGATTTACATTTTTTTATTATATTAGCAACACTATTTCTGTTTTGTAGTTGACAAAAATAGAAATTAGCCTAATTCGGCTACATCGGCATGAGTAGTCGTGTGGCCGTGTAGCTGTGCTGTCGTTAAAATAATCGTCTCCATATAAACGTGTGCATTTTATTTTTGACAGATTGAAGTTGGTAGCCTGCTGTCTTGAATGTGTTTGCTGCATTAGGAGCAGAGTACCAAATATTCATACACTTGTCACTCATGTTCATGAAAAAAAATTTTGATTTTTGTTGTGCTACGTTCTATTCGTGTATGAAGAGACACGAAATATTTTGCTTTATTCATTCATGTAATATAGGATTTGTAATGTTTTTTTTTTGAAAAATTGAGAAAATAAGAGAAACATTTTTTACTTTGGTTTTTGGATTTTTGAATGTTAGGTTTTACTTTGCACTAACATTCAAAAATCCAAAGCAAAAAATGTTTTTATTTTAAGCTGCATACATGAAGAAAATAAGAATGCGTTTAATTTTGTTTTGCGTTGTTGTGGTATGATTTATTGAGGTCAGTGCAGATTATTAAGTCATTACTATAGACAATATGGATATCTAATGATAGATATATCAAAGTCCATTGCAACGATGTATATAAGGCTAAGGGACCTACAATGGGTCAAAATCGGGAAAAATATTTTTTTACTCGAATTTTTTTTTCACCAAAAAAATTTCTTTTTGTCATGAATTGTTTTTTCAAAAAAAATTTTTTAAAAATTAAAAAAAAAAAAAATTTAAAAATTTAAAAAAAAATTGGAAAGAACTTTTTTAAAAAACAATATTGGAAAATAAAAAATTTAAAAACAATTAAAAAAAAAAATAATTTTGTTTAAATAAAATATTTAAAGAAAAAATATTTTTAAGTATAATTTGGTGAAGGGTATATAAGATTCGGCACAGACGAATATAGCTCTCCTGTTTTTATTTCAAATGTTCCATATTTTTTTATTTAAGGACCACTTGCTTGCAGTACATGAAATGGTTAACTACAATATTAACAAAATTAAGATCAAAACTATCCATAAAGTCACTTTCTAATATACTAATAACAAAACTTAATTATGAACTCTTAAATTTTGATATTGAAAATAACATAATAGCAAATCTTTTTATTTCTGTAAATGAATATACATACATATGTATGTACAAAATTTCTTATGTTTTAATAAAAATTGGTATGAAACCTACTCAATTCATTTTGAAGTTTTTTTATATTTACTAAATATTATTTAGGTACCTACACAATTTAATAAATATAACACAAAATAGAAGATCATTAAAGTAAACCGTTATAACCAGGGAAACCGGAAATATGCTCTAAAAAAAGCGTTTTAGGCGCTTTAAATATGCAGTAAAAACTTTAAAATATGCTCTTACAATTTAAAAAATATGCTCTTAAAAAAATAAAATTTACATAATTTTTAACCAAAAAAAATTTACTTAAATTTTAAAATAAAAATCGTTGTCTATTGGATCTGAAAACATTTTTAAATATAGAAAATGTTCTTTCGACATCAACTGATGTTACAAGAGCAAATTTAAAAGACAATATTTCTTTAACACTTAGAACGGTTAAGTTTGAATTAGAACTAAAATTTTATATTTAGATGGAGCTATTATTAAAATAGTGCTTGTTTTATATTAAAACAAGTAAGAGAGCTATATTCGGCTGTGCCGAATCGTATATACCCTTCACCTAATTATACTTCAAAATAAAAAAATTTAAATATTTTTAGGTGAACAAACATTTTTTTCAGTTTTTGTATTTTTTGGATAAAAAAATTTTTCGAATTGTTATTTTAAATTTTAAAAAAAATTTCTGTTTTTAAAATTTTTTTTTTGGTAAAAAGCCATCTATTTCTCAATTTTGAATTTTAAACAAAGGAAGTAAAAACCTGTAACACAACAGCGAAAAATAAGTATGACAAAATTTGTTTTTGATAAACTCAAAATATGCTATTAAACTGTAAAATATGCTCTAAAAACGCAAAATATGACATAAATATGCTCTTAAAACAAATATATGCAAAAATATGTATTTAAGGGTAAAATATGCAAAAATATGCACTAACAAATCGATGCCAAAATTCTTAAATAGTTCTGAAACGTGTAAATATCTTATCCATATGCTCATTAGACTCACCAGAAAAAACATGCATTTGCATATTTTGCTTTCCCTGGTTATAACATAAACACATGCACAAGTTGTGCCTGACAACTAAAAATATTATACTTTAGTTGAAACAAAACTGGGGCAAATCACGGCATTCGATATCGAATGCACGTTCGTGTAGAGAATATTTTCGATGGCCGCAATGTTTTGGATCACGGTAGTCGATCGTAATTTATATTACCTACTACTATTTTTTACATCGCTGAAGCATATGACAATAAGGAAAACAAAACAAAAAAGGAAAACAAAATAAATAAATTTGTGATAAATTGTGAAAAAAATGCAGAAAACTTTTAATAAAAATGGATCCAAATGTTTTTTTGTATTCCTTATCATCGGCCATCGGCAAATTTCAGAATGTTTTTTACTTTGATTATTACAAATTACCATGTGCAAAGTTGTGAAAAACGTCAACAAAATACAAAACAAAATTGTGGCACAAAATTTTACAATTTTAAATAAAATATGTATATTTTTTACACTAATTTTGAGAAAATATCAGAAAAATATGTATATTTTTATTTATTTATTATTTTACTTCATTGTTTTAGTTGATTTGTTTAGTTTTACCACAAAACGGCAGTGTTTGTTTCTTTTCGATATGAGATTACCAATCGAGTACAACTTCGAGTAAATACGTTTCGATAACGACTGCCGTGATCCACGTTAACTACATTTCGATGACAAAGTACTCGATTTCGAATGCGGTGATTTGGCCCCTGATGTGAATGGACATCTCAAAATATTTCTCTTAAATATTATGTATGTAGGTATGTATGTATAATACATTTTTGAACATTGGAACATTTTTACTTCTCACTATTCACATACGTATATGCCCAGCAGTCCGCAGGTTATTACAATTTAAAACACATCCAAATGTATACTATTATTTCAATAGGAAAACATAAAATAAAATTGGTTAAGAGTATACAACTAGCATCCGATTCAGATGAGTCCTATTGCTATTCCATTGTAAAATAAAATACATATTAGAATTAAAGAACAAGACAAAATCGAATAAAATGTTGTTATCGTACTTGCATCTGAATTGGATGGCTATGTAATGTAGTATCATATTGTTAATATAGTTTTGTTGTTTGATTTGGTTCAGCCGTTGTACCGTTATTTATTTTTTGTTGTTTCTTTGTTTTTTTCTATTCTTTCAAAGTAAAATTTCATATTGTAAAGTGTTTTTGAAAGTACAAGTGGTTTAACCGTGATTGTGGCATTAAAAATAAATAATTAAATAAAATATATAAGTACAAATTAAAAATAGTAAGTGTTGTTGTGTGTTTTTTATATTAAAATAAATGTTCGGCTTCATTAAAAGAAATTTAAGACGATTCAAAAAAGTCAGTGGATTTGGACCCATCCGACCTTCGCTTACAATGTAGGTGCAGTTGGACCCATCCGACTTTCGCTTACATTGTCGGTAGAGTTGGACCCATATGACGGCCTAGGCCATCGCTGTGTAAATGTAAGTGGAAACTGAATACAGACTTTGGATTAGTCGCATCTACATTGTCATTGGTCTCAGTTGGAAGATGTATGGGGAAAAAATCCGCTGGGTGTACTCTAAATAAAAAAACTAGTGTATTTATTTATGTATGCTGAAAAGTCAAAAAATTCTTAGCTACTCATTTTCAAATGGGAACGTAAAACAAAACATTTGCAAATTTCATTCATGACAATTTATTATGAATGCATAAATTTAAGTGTTCATTCATGAATTCTTCTGAACCCTGCTTAGGAGCTATTCGCATTTGAAATTAATTTTTCAACATTTTATTGGGGTAACAACATATGTATGTGTCAAATAAAAAAAGAATTGTTTAAAAATAATGACCAAAGTTATATGCATACGAATTTAAAAAAATTTAAAAAGGCGATTTTTCACTATTTTTTTTTTGGAAAAAAGTACTTTTATTTTTTTCAAGTTATCTAAAAAATTTCAAATAGGATGTAAAAAGAATTTGTACTTTTTGAAAAGCTAACTTTACATCAAATATTCTAAATGAAAAAAAATATAATTTTTGATACCGAGGGACCAGGTCCATTCAAAAAATGCCTATTTTTTTATGTAAAATTCAACTTTAGGGCAACAATTTTCAAATCGCATAGTCGATATCAAAATATAGCAACATATTTTAGATGGCCCAATATGTTCTTAATTATTTTGTATAGGGTTCCGATAACCCAGCTACTGGTATGGGAATTGCGGAATACTTGATAACAAATTTAAAAATTTGTTTTTATTTTTCCATTTTAAATATAAAAATCTACATAACTGTGAAATTTCATTAAAAAATATTCATAAATAAAAATTTTATTTCAATTTGAAAAATTTGTATCTATGCAAAATCTCAATAAAAAGCATTTTCTGTCATATTTTTAAAAAAAGTATTCCATGAATTTTTTAATTGTCAAAAGCTATATACATTTTTGAAAAGTAGACAAAATTCTCTATCCATTGATATATAACATGTCGGCAAATTAATTAGGGAAAACTTAACAACTCGCTGAGAATTTACCTAGCACTGTTATTTACATTCATAAAAATGTTGTTATGTAGGTAACATGCTTTTTTATGAATTTCTATGTTAGGTATATTCTCTGCGAGTTGTTAAGTTTTCCCTAATTAATTTTAATATTTTAGGGTGGGTAAAAATGTCCTAAGCGATAAGAGATAATTGATAGCTACGACGAGGTTTTATGTAGTACTCGACGAGAAGATTCTGTATAAGTAATTTTTTTGAAATCGGAACACGAAGAAATAGGATAATTTTTAAAATTTAACATACTTTGGGGACCCGTGGTCCCGCTCATGAGGTCCAAACTAAAAACTTAAACTCGACTACACTTCCTCTTTGCGCATGTGCAATTTTATTCAAATCGGACTAAGGGTTTAGAAGTTACAGATTTATTTCCCTCTTTTTTTTCTCATACCACTGTGCGTTGTGGATGTATTTTTCAAAATTCGCTAATTCACGAATATGTTGTTGGGGATCTGTTAACATTACAATTAATAAATTTTCAGGATGTGCTGTTTCTTTGAATCTCTGGGCCGACAAACCTTCAAAGTTGTTGTTAATATCTGTTAAGTTGGATTAGTTCAAGAAGGTGTCGAGGTCCCTCTTTACAGCTGGGAAGAGTTTTTATAGAAAACCCACACTGGAGCGTAAACATTTATAATATATTGCAAGAGTTGTTAGATTTGAACTGAAATATATAGACGAAGATCTGCACTTATATATTCAACGCAAAGCTCTGGTAAGTTCGTGGAAATTGGTTTAATCTTCATTATTGGTCTTTTTTCGAAGTTTTCAAGTTCTTTGCATTTTTTTCTAATAAAGTCTGTGGTCTTGATTTACCACCATCAATATGTTGAAACAGGTGTCTGAATGGCATTTCGTTCATATGCAACATACAAATGATACACAATTAGGGTCTACCCAATCTTTTTTCTAGTAAACGAATAAAAAATTTTGTGATATAACCGTATCCAAGAAAAAGTTTTTAATGTTCATAATTGCAATGGTTCTGTTTCTTCACATTCTGACTGATCATATTCAAGTTCAGATGCACTGCTCAATATATCTGGCTACTTATAGTTGTGTAACCGTTCTCTGGTATGTTATCAAAATTCGTTCTCCAGCAGGTATTTTTTGGCTTCTATTTCTTTATATGTTGGCTCTTTTTAGTTTCCCTCTCATATTTAAGGCTATGACTGCTCCACTCATAAAATTTCATCAGATCTGCATAGGTTGGCAATATATTATATTTCAAATCACACAAAACAAAAAATAAGGGACACTTCCAACTATTCCTGTTACGCTCCTTTTCTCAGATTATGAAAACCAAATAAATAATAGCACTTTTTCCTTAATTTATTGAAACATGTAGAAAACTAAATTAAACCATTTCGCATAAAAAAGTTTTATTAATATGATGTAAAAAATTTACGGAAAAATATAAGAGATATTTTCATAATTTTTCCATATTTTTATTCCCTATTATGTTCTAAATAAATCGCAATATGATGATTAAAAAATTCTGAAATTTGTTTAATAAAATTTTTAAAAATTTGAAAATAGAGTTTTGGTCATACCTGCGAATAGGTTAACGGTATCCTACGAAGACAAAAACTCATATACAAGTGATATGACATATTTTAAGTAAAAATAAGCTTTTATTTTAATATTTCTCAAAATATGTTAATTTTGTTCCTACATTTCTTGTTCTAGTGGCCTGAGACACATTAATGGCCTGACGATTTTTTAATAACTTTAACATTTTTTAACCAATTTTTGTGTTTTATATCTTATTAGAACTACAATTACGTACACATTTCGATTCTTTTAAATTAAGTTGCAAAAGTAATTATTTAATGGCAAAATTTTTACAAAAAGTGAAAAAATTGCATTTTTTCCCCTTGTAAATGCACCTCAAAACTAAATCGCAATCATAATAGAAAGACAAAATTTCATATCTAACTATAGTTTTACAACTACAGTACGGGCTCGATTTGTGCAACTAACTATTATTGCAACTGACCGATTAGCGCAACAGCCTATTTTTTAACATTAGAGTCTTTATAACTGCAACTTTTTTTCAAAAAACAGACGCGATAAGTGCAACTTTATTTTTTTTTTCATATGTAATATTATTCAGAAGTTATTCTATTCTCTTCTCTATTTATTCTGGTTGTTTTTTTAATCAGAAGCGTAATTCAAAACTATTTGCCAAATCATAGGCACCTAAAAAATACTTTCACGACGACACTGCTCTCATAAAGAATTTTGGCTGTTTATTCAGTTATTTTTTATTAAAAGATTTATTTACACCATTTATTTTTACTTTGTTTTGTTTAATATATGAATTAATTACTTTTTGTTAATTAAGTTGCATGTTTTTGTTAAAAAAAGAATAAAAAATAAAAGCATATATAGTGGTTGCTTATTGCAACATTTCGAATATCGCAACAACCTCGATTTGCTTTCGGTTGCGCAAATCGAGCCCGTACTGTATAACTATAACTATAGTTTTAACAAAAATAGAGGGTATGCGTTCCAAAATTGCAAAAAAAAATTTTTGGGACACTCTAATATATATTAGCTACACCATTTGGCACATTTTTATTGCTGAGCCTTCTAAAATTTTAGAAAAAAAATTTTGACCCACCCTAATATATACTAATTTTAAAGGCAGATAAAGGTAAGGGTACGCAGCTACAAATAAACAGGACACATTCCCTATTTTTAATAAATTAACAAAAAGAGCTTTGTGTAAAAACTAAAAATTTTGTATTAATTTTGTAAATATCTAAATAAATCGTATTCAGTGACACACTTTTAAGGCAGTCCACATGTTCAGCAAATCGAGTGATTTCAAAAACAAATATGTACTGGAAAAATGTATGTTCTGCAAATCGTATGATTTAATGCATACGAGAATTATTAATCGAAAGATTCAGAAATTGTAATCATTTGCATCAACTATCATTTAGTGTTAAAAATCGCGAACAAAAGTTTATGAACCTTGAACTATTTATAAATAAGCACATATTGTTTTAAAATTTAACATTCTATTCATTTAATTCAGCATAATATACGTAAATACAAAATTATTAAGATCTAAAGTCGATTTCAAAGGATTTAATAATTTTCAAAAAAAAGCTTATATACTTACCAATAACATAAGGAGCTTTAAAGTCAAAATAACGCATCAATATTCCTATTGTAAATAAACTTCGCCGAAACATTGGAGTATAAATTGATTCCACACTTTGATTGTTTTGAGATACTTGATTTCGACTATAATCCAATATTCGATAAAATCTGAAATAAAATACAATGTGTAAAAGATTTTTATAAATAAAACTAAAGTACGACAAATTAACAATCACTGAAAATGTTAGAAAAACACCAAAGCAACGTACGACCAATTATAATATGAGATGAAATAATCACTTATTTAACACTTTCTCGACCGACAGTACTTATAAGTACCATAACAATAATAAGCTTACAAAATGAAAACAAAACATATTTTGACCCTTTTTGCCCAAAAGTACACTATAATTTTTGGAATAATGTTTTTTTGCCTATTGGCAAACTCGCTTACCCAGAATATCGATGAATTATTTCATGTTCTCATTGTGGTGTTTATTTATGTTGTAATGATAAAAATACTGTTTCGTAAAATAAGGAGTGAGATCGAAAAATTCTTAACACACGTTTTTCATTACATTTTTTAACCCAAGTATTATTTGAATTTTTTTTTGATCAGTTACCTTTGAAAAACATGTCAGTTATTATGTGTAATGTCAATTATATTAATTTTTTTGTTAATCTGATTAAAATGAGTGACCAGAAAAAAGTGCGTACTGAAATTATTAAATATTTTCAACAAAACCCAACTTGGTCTTACAAAAAGTTGGGCAAGCATACAAAGGTCTGCCGTCAAACTGTTTCCAATGTTATTAAACAGTACCGGGAGAACTTGTCAGTTGATAGAAAACCTGGTTCAGGTAGAAGGAATGGTCCACATGATGTTTCTAAAGCCAAAAAAATAGAACGCATTTTCAAAAGAGCTCCCAACACATCCGGTAGGAAAGCAGCCCGGTTAGCTCAGTGCTCGGACTATTTGGTACGAAAAGTTAAAGCTAATGCAGGTTTAAAAACATACAAGGCTCAAAAAGTTCCTGACAGGAACGCTACTAAAAATTTAGAGGCCAAAAACAGAGCACGGAAATTGAAGTCAAGTTTTATAAAAAAATATTCTTGCTGCATAATGGATGACGAAACGTATGTTCTGGCAGATTTTTCGCAACTTCCAGGTCAAAAATTTTATGTTGCTGATGCTCGAGGGAATGTTGAAGAAAAGTTTAGGACCCAAAAGCAGACAAAATTTCCCAGAAAGTTCTTGGTATGGCAAGCAATATGCAGTTGCGGCAAAAGAAGCCACTCATTTGTTACAACGGGCTCTATAAATACCGAAATTTACATCAAGGAATGTTTACAAAAAAGGCTGCTTCCATTCATAAGACTTCATAATGTGTCCACTTATTTTTGGCCTGACTTGGCATCCTGTCACTATGGCAAACAAGCCCTTGAGTGGTACAAGAACAATAATGTGGTATTTGTACCAAGAGAGGCAAATCCTCCAAACTGCCCGGAGCTAAGGCCAGTGGAGAGATATTGGGCTCTTGTTAAAAGAGAATTGAAGAGTACAAAAAAGGTGTCCAAAAGTGTGGTAGATTTTAAACGGAGATGGACTACATGTTCGAGCAAAGTGACAGAAAGCACTATAAAAACGTTAATGGAAGGGTTTCCGAAAAAGGTTCAAAATTTCATCACTAGTGATTAAAACTATAAAAATAATTTTTTTTGTAAATTGTAATAATAATTTCAATCAAATAAAAAAAAAATTAAAGCTGTAAGTTTAGTGGTTTCTTTTTTATAAACATATATGTATGTTAAGAATTTTTCGATCTCACTCCTTACCATAAAATAGATTTGTAATAAAAAATGTTATAAAAGTTACAAAACTAATCAATATATTAATAAAATTTAATCAAAAATCTGTAATTTTTTTATCTTTTGGCTGATGCTGACCCAATGGTACCAAGTCCCTTTCGGTTCCTTGCAGGTCCTCCACAAAGTTAAAATTTTGTAAATAACTTCCTGAAGTCCTTATTTTCAATATTTCATAAAAAATAAAACTTTTTCAACGATTTAAAGCCTTGGTCCACAAGGGGTTAATTATATAAAAAAAACACATGACTTTGAAAGTCCGACAATAGAGATAAATGAAAAAATATATTAAAGTTAAATTATTATTATTATTTAAAATAGGAACAAAAGTTTAAACGTAGTGCAGTACAATTCCTACTTAAACAAAAAAAAGAAAACCTACAAATTTACATTTTTAATCTTCTATTATTACCTACATAAAGTGCATTGGTTGATCAATTGTTGTTAGTATGCCCCCTGGGCTCCCGGTTTGCTATATTAGCTGACCGAAGTCCCCAAAGTAAAAGTAAAAACGAGTCTACAATTGACTTCCCTTCTTTTCCTACTCATACCTTTGGAGTGTCCAAAAAACCGGCAAAACCGGTTTTGATTTTTGTCTTTCAAAAAACCGGCTAACCGGTTTAGTTTTTTGTCTTCAAAAAAAAAACCACACCAATTGTTCTGGTTGTGGATTTAAATGCCTGGAGTCCACTTTGGGGTTCTCCTACTCAAAACAAAAAGAGTACAATTATAATAGTTTTTAATGGAGATTAACATTGTAACTTTAAATGATTGCAGTGTTGCTAAATCTTGGTGAACAAAAAAGGCTAAATTCTTTGCAAAAAAGGGCTAAATTTATTTAATTAAAAAACACATAAATTTTATATGAAAAACAACTTAAAATTTTATATAGGCTGTACCGAATGGACAAACAAAAATTTATGAATATAAAACACGTTCAGATGGAATCTTCTAATACATAAAAATCTCGTGTCACAATGTTAGTGTTTGAACTCCTCCGAAACGGCTCAACCAATTTTTATGAAATTTTGTATATATGTTTGGTAGGTATGACAATAGGTCGTAAAGTATTTTTCATACTGCTAGGTCATATCCAGAAAAAATACATATAAACCCAAAATTTACACATCGCGATTTAAGTATTTTTATATTAGCAAATAATTCAAACAGAACGAAACGGCTCTACCGATTTTTATGAAATTATGTACAAATTGACACCGTTCGTGTACAATTTGTACACATACGGGGTTGATACACTATTGACATCGTATGGTGCCAAATCGTACACGGATGTGTTCATTTTTCGCTGGGTGTAATGGACTGACACTTTGTTTGCTAATTTGTTTGGATTGTAGTTTTTAAAAAGGGTGTAGATGGCCAGAGTACTGTTTATTTTTAATGTTTTATAACATATTTTTTAAACTACTCATATTTGAATATTAGAGAAATGTAACTTCAAAGGATCAAACAAATAAATCGCCTAAAGAAAGGCGTCCTCTTTAACCCTATATATACTTATATACCCGCCCATAGATTTTTTTTATATTAACAATTTTTATTAAAATAAAGCAAATTTTCTCTATATTTTTGTATGGCATTTTAATTTTAATTAAAATTTTTGTATTCGTTTTTATGTTACCTGCTTATATTTATAAGTCTAATATACGCGTAGCCTTAGAAGTATAAGATTTTATTCTATTCAGCTGTTTTAGCCCATTTCAATAAATATACCATAGTTTTTATTTCCATTTAACTATGGGAGTTCAAGAAGATATCTGTGCATTAAAAAATAGATCTCAATCGGTTCAAAAGACACAGAGTTTTGGCAATGAAAAACGATTTTGAGCCACTGTCAGGCAAGAATACAACATGTATTTTGAATGCGTCCTTGTTACAAATAATAAAATTCTCGAGCTTGTGCTATTGAGAACTAGAGCAAGTTTCAAGGATACATGGAAGGTACCAACAATTTGTATGTGCTTAAATTGTCTACTGGTCCAACCTTTTTAGTTAATTTTTGTCAAAATATTCTTGCCAATTTTTATTGAACAGATTTTACTCATATTCAACAACAAACATTGCAGGTCATTAGAGTAAATATATATGTTTTGATTAGAGTGTCCAAAAAACCGCCAAATTTAAAAAACTGGTTTCCGGTTTAACCGAAAAAGTGTGTTTTTGTAAAAACCGGTTTTAATTTTTGTCGTTTAACAAACCGGTTAACAGGTTTATATTAATCTTTTATACAATATGTAGGTCTACTTAAATTTATATTAATTAGTGGATAATAAGAAATATGTTAAGTATTGTGTACTAAACTTCGGAAATTTAACATATTTGATTCTTAAGGTCCTATATTTGAGAAGCCGCAGAACAAAAGGTACTTTTTCGCACATTTCAAATTTTTGTGAAAATGAGTTTTATTTATTTAGCCCCCTTAAACAGCATGAACCTGGAAATGGTAACAAGTTTCTTACTTATCAATGGGTACATCTAACTGGCATAAGACACCACATTAAATGTTAAGGATGTTTGACATAAAACCATTTTAATATCGGAAAAAGAACCTTTTGTTAAATATTAAAGAAAAAAAAGTACGTTTTGTTAAAAACAAAATTAAAAAGTATCAGCCTAACTACGAAAGCCTTAAAGTCGATTTTAAGTCCATAAAGTTGATTATTATTTTAAATTTCGTACCATAAAACAAATTTCAAATATAATTTAAAATGTTGTTTTATTATTTCAAAAAAAAAGCTTTTTGATTTGAACTTTTATGTATAATTTGTTTTTTTAATTTTTTGAAATTTCTTTTTATTATTTACATTCATTGAAAAATATTTTCAATTATTTGAATGTATATGTTGGAAAAAGTTTTGAAGCTTTTTTCAAATAAAAACAGAAGTTCTATTTTAAAATAAAGTCGACTTTAACAAAAATTAACTTTAAAATTTCTTTCATAGTTAGGGTGTATGTTTTTTATGCGTTTTTTTAATGATAATATTTTAAATGAATGTTTTTAATCCTGATATAATATATTAACAAATTACACATTGTAATTAAATTTTTTTTTTCGTTGTTGTACATTTTGTTAAGCACAAATTTTTTAGAGCCCATTTACTTAGTAAAAAAGTTAAAAAAATTTGCTGACTTGATTGTTTCTAGAAGATTTCAACCCAAATATTATAAAAATACCAAAAAACCAATTTTTGATAAGATGCGAAAAAGTACCTTTTGTTTTGTCCTCATTTATGCAATTATTTTATATATTTTACGAAATATTGCCAAATGCTACAATCTATATACAGTGCCGGACTTAAATATTCACACATCATACAGATTTATCTTTAATCTTCCATATTTTTTAAACGAAGGCCACAACTTTCGTACGGGTTTCAAAAAAATATTTATTTACGTATAACTTATTGAAATATATAGAAAAACTAAACATAAGTTAGCACATTTCAGAAAAAAAATTTAACTAATGTTTCGAAGATCGATTTTAAGGGGACAAAAATATTCACACAGTTTCAATTTTTAATAGGAAAATAGTTTTTTTTAATAGTTTAATATTTTGTGGAGTAGTAATATTTTGGTGACGTCAGCTCCAATCTTTTGCCATTCTTGTAACAGGACTTCTTTAAGTTGAGTCTTACTAATAATACGGTGCTTTCTTACACGTTCGGCCAATTTATCCCACAAATGTTCTATGGAATTCATGTCAGGTGATGGCGGAAACCCGTACAACTTTCGTACGGGTTTCAAAAAAATATTTATTTACGTATAACTTATTGAAATATATAGAAAAACTAAACATAAGTTAGCACATTTCAGAAAAAAAATTTAACTAATGTTTCGAAGATCGATTTTAAGGGGACAAAAATATTCACACAGTTTCAATTTTTAATAGGAAAATAGTTTTTTTTAATAGTTTAATATTTTGTGGAGTAGTAATATTTTGGTGACGTCAGCTCCAATCTTTTGCCATTCTTGTAACAGGACTTCTTTAAGTTGAGTCTTACTAATAATACGGTGCTTTCTTACACGTTCGGCCAATTTATCCCACAAATGTTCTATGGAATTCATGTCAGGTGATGGCGGAGGAGTCGGGAGAATGTGGGGAACATGATGCACTACCCATATTCGGACGTCATGGACAGTGTGTTTGGGGTCATTGTACTGTTGATAACAGAAATATTGAATCTTTGTATGAAATAATTATTATATATTAATATTTAGTACAGAAATGCTCGCACTACCAACAATATAAATGTAAATGTTAAAATTTGTATGTATACATTTGAAACCCTTATATATACACACAGTTACTAAATTATACGTACGATTTACTTTTTGGGCCTTTTTTTAAAAATCTATATATATAAAAATACAAGGCCTGACTTATTCATTCACTCACTCATGACTGATGAGTCAGTGAATCAGTGAGTCAATGTGTGTTTGTTTGTATGATTGTTTGCGTATTTGTAATGACACTCGACATACGGAAATATAAGGAAATTAATGAACAATCTAATCGGGGCGACTTTTATAACTGGGAAGTATAAAGGGACAGATGTATTGCTGCACGTATTCCGATTATAACTTCGGAAATGCCATTGATTTTAATCGATTGCAGTTTCCTATTTGCTTAGCAATTGCAATGTCAATTGATAAAGCTCTTTGCAAGCTTGCGGACTAAGTCTAGACAATTCATGCTTTTCACATGAAAAGTTTTCAGTTGCATGTTCGCGAGTAGGAAAACCCAACATTAAATTCAAATATTTTTGGTTCTAAACTTTTGTATTTTATTACAATTCACATAAAGGTTAGAAAATATGAAATAAATAACGTACTTTTTATTACATTAGAAACTAATTGTAATCATTACTTTACGGGTAGCGAAGCACACCGGGTTTTAGCTAGTTTTCTATAAAATAAAACAATAAATGAGCCTTAGAAAATATATTTTATTAAAACCGGTTAACCATCTTACAAAAACCTGTTTCTCAAAAAACCGAAATGTTAAAGAAACCCGAAATCGGTCGAGTTTACAAAGATAAAAAAACAGGTTGACCGGTTTTCGGTTTCGGTTTTGGGCTAAATTGGCAACACTGCATCTAAGTACTCATAACACTTTCACACACATTGACCTTTAATTTTTTTAATATAATACAAACTGTTTTTATTAAATTTTGTCGTTATCTAGTGGTACTCCGGCAGCAATTGATGAAACTATAAATTCATTTTACAAGACTTTGTTTGATTACATTGATGATTGTGTACCTAAATATGCAGTTGTTAATAAATCTATCGAGATTAAAAAATATAAAAAATAAGTTTTATAGGAAGTATAAACAAACTGGATTGCTGAATGATTACACTAAATATTCTCTATACCGTGCTAAATATAATTTACTCAATCTTCACCTTTATAAAAATTATTTAAATATAATGAAACTGAACTTTAAACGTGACCCTAAAACATTTTATAAATTTCGTCGGATTTCCGTCATTAATGAAATACCTTGCAATAAATAATTTGTTTGCGGATTGATTTTCTTTAACTTACTCTAAAGCTGAATATCATACATCAAAAACTTATCCATTTTATATCCAAGAACAACAACCCATTCCATTCCAATTTATCACTACTGCCGATATAACCACTCTATTAAACTAACTTATAGATTTTTATGAGATTTATGAACGTTAAAGTAATTTACGAAAGCGGGTCTTATATGGGAGCTATGACTAATTATGGACGAACATAATAAAATTTGGTGACATGAATTCAGTATATATAAAACTTAGACCCCTTTCACACTAGGCAATTTAGTGGTCAGAGGTAATGTCGGGTTAAGGAGAAGAAAATTGTACATGCTGTTTTGTTGTTGGGCAAGAGACTTGCGCAACTAAATTGCCTAGTGTGAAATGGGACTTATTTGGAGCGAATTTCTGTAGATCCCTACATAAATTAAACATTTATGACAGATACAGTCTAATTTCGGGAGGACATATGGGGGCTAGGTGAAATAATGGACTGATTTCAGCCAGTTTCAATAGGCTTCGTCCTTGGGCCGACAAAATTATATGTACCAAATTATATTGAAATATCTTCAATAAAACACGATGATTATCAACATTTTATTTTTCGATCCTGGTTGAATAATCGTAGGAAATGTCCATATAGCTCTTGTAAGACGTATAACCGAATATGGATCAATCATTTGGGATCCATATTATAACATCAATAGTGATCGTATTGAGTCTGTCCAAAAACAATTTCTAATATTTGTTTTAAGGAGCTCTTACCTAAATCCATCTATATATCTTCCTCCATACAGAACCAGGTTATTGGAACTCAATTTATCAATTTTAAAAAATCGTCGAACAATGTCGAATGCGATGTTTCTTATCAACCTTATTAATGGCAATATTAGCTCAGAGTTCCTTTAAGCAACTTACATTTTAATGTCCATCAACGCCCCACACGTTATAACCAAACTTTAACAATTCAATATTTCAAAATTATGGTAATGCAGACTCATTTCGTCGAATATGTTTAAATTTTAATGATTTGTATTGAAGACAGCAGGCTTCCGACTGCAATTTATCAAAAATAAAATACACACGAAAGATTGAAGAAATAGCTATCTAAACTATTTGGAACACATTTTTCTAAGAACAATAGGTAATAAGTTACATGGATGAGAAAAATCACATGTTTGGCCAAAATGTTAAATTTTGACCCCCTCTAACTCAGAGTTCTGAAAAAATTTTGAAAAATTGTGTCTGAATTACTATCCAATAGGTCTAACCTTGGTGTAAATTTCAACCCGATCGGAAGACATCGATTTTAAAAGTTGGTTCACTTGACGTGAAATCCCCCATATATTTAGTTAGTTTATGTTATGTTTAACATAATACACAATCACTTATCCCCTAATAACATAAACTAAATTTTTTATGAATTAAAAAATAAAAAAACATCATAAAATTGGTGGACAAAATAATAAGTACATTGTGTAAATCCTTAAATTAAAAGTTACAGTTGAATATTATTTGTTTTATATATGTTAGTTTTATTAATATCTTTTAACCCGACAAAGTCGGATTTTCTAGATATTTGTGCACAATTTTATTTCTAGCATCATTTTCCATTATGTCTACACTTTTTAAAACTAAACTAAACATAATGACTTGCAATTCATTGTAGAATAACGGTAGATTTGTTGTTAAAACGTATGTAAATCATTTTCCATTTTGTTATGATTACAGTGCGTACGGATTTTAAGTGGCCACTTCTTTACAAGTCTGGGAATTATTCTTACAAATAAATTTATTACATCCCGAATATTTATTTAAATATTTCTAGCTATTTGGCCGATTTTTTTTTTGCTTGGACCAGCACTCAAGGGATGACCCCTACTCATCCAATGCATTGTGTTGGAACTAGGAAAATAGGTTATGGGAAGGAGGATAGAGGGAGTAGTGTTTGTGGGCATTTGAATTTTCCTACATTGAAAGGGATAGGAAATATTTCGACAGGAAGCTTATTCCACATACGGACGGTACGGCTAAAAAATGAATTTTCTCTGTAGTGTGTTGTGCGATCCACTGACCAATCGATCACGAATGGATGAGCCCCCGCTGTTGAACGCGTATTTCGTAAGAAACTACGGGTATCGAAACAAGTTCCCTAATTTCATCAGAACACATTCCATTGTAGTACCGATAGAACAGTGAAACACAAACCCCATTGCGACGATGCTCCAGAGAATCAATCCAGCTGGATACCCTAATGTCACCGATAAGCACCATCGCCCTCTCCTGTACGCGGTCAAGTAACTCCAAAATAGACTTCGAAGCACCGACCATTTTGGGTTGGATATAAGTGGTTTAAATAGTAAGAAGATCAGATGAAGTGAAGTATTTCTTAGCACTTGAGTGCTTCTTTCGACTCTTGAAAAATATGTTTTGTCCAGCGAATATCACACTGAATTCTCATGCCTAGAATATCTAGAGCTTCTGATTCCTTAATATTTACACCACCCATAGAAACAGATGAAGCAACATGATCTGTCGTGCGATTGTGTGTTAGCGTACAACATTGATTCTTACGTGCATTAAAATCGACTCTTGTTTAATGGTGTTTTCTTTTCTGACATAAATGATGCATTTATTCTGCCTTTTACCCTTCTAATAATGTTACCATAAAACCCTGAATATATTAGAGTTGGGTTTATTAGCTCAGCTCACTGAAATGAACTAAGTCGCTCTTTTAGCTCATTAGCTCAGTATGTTGTATAAGGACCATTTCATTTTGAGAATTGCTTGTAGTGAATTAAATCAATTATTTCTGTTGTTAGTTGTAAAAACACACAGTCTTTTGACAATTAGAGATTTATGCGTGAAATAATTGATTAAAATTTTAAAAAATTAAATTGTATTTTATTTAAACTAATATTTTTGCGGAAAAAAGAGTTAATTTTTTATTATTTCTAATTTCCGATGCTAACCAAATGTTTAGACAATATTTGTTAAGCAGAACATTCACTAACTATAAGGTATTCTTTTACCACAAAATAATAAAATTACCAAAAAGCTCAAGATATTAACTGGAATTTGAAAAAGGCAAAATATTTTGATGATCTGATAATTGTGATCCAAAATAAAAATGTGACAATAACTAAACCAAAATGAATATTGTTGCAATTTTTTGGAGGTTTTCCCATTTACATAATGTTAGTTATCAATTGGCAAAATATATATTATTTACCTGACTTTTACAACTTATATATACAGTGACGGACAATACAATAGAATCACTACATATGAATTCGATTAAAGCGGTAAAACTACAAAATTTGATTTAAAAATTTAAAATTTTTTCATTATCAGCCCAATTATGAATAAAAAATTCCGCGGGAGTTTGTTCCCAGGGAGTTTTTCCCATTGAATTTGAATAGGAAAAATGAGAAAAGGGGAAAAATTCCCGCGGAATTTGTTATTCATAATTGGGCTGTATATATTAATGCTCATAACGTAAACAATAAATAGAAAAAAATAAAATAAAAAAATAACACATTCTTATGTTAAAAACGATGTTAAATCTAAAAGACTAAATAAAATATGCAACATTCAAATAGAATCAATCAGTCTTAAAATGATTAAAAATAAAAAATCATCATAAGAATTCGTTGTTTTCTTAATATTTTGTTGCATATCAATTATTTCTAATAACAGCATCAAATCTTTTGGGGATTGAATTTAACAAACTTTCGCATGTATATCGGGAAATTACATACCATATTTCCTGAATTTTCTGCCAAAGTTCTTCCTTGTTTTTAAATTTTTCAGGTCCGAGTTTGTCTTTTACTATTTTCCATAGGATTTAAGTCTGGTTATTGAGACGGCCATTCCATAACATGAATTTTGTTATATAAAAACCATTTTTTGGAAAGACCTGACGTGTGCTTTGGGTCATTATCTTGCTGGAAGAGCCATTTTAAGGGCATATTCCATTCTGCATGTGGCTTTATAACATTCTCCAAAATTTTTACATACAATTGCTTATCCATATTTTCTTTAATTCAATAAATTGGACCAACGCAATACCAAGAAAAGCATCCCCATATAATAATATTTCCCCAATCGTGTTTAAACGTTTTTGGTTTTTGCCATTTTTTGGACGTCTAACCCATGTCTTATCATCACTACCAATTAAATTAATGGTCGTTTCGTCCGTCCACTACACATTTTGCCACTTTTTTATATTTTCTGGCCCACACCAATCCTTATGATTGCTCCTGGTTTTAAATGAAATATTAGTAGTGATTCTATTGTAATGTCCGTCACTGTATATGATCAACAACATTTCTACTAAAAATACGAAAGCAAAATAGTTTTGTGATACAATTTGTATAAAAATATTTACAACATTAACTTAATTATTTTATGATATAACAGTATATAAATAGAATTTCTGAATTTAAGGAATAAGATTTTATTGTTTTACGAAATAAAAAATAACGTAAAACTGTCATTCCAAAAAACAGCGGAAACCCACGATAGGTCGCTCATGGCAGCTGACAAATGTTCTGTTGATGAAGCAGTATAGTAAAAAAGTGCATAAGATATATGTTTTCTAAAAAAGTGATTGAAATAATATTGCTAATTTAATTAAGAATATTAGTACTTTATATTTTTTTAATTATGTTTTTTGGTAGATATAATCCCACTAAAGTATTTTCGAAATAGTATTTTTGTTACTAATTACATACTTTCAATTACAATTATTATTTTAACAATAACAATTATGTATTTCCCTTTTTCATTATTATTTTATGAAATTTACTTAAAAACTGTAGCAATACTCTTTCTTTATTTCTTTCTACATCACCATACCATAAATAAATTCACATTAATTTAATAGCACACATATAAAAATTCCTTCATGAAAACAAAAACAATTTTAATAACTCCAATAATTCTTGAAACAAAAATATATACGCGGCAGCATACGATCATATACATACATAACAAACCTACATTCGAATGATCGTTTTATTTTTGTAGGACACAATACTCACTCACTTTTCAATGTCAGTGAGCGAAAGAATGTTACAGAATTGACGAGTAAAGTGAAACATGTGAAACATTGAAGATGACAAATGAATGTGCTTGTGCAGCTCTTTCATGAGTACTGAAAGAAACATGAGCATAAAACAAAACCGCTCAGTTGAAAACGCTCAGTGCTGAGCTGAAAACGCTCAGTACGATGAATGATTCACTTCGCTCAGTTGAGTGAATAGCTCAATTGAACTAGGTCATTCATGAGCTACACAACTCTAGAATATATGCAACATGTAAGCAAAAAGTATAGTTTTATAATATAGAAGCTACATAAAAGAAATGGTAATGATTTTTGTTCTATTGTGATCGTTAAAAATGCAACACATTATGAGGGTATGTGTAACCTTTAATAAATGGTACAAAATATATAGGCAACATTTTGTGTCAGAAAAGAAAACACCATAAGTGTATCATTCATGTTTAGCGTCATTACCCCAATCTCCGAAAGGCTTGGCCTATAGTTGAATGAGTTTCGATAAAAGCGCACCATGCCACACACTATCGAACGCCTTAGAAATATCTAGAAATATCTAGAGTCACCACTTTACTTTTGCCAAAACGGTGAATGGAAGGACACCATTTTTCAGTCCCCCGTAGAGCGTCTTCTACGAAAGCCGTACTGTCGGTCGCTAAATTGTTCGACTCTAGATATTTCACAAGATGGTGGTTAACCATACTCTCCATAACTTTGGAAAGTGCAGAATAAATGCATTAGCAACCTTCCAACATATAGGAAATTTTCCGGCACGGTATAATATGCTGAAAAGGTTTGCTAACGGACGGGCTAGCGTCGAAGAACACTGCTGGTATTGAGATCCTGGTTTATATTGAGATCCGCTAAAACATTTTTAATTGCGAGAGCGCTAAAGAATATATTCGGGTAGTGGTTGATTGCTTTCCTGTAAATTCGAATTATTTGAAAATAATTCAGCCAAAAGGTTAGCTTTATCAACCGGGTCAGTGAATGATTGGCCATCCTTTAAAGGTGTAGGAATTGAGGAACTAGCATTATCCTTTTAAAGAATGACCAAAAGTTTTTGCTGTCCCGGGGAACTTAGGCTCGGAGGAGTTGCTCGTGTAGAGATTGGTGCAATGATCCGAATTTCCAAGAGGTGCAAAAATATCTACTTCATACTTGTCGGGATGTGAAATATAGGTTGGTTCATTCATTAGTTGCGCAAGGTGATTGTCCAACTCAGCATATTGGACTTCTGTTGAATGGCGAAGCCATTGAAATCACCACCAACAACAATTTTACTGTTAGGAATCTCAAGATATAGTAATATCCCTTCCCGCGTTTGTACTTCTGTAGAGAAACCCGAAGAGCAAATAGTGTGCGCTGATTTTGAACTTAACCCAGAGACAGTTACATTCTGCATCATACGTACCCAATGATTGCTGGTACTGGTACACAACTTCCTTCCCCTCCGGAAATTAAAAAGCAATAGAAAGTGATACCCTGGTATCTGAAAATCCTGTGGATCAGTATTCTCAGATACCTGCGTTTCACATAAGACGAAAACATCAGGACTATGAAAACAAACGTGAACCCGCGTATGTTGCAAAAGTCTAGCCGGAAGCAGCCTGTCATTACAATAAGATGAAAATTCAAATAAATTGTATGTTTTATATGATATCGAAGACCAATGAGTTAATTGTTGTTAGAAAGACTTTAGTGACCAGTGTTCTACCTTCGTCACCAAGCAGTCCAACAACACTTAATGCAATGATAACAATATCATGGAGGGGACAAATTGGGAAGAGGAAATGGTTTCACAATGACGCTAACAAAACGAGGCCATAAAAGCCCTGATCTGGTCATTGCGACAGAGAACGGCCCGTATTGCCAACATTATTGATGTTGTGTTAGCACTGTTCTCTGAGAGAGGGGTTGTTGTTTTGCTGTGGTTATTGTTTTTGTATTTTTGCGGTTTATTTTGATCTTGTTTTGTTATATATTTTTTTAAGCTTTGTTATTGTTGTGTTATGTTTCTATTTTGAAGTTATTTCTTTTTGTGTTATTTATTAATAGAATATTGTTGTTGTGTTTGTTATATTTTCTTTTTATTTTTTGTTTTATTTTAATATAATTTAATTTTAAATGTATTATTTCTTTTGTATGATTTTAATTGAATTCGAGTAGAAACGCGACGCGGGTACAATAATACTGCTGTCTTCTTGAAGACAGCAGGCTACCAACTACAATCTGTCAAAATTAAAATACACACGTTTATATGAAGACGATTCTTTTGACCACACGACTGCATTTGCCGCTGCAACCGAATTAGGCTAATTCCTATTTTTGTCAACTAAAAAACAGAATAGTGTTGCTAATATAGTAAGAAATGTAAATCAAATTAGTGCTTAAAACTATATATATTTTTTTTTACTTAATTAAGAGAAGTTTCTGATAACCATATTGATATAAATCCGCGATCGGCAGACATATACTACTACATTTTGCACTTGTATAAGTGTAAGAGCGAAAAAACAAGAACTGAGAAATAGTGGTACTCTCATCTTCACTACAAGACAGGCATGGAAAACTAAAATTTAGATATAATACTAATCTGGAACAAAAATAATACTATTTTAGTTCAAATGTAGTAAATATTTGTTTGGTTTCTTTGCTCATATTTATTTATTTATGGGGAAAATAAATGTTAAAATTGAGTTGTAATTTTTTTAAGAATATACATGTTAATTAACCTATTTGTCTAGCAATTATTATGTATGAAAAAATCATAATTTACAAGAAACTTCTAAAAACACATTTAAGCATCTAAAGGTGAGAGAAAAAAAATAGAAAGTGTTTATAATTCTAAATACTACTTAATATGTAGTGTAGATGCTAAAAAAGGTACAACAATAATATGAATTATCCACCTCCACCTCCGCATTAACATTTATTCATAAACAAAAGCAAGAAACGAGCGACAACACAACCTTCTTCTGTGACAACTCATATGAGACTGAATTGTGTTTTCTATGCGTGTGAGTAGTCTTTGTAAATTTAGTAACGCCCAAAATGCACTGTGCATAGGAGTTGCCGATCTTGGATATAAAATAATAACAGGTACATAATTAATTATAACCATATATATATTTTTACTCAAAATAATTGCTTAAATCTTAATTACTTTGGAATTATTTTTTATTAAAGTAAAAACAAAAAAAAACAAGTAAGAGTGCTATATTCGGCTGTGCCAAATCTTATATACCCTTCACCAAATTATACTTTAAATTTTATTTTTTGTTTTTTCAATTTTTTTTTGTGAAAAAAAATTCGGGTTAAAAAATAATGTCTCTGAAATATCTATCATTAGATATCCATATTGTCTATATTAATGTCTTAGTAATTCAGATATAGGTAAAAATCGAGGTTGTCCTGTTTTTTTCCTCATATCTCAGCCATTTGTGGACCGATTTTGCTGATTTTAAATAGCAAACTTCTCGAAAGCATGTCTGACAGAATTATTGAAGATTTGGATCCCGAAGATATCTGGGGTGTTCAGAAAATTGATTTCAACAGACAGACAGACGGACATGGCTTAATCGACTCCGCTATCTATAAGGATCCAGAATATATATACTTTATAGGGTCGGAAATGAAAAATGTAGAAATTACAAACGGAATGACAAACTTATATATACCCTTTTCACGAAGGTGAAGGGTATAATAAAGTGGCACCACTGAATTGTAAATCATCTTTTTACAGTGCACTCGCGATAATATGAACACCCCAAAATATGAACACTTTTTACTTCCACAGGGTACTCTATAATATGAACTTAGTGAACTAATCTGTTCCTATTTTAAAGCTTTTTTAAATATGAACAGCTTATTTATGTTTTTTTTAACGTATTTTATCTATTACACAGAGTTGATATCTAAATCAACAGGGTAGTGGCTAAATTCTAATTCAACTGCTTAATAATTTTTTAAGTTCCCTAGCTGTTGATGGGAATTAGATGCCATTCGCAAATATGAACAATCTTGTAAAAGTGAACTGGCCTGGTTTTAATTAGTTCATATTATCGCGAGTGCAATGTACTTTGTAGCTGCCGTCTTTAAAAAAAATTCAGTAGCTGCCACACGACTGCAACTGCAGCCAGCAGCATTTGTGTTCGTGTAGCCTTGAAGCCTGCTGTCTTCAATGTGTTTAATGCATATTTTGAGTAATAGACGGATCAAGACACTTATTTGCGCACAGAATAAAAAACGCGTATGTACGGGACAGACGACAGAACACTAAATACTCCAAAAAGTTACAGTGCAGAATAAAATGTTTCTGTATATTCTTTCATACTGGAATAACACAAAATTTATATTTTAATACAAAATGCTAGAAAAATTAAAAATACACTGTTTGCGTAAACAATGTTTACAATTATAAATTTTTCTCTTTGTTATACTTTGGAATGCAAAAGTGCTAAGTATGGCTGTATGGACAAGATCAGCAACAAGATGCTTATGGAGCTACCCCGAATAGCAATAAAAATAATTCTTTTTATTTTTAATGCTATATTACGACTTGAATATTATCCTCCAGAATGGAAGGTTTCACTGGTTACCATGATACCCAAGCCGGGAAAAGATCACACAAAGGTGGAATCATACAGACCCATCCGCCTATTGTCTAATATATCAAAGCTATTTGAGAAGATACTTATGAACAAGTTGTACCCGATGTTAACTGAAAACAATTGTATTCCGAATCATCAGTTTGGATTTTGAAGAAAACACAGTACTATCGAACAAACCCATAGACTTGTAAATATGGTATGAAAAGCGTTTGAAGAAAAGAAATACTATACCGCACTCTTCATCGACATCTCTCAAGCGTTTGATAAGGTATGGCATGCTGGATTAATATACAAATTCAGTCAAAATTTAACCACAAACACATATAAAGCTGTTGGAAAGCTATTTAACTGGTCGAACTTTTAAGATTAAAGAGGGAAACTTTTTAAGTACTGCACAACCCATTGAAGCTGGAGTCCCCCAAGGCAGTATCCTGGGACCTTTTTTATATTTGATATATTCGTCTGATATGCCAACTAACAACCGCACTCATACATCAACATTTGCTGATGATACTGCTATTCTAAGCATTCATGAAAACCCTCATGAAGCGTCTCGTTACTACAAAATCACATATTTGAATTAGAAAAATGGTTAAAACAATGGAAAATTAAAGTCAATAAGCAAAAATGTACACACATAACATTTACATTGCGTAGAGAATCATACCCCCCTATTCACATCAATAACCAAACAATAATTCAACAATCGGAAGTGAAATACCTCGGAATACATCTCGATCGTCGCCTTACATGGAAAAGTCATATAGATGCAAAGTTGACTCAAATGAAATTGAAATCAATTCAAATTAATTGGCTTATTGGCAGAAACTCTACGCTTAGTTTAGATTGTAAACTTCTACCTTATAACATGATCATAAAACCGATATGGTGTTATGGCATACAGTTATGGGGCACGGCCTCAGCGTCAAATGTAGAAAAGATTCAAAGACACCAAAACAAGTTTCTAAGAATGATCACAGTTGCCCCCTGTAGTGCGATTCACTAACTTTTAACGAACCGACAATCGTAATGTTTATCGACATAAATAATCGGTTGCAGTAATGATAGTGTGATTCAGTAATTTATTTTTAACGATTGTTTAAGATATGACATCTCTGTCTACAAAATATCAAAATAAGCGAAAAGTAGAAAACCATTATTTGACACACAATGAAATAATTAACCAGTGGTGTAGTGAGTACAACGTTGACTAGCAATTGGAAGGTTGTTGGTTCGACACTTGGCTGCGACTTACTTTTTTTTATTTATTTTTTTTAGTAAATACATAATTTAATAAATAATTCTACTAGTAAAACAACTTATTTCCGTCCAAAATGTAAAGGATTACTTTTGGGACATCGCGAATAAAAATAAGTACTTCTTCCAGGTGAATAATTAGTAGTATAATCTTCAAATTCCCCTATTTTTCAGCTTATTTTTTTATATTTTATTGTAAATATTAATAAGTTAAGTAAACAAAATTGTGTTTCCATTATTTTTTATATAGTTCCAGCTACAAAAGATGAAGATGACGAATAAAAAATTGCAAATACACTTTATCGATTAAATAAACACAACTTAAATTATTGTCGCTAACATAACGAAAAAAAAACTGCTTAAAGTAACAGCTGACTTCAACCGACAGCGAATATCGTTAAAAATGTTACTGAATAGCAAATTCGATAAATTTTCGTTATATTTTTTTTAACGATACGATTATCGTTATAAAAGTTAGTGAATCGCATTACTGGTATATAAAAAATGCGAATATACACAAAGATCTCAACGTACCCCTTGTAAAAACTGAGATCACGAAGAATGCAGAAAAATATTTAAAAAAGCTTGAAATTCACCCAAACTCATTGGCCCGCAACATATTAGTTAACCGTGGTCACAATCGATTAAGAAGGAGGGACACAGCAGACCTAATCTAGAAGGAAGAATGACAATTTAACCAAAACAACCATGAATACAAAATTTTTCGTCCGGCACTGGCTGGACTTATTAAATAATAACTATTAGATATAAGATTTGTACCACTTATTGTTAGTTCATTAAATAATGAAGATACAATAAATAAATGAAAATGAATAAAAAAAAAAGTGCTAATTCCATTTTGTAGTATGCTAAGTCAGTTTTTTTTTTGTCAAAATTTAAAAATTATTATCTTAGTCAAATGGTATTGACCATAACTACGCTATTAAATATATAACTTGATTTAGTTATTGGTTTATTAATTAAATTTCAACCAAAAAACGTAAATTACAGTTTTTTTAAGGAAATATTGGATTATTTCGAAATTTGTTATCTTAACAACTACCGATATCAAAAAATCGTTGCTCCATTGACTTTTGAGAGCAACTTTAGTGACAATATCAAATAACAGAGTTAAAACATATCACATAGCAGGAGGTATAAGTCGCCATCGCACTTATAAGTCATACGAAAGCTGTAATTAATTAATTAGTTAATCTTAAAATCAGAGTTAAAAACTTACTTATGGAAGCAGTCACGAATTAATTTGTAATTCTTTGTTATTTTATTTACGACTGCACCTAGGCAAGATACACAACTGGAAACGACAGCTTGATTCAATGATACTACAAGTAACATTAAATGCTCTTCCAAGGATGCCAAAAATGATTCACTAGCATTGTTTACCAGTGGAACGACCTAAAAAATAAACAACATTAATAAAATTTTTGTGTAAATATAGTCAAGTCAATTATTCTTTTCGTTTTGAAAATGTAAGACAAAATAAAAACATTTTAAGGAAATATTCGATTATATCATGTAAAAGTAAGGTACCTAGACCATTTAAAAATAATTTTTTCTGGTGCACTTTATAAATTGTAAAACAGGTTTTTGGACAAAAAATTACGATTTTGTAAAGTTTATTTAGTTTTTTATTTGAATAACATTAAGGACAAACATTTTTATTTTTTATAATAACTAAATGTTTTGTAATGTTTATTTAATTTTTTACTTAAATAACAATAAATGAAAGTTATAAATACTAGGATTTCCCGTAATTATTTACCTCTTTTATGGAAAGAATTTTGAAACAATCACCGACGAATCGTATACCATTTTTTTGCTGTCGACAACAACTAACAGAATAGGGGTAAATTTTTTATATTACGCATATTGAGAAAAGAACCATATGTTTCATAAATATTGGTGGACAATAACATATTTAAAAGTGTACCACAAAAAAACATGTGGCCTATTTATATATTAGATTATTCATTCGGTTGGAAAATAGCCTGCAAATATTCCATATTTAGTTTTTTTTATTATTTCCAGATGTTCTTCTTTCTATTAACGAATGTTAGAGATGACCGAATCTGACGTTGACAGTAATATAGTAAATAAAATCGTCATTTGTAGAATTTCGTGATATTTTTCTGATATATAATTTGTAATCCTTATTCCTGGGCTTCTTCTGATAGATCACCAAGTGGTACTAAATGATGCTTCGTGACATCTTCTCCATGATAAAGGATTTTGTGAACTGTTGCAGGCATATTTATCCATGGATATGGAGAAATACATCGATAATAATAATTCAGATGCTCTTTCGTGATCTGAAAATAACCTTATTGCTGTGTTCCCATCATTCATATTGCCTGGCCATTGTTTTGGTTGATCAATCCATATTTGAGAAATTCACCCTGAACAATTTTCATTTTTAAACTTCTTATTGGTGTCGTTGTTTCTTATTGACCCTTTCCAAAGTTCTAATCATTATCAGAGTTTACTTTTGCTTCACAGTGTTTCACTTGTACTATTTTGATTTGTTGCTTGGCAAACAGCAAAGTCAAAAAATAAAAAAATACTTATTAGCTGTACCACTATAGTGGTGACATATAATGCAGCTGAATAAAGCCTTTGTGTCAGTCAAAACCTGGTCTACTTTTCCATCTATCATCGTTAGTACTAAGTGGTCTCTAATTCGAATGGCTGTAGTGTTGCAATTTGGGCTGTAATATAACTGACTTCTTTTTTAATGGCATCATGAGTTTCCTTTTTAAATTAAAATTTAATTGGTATGGAGTATTTCGTAGATGGCGTTTAATTTTTGCAAATATCGTTTGTTTGCATCCAACTGGTCGAAGGCTCCGAGTCTTCCAAATTATTTACCAATCGCAAGGGTACAATAACACCATGAACATATCTGTGTCTGCAGTATTATCACATACATATTGCTTTGTATTGCTTTTGTCCAGAAGAACCATTACATCCCCATCTACAAAATATAGTTAACTTGCTTTTTTCATATTTCTTCAAATAATTTTCTTTAAATAATACAGTAATTTTGACTTACCTGCACAACCAACATTGCACGATATTTTGTGCAGGTAAGTTAAAAGTGCATTTAAGTTTACTGCCCCAAAAAGCAGCTAACGGCAAATAATTTACATGAAGTTTTGTGATGTTTCCCTTTAAAAATAACGACAAATTTGGTATTTAGCTACTTTTAAAATTATTAAGAAATTTACAACACAATTTTTTATTCAAAATCGTATTTTTCTTATTTTGTTTTGATTTAATTTTATATTAAGCAGCTAAAAGTTTCCAAAAGTATTATGCACATATCTTAAATGTGCAGGTATGAACAATGCACTTAAATTAACGAATTTGTATGGAGTTTGATAAATAAATATACAAACCACAAGTTTTGTGCACTTATATGCAAAATGCTCTTAAGTGAAAAGCAGGTAAGTCAAAACTACTGTAGTAGCAAGCGTTGGAAGTTTTACCTCTGCCGAAATCGGTGCGATTTAATAGTGTCCCTTGGTGGAAAACAGTCCTTCTTGAGCCTTTGTCAATCGCACGCAATCTGAGCTGAGTATATTGGTGTTTTGTTAACTTCAAATCCAAAAAGTAATGCTAATGCCTCATTTGAGAAACGTTTTTCATCACTTGGCGTTGGAATACTTTTAAGAATCCGTTTTGTTCTCACTGTACTAGCGAAAAAAAACTTTTTGTATGATTTCGACTTTTGTGAGTTGTTTCTTGATCGAAATTGATATAGAAAAGTTTCTTGAATATTTTCACATCCAATTTCTTTATTGATACTCTTAAGTTTCCGCATTTTAGATATATCTCTACAGTTGTCGAGTGTTTTTAAGGCTTATATAATATGTTTGTTTGCTCCATTAAATTTTTTTTGTAGCGCTTTATTCACCCCTATCGGCAATAACATGTGAAATTTTGTTCCCATGAAATATCCATTTCCCTCGAAGGGAAAATTGCTATCGGGAATATCACGATAAACTTTACATTTACAATAGTTGATTTTGTTCGTAACAGCTGTTTATTGTTTACAAAATTCCATCTAAAAATTTCACAACAAGGAGAATTTTTTCACGTGAACAAAGTTGATGAAGGAAAAAAGGAAAAGAGAAAATATTTCATGTGAAATATTGATTAAGTTTTTGACGAAATCAGTTACTTTATTTTCCAAGTTCAATTGTATTTCAGTGCTTAGAACTTAGAACATTTTCCTGCTTTTTGTTTTTAAAATACTCTTCGGATAATTCTTTATAGCTGAAGCCATAGAGAAATATACATAGAGCGGAAGGAGAGAGTAAAAAATTACTCTCTTTTCACACATACGGGTGATACAATACAATATACATGCAATACATTCTCATGAATTAGGTTTTTGACAACATACTTAGGTTTTTGGCTCTCAGTTACCTATCTAGTTGTTGTCTATGGCTGAAGCTCTCCATGTTTTATTATGATTTTACTGTTATTGCTTAGATATATTATAGCAACTGAGTTTCGAGTATTCGAATACCACTGGCTTTTGTCCTTTTCTTACATTACGTTATACTATCAGGCCAGTCACACATTTTGTTCGAATGGTTTCAATTCTGTAGTTTTTATTTCGATCGATTTCATTTTAGGTTCCTCAGATTCAGTGTAATTTATTAATTCCAAAAATATTTATTAATTCTATATTTCTGATTTAAATTTGACAGAGTTTTTTATATTAAAACAAAGGGCTTTTGGTACAGAAATTGATTAAAAATTTTAGAAAAATAAATAATTACAAGAAATATCAATTCCACTTTGAAAACTGAAAGTGGTTTCATTGCGAAAAAAAATGTTCGTTTAATTTTTCTGAAGAAGAAAAATACGGAATTAATTCCAATTCTGTGACAGCCCTGTATATTCCTAGGTAGCATAAATAAGTTCATTATAAAAGTGCTGAAAAATATTACTAATATATACCTATCACTACTTATAGGGCTTGGTGTTTTTATATTTGAGTCATATGAAAAATAGATAAAATGTAATTTCATCAAAATGGAAGAAGTGTTCTACAGTGGAATAGAACTTTTGACACTCAATAATCTATTAAAGTAATAAATATCAATTAGTTTTAGTATATTAATGTATTTTGTAAATTTGTTCATTAGCTTTTTGTACCCGGCGTAGCACGTGTTTTCATTATATGTTATTCAGGACCGCTGTTTATTTTACATTTAATTTAGTAAAATATAATAGAACTAGTCGAAAAGCCTGCCCATGGAAGGCAAATCATCAAAATCAACAAAAAATAATAAAAAAATTTCTTTATAGACAATATTCTGTGATAATACTGTGGAACTGCCCTTACTTAGAATACCCTGCTTCCCATCTTCATGAATCACTTTCACACTAACATATATTTGGCTAAAAACTGATTTAGGCAGATATATCCCCATCTTTTCCAACGTCTGACCTTGTGCTTTATTTATTGTTATGGAAAATCCAGACCTCCCATGCGCAAAACGAATGGGAGGTCTAGATTAATAAGAGCCAGGTCAATCCTCGGGATAAATGCGAGACTTCCTTCGAAAGTGCCTGTCAAGATATTTGCACATATGAGGTATTTCGAAAGTTTGGTCTCCTGCAATCTTGTACTATTACAGAGTAATCTCCTCGTATTTAAATTCAGCAAAAGCATTACAATAGCACCGACCTTGAGGTTTAATTTATGAGGCGGCATACCAGATGGTGAAAGGCTGTTCAAAAACTCGACCGGATAGTTTTCTCTTGCGGCTATGCTATCACATTCTACTGTGTCAATACTCAAGTATGTGGACGTTGATTTGACAAACGTCATCATTTCTAGGGCAAAGAATGGCAGACTTTGAATACTTTTCTACTGTAGAAGAATTCAATGTTTCACCAAAAATTTGGAATTTCAATAATATATTCTCCAAACTCCAATAATAGCTCTCCATTGCCTATTTTTAAAAGCTAATATCTGTATGTCGTGTCCACTGCTCGGATGTTGGTTTTTAGTGGTAAAATTTTAAAGTTTGACCACAGAACTGAGTATTTCAAAGAAGTTTGTACAACAGCAGCCCTGTGATCATGTGGCACCACAGGCAAACATTGGCGAAAATCACATCCAGCAGCAAGACCTTGCCTCCAAAGGGATTTTGATTTTTCAGTAATGTTTTTAATAATTTATCAACAGCATTAAGTGCGGGACTGGGTGCCATTGTTGCCTCGGCCCATATTATAAGTTTGGCCTTTTTAATTTGTTGGGCATCATTTGTATTGCTCTCATACTTGAGGTTGAAGTCTCCGTTAACGACACTGGAAATTTAAATTGAGATTGATAGGTACATACGTCCTCCTTTCAAAAGATTTGCCGCTATTCCTGCCGATGCTATAGACAATACAACGTCTCCATTTCCCCTGATCAAGCTTAGGAAGGTTTTGTATAGATATGTCTATCCACTTCCACCAGGTCCATCGAGAAAAAAATAGTTTGAACCATTCTGTTGAACATATATTGCATCCATTACTGTTTGAAATACTCTTGTTTTTTTAATATTCAAAGACGATTTTAAAATCCATTGTAAGCTGAAGTAGTCGTATAAGAGGGTTTGACATTCAAACCAAAAAATTATATAAATATTTACGTTTACAGTTATTTCCAATTAATAATTTGCAGTAGACAAATTTGTTTAAGTTATGAAATATCTTCTTTGAGTTTTTTATTTGAAATGTTGAAATATTACATCAGTACATGATGTTTAGATTAGTGCAAGTTACTAAAACCACGTACTATTGTATGTCATTACTGGAAACTTAAAAGTTATATCACTGAAGAGTGAGTTATATGGAGAATATCCAGTGAATGTAATAGTGAAAGTCTTTAAAATGTGTGTAAAATAAGTTCTGGCATTAACTGTTATGTTATGCTAAAAATTAAATAGGTCGGAGAAAGGGAAGTTAATATGGTATGCAATTAAACACGAACAAGAATTCCGGTATTTATTACTAATATTCATTTATTTTTTTATGTTAAATCCTTTCATATTTTTTAGCTTATTACGATATGGGTAGCGAAGCACACCGGGTCAAGCTAGTTCTAATATATGAAACAATTAATTTATCTACAAATCTCATAATTGTATACACCGTGTGAGAATTGGTGACCTTAGTTGCGAGGCTAGTTGAGTTTCTAGAATTGATGGAAAATGTTTTACTTTGTGGAGACCTTAATCCACGGTCTACTACTTATGGCGACTTTATTGATTGCAACCGGTGTAGGGCTCTTCGGAGACATCCTGCTTGAGCTGCATGAATGAATGTGTCGTGGGTCCGTTCTAGATTTGACTTTCATTTGTTTGATGCAATTTGTGATTCAAATTGAATCCTCGCTGGAACTATCTTCAGATCACTCACCCACTATTGTTACTTTATTGAGCCCCCTAGAAATTGTATCCCCGACTGGTAATTTAGCGATGACAGGCACAAGAATTAATTGGCTCAAATATAAAAAATACCTCAGTAGACATTGCTCGGAAAACATACCGCTAAGAACACCAGAAAACATCGATCACTCTCTTATCAATTTCGATAAAAATCTCAAACTGGCTGCTCAACATGCTACCCAAACCCCCCAAACCCCAGATATAATAGAATTTATTCTGCAGATGTCGAAAAAAGAAGAGTTCGAAGAGAGTGGCAATTGCAAAAATCCCCCAACTCAAATCTCAGCTAAAAGATTGCACAGAAAGACTCAAAAAGTTCTAGGAAATTCGAAAAATGGAATCTTAGAATAAATATCTAGAAAATCTGCACACAACCCCGCAATCGGATTACTCACTATGGCGAGCAACAAAAAGTTTTAAAAGACCTGTCATATGTAAGCCCCCCTTAAGAAATTCAAGTGGTGGTTGGGCAAGAAACGACATTTTTCAAGCATTTTGATGGCATGATGGTTTAATATACAAACTGAGTCAAAATTTACCCGCAAACACACATAAGTTATTGGAAAGCTATTTAACTGGTCGGACATTTAGGGTTAAAGAAGGAGACTTTTTAAGTACTCCACAACCCATTGAAGCTGGAGTTCCCAAGGCAGTATCCGGGACCCTTTTTATATTTGATATATTCGTCTGATATGCCAACTAACAATCGCACTCATACATCAACATTGACTGATGATGCTGCTATTCTAAGCATTCATGAAAATCCTCAAGAAGCGTCTCATTACTTACAAAATCACATATTTGAATTAGAAAAATGGTTAAAACAATGGAAAATTAAATTCAACAAGCAAAAATGTACACATATAACAGTTACATTGCGTAGAGAATCATGCCCCCCTATTCATATCAATAACCAAACAATAATTTAACAATCAGAAGTGAAATACTTCGGAAAACATCTCGATCGTCGCCTTACATGGAAAAGTCATATATGTAGATGCAAAGTTGACTCAAATTAAATTGAAATCAATTCAAATTAAGTGGCTTATTGGCAGAAACTCTAAGCTTAGTTTAGATTGTAAAATTCTACTTTATAACATGATATGGTGTTATGGCATACATCTATGAGGCACGGCATCAGCGTCAAATGTAGAAAAGATCCAAAGACGCAAAAACAAGATTTTAAGAATGATCACAGTTGCCCTCTGGTATATCAAAAACGCGAATATACACAAAGATCTAAATGTGCCCCTTTTAAAAACTGAGATCACGAAAAATTTAGAAAAATATTAAAAAAAACCCACTGGCCCACAACATATTAGACCTAATCCAAAGACTAGAAGGAAGAATGTCAATTTAATCAAAACAACCATGAATAAATAATTTTTCGTACGGCATTGACTTAACTAATTAATAGTTATTAGATATAAGATCTGTACCACTTATTGTTAGTTCGTTAAGTAATGAAGATACAATAAATAAATGAAAATTAAAACAAGTAAGAGAGCTATATTCGGCTGTGCCGAATCTTATATACCCTTCACCAAATTATACTTTAAAATTAATTTTTTTAAATATTTTTAGGTAAACAAAATTTAATTTTTTGTTTTGTTTTTCAACATTTTTTTTTTTGAAATTGTTTTTTAATTTTTTTTAAAAAAAGTTTTTTCCACATTTTTTTAAAAAAATTTTTTTTTTTGGAAAAAAAATTTATGAAAAAAAAAATTCGGGTTAAAAAATATTTTTCCCGATTTTGACTTATTGTAGGTCCAACTTACTATAGCCTTATCTACATCGCTGCAATGGACTTTGAAATATCTATCATTAGATATCCATATTGTCTATATTAATGACTTAGTAATCCAGATGTAGATCAAAAATAGGTCAAAAATCGAGGTTGTCCCGGTTTTTTGCTCATATCTCCGTTATTTATGGACCGATTTTGCTGATTTTAAAAGCATGATTCACGAAAGCATGTCTGACAGAATTATTGAAGATTTGGATCCCGAAGATATCTGGGGTCTTCAGAAAATTGATTTCAACAGACAGACGGACAGACAGATTAAATTACAAACGGAATGACAAACTTATATATACCCTTCTCACGAAGGTGAAGGGTATAAAAAACGAATACTCATCTTAATAGTTACTGCCAAGTTTTACGTGATACGATCGGAGGCAGTCATCATTTCCCGATCCATATTGACATTGATGGGATGAGACATAATTTCACTATCCAGGCACAAAGATCTCCATGACTTCGGCCGTTTATTACCTGACTTTGATAATATTGATGCTACAGTGATTAAGGCATTAAATGACTCTAGGTTTAGAATTGCGTACACTCAATAATATTATTTCGCTATATCTTGGAAACTGTATTTTTTTCTATTATTGTTGTATTTTTAAAATGCGATCATGATTTACATTAAATAAAATATTTTTTATATAAGAAATATTATTGAAATATGTTATATTGCGTTTTTATAGGATATTTTAGCATTTTAAGTAATAATAAATAAGAA
Organism: Calliphora vicina; assembly: GCF_958450345.1. Classification (NCBI taxonomy): domain Eukaryota; kingdom Metazoa; phylum Arthropoda; class Insecta; order Diptera; family Calliphoridae; genus Calliphora; species Calliphora vicina. The sequence goes on from NC_088781.1 coordinate 76,394,991, forward strand.
TTGTAAAATTAATATCACAAGAACTTGTAATTGTAGAAATTGTAGTTTACAAGTGCAAAAAGCTACAAGTGTTGTGAAAATTTTAATGAAACACAATTCAACAGCACTTGTAAGAATTAGAATTGTAATTGTAACTTGTAAAATTGTAGAATTGTAGTTTAGTGAAATAGGCCCCCGGTCTCGGTCGGACTCTAGCGTTTGCATATCTGTAATATTTTTCCAATTTCATATTATTTTATACACACATAATTTTTTTGTAATTTACATACAAAAAAATACAAACTATCACCCGCAAAAAGCCATCAATTTCATATGCCATTCCATTTTACTTTTTTTATACCCTCCACCACCATAAGTGGTGAATGAGGGTATATATAAGTTTGTCATTCCGTGTGTAACATTGAGAAATATTCATCTGAGACCCAACAAAGTATATATATTATTGATCCTTAATAAGTCGATTGAGCCATGTCCGTCTGTCTGTCCGTCTGTGTAAAACACGCTCACGTCCAAAATACGCAAACAAACTTAGTAGAGTTGTAAGAAAAATGTTTATTATTGTCCTAAGCAGTTTGGTATTGAAAATCAGCGAAATCGGTACAGTGGAACCAAAGTTATGAATGAAAATGTAGGACAACCTCAAAAAAAAATTGATAATTTTCACATATTTTTGGACATTTTTTGTAAATATATTGCAGCTAATATCATAAAATTTTGCACTCGTTACTTTTGTGATAAAAGGAGTAACTCTGGTGAAAATTATAAGAATCGGCCCATGATTTCTCCTAGCCCCCATACAAATTTCTTCCCGAAATATGGTTCTATGGTCTTTAAATGCCTACGGAATAGGAATATCCACATGAAATTCAGCAAAAATAAGTTTCGTGGTAAAAGAAATTATATTACAACATTTTTCATGGATCGGCCCATATTTGACCATAGCCCCCATATAAAGTACACTTCCGAAAATCTCTTAAATAAGCATAAATGTCTTATAAATATCGCTATCAAGTTGAAATTTGACATGAATAATCCCCATATATACCAAAATCGCTGTACCTAATTCTATGAAGATCGGCCGATAATTGGTTATAGCTCCCATATAAGGACCACTTCCGAAAAACACAATAACCTACATAAATATCTAAAAAATATCAATATCAAAACAAAATTTCACACACATCCATAGTTTATATTTAGAAATCACACTACTATATTTTGTGAATATCGGTCCATATTTGACCACAGCTCCCATATAAGGTCCACTTCCAAAAATCAGTTAAGTAGTCATAAATCTCTTATAAATACATTTATCATGCTATAATTCGACAAAAGTTATACTCATATATATAGATATCACTGTACCAAATTTTATGCAAATTGACCGATAATTGGTCATAGCTCCCCTAGAAGGCCCATTTCCGAAAAAAGATATTAACCTTAAAAAGTATTAAAAACATATCGATATCAAAATGAAATTACGCACAGATCCAGTAATTTGAATCCAGTAATCATACTTCTGGATTTTGTGAATATCGGTCCATATTTAACCATAGCTCCCATATAAGGTCCAATCCCGAAAATCACTAATGTCCTCATAAATTTCTTACAAATATAGTTATCAGGTTAAAATTCGAAACAAATTTGTTCAATATATGTACACAAAAATCGATGTACCAAATGTTACGATGATAGGCCCATAATTGGTCATAACCTCCATATAAGAATCACTTCCGGAAAACACATTAACCTACACAAATATTTAAAGTAATCTGTACTGAACCAAAATTTTACACCGATCCCTAATTTGTATCCAAGAATCGTACAACAAGATTTTTAAAATATTGGTCCATAATTAACCATATCTCCAATATAATGTCCACTTTTGATAATGCCGTTGTTTATATAAAATTGTACAAAAATAGCTCTCAAATACTTAGGTCCATAATAGGTCATAGCTTCCGTATATTGAACCAAAATAGTACACAGTAATTTTTAAAATCATACTACTGAATTTTGTGAATATTGGTCCATATTTCGCAACAACTCCAATATAAATACATAAAAATCACGTTAAAATATTTTATGACAATCGACTCATAATAGGTCATAGCTCCCATATAAGTCCCACAACCCAATAGCTTGAAATTTGTCTAAATATATTTGTATACCCTTTTTTATAATCTGGTAAAAAAGGAAAAATGTTGACCAAACGTATTAACTAAATATTAAGTATATAAATTGTTAAATTTCATACGTTCCAATAGGAATTTCAATTATATTATGTACTTTTGAAATAAAATATTGTCTGCGTAAACTAGTATTTCTAACAATTGTTAAGTATATTATTTGTATATTAGTTGTTATACCATCATATTTAGGTGGAGGGTATATAAGATTCGGCACAGCCGAATATAGTACTCTTACTTGTTTCTTCATTTTATTGATATTAAATTTTGTCATACCAGGGTTGTATGAGGTATTTAACTTAATTTTTAAAGCAATTATGTACTAATTTCTCAATATATTAATTGAGTTCTTGTATAGTAAAAATGCTTAATTGAGGCCGTAATTGCAGAAATTTCCTAATTACACAAACCAAACTAAATCGAAATTCTGGAGAACTTGGAATTTTGTAAGGCCATGCAAAACATGTATACCAAATATTTTGACCCCAAATTAATAACTATGTATAACATACCTTTTCAAGAATGTCTGCGACAGCACATATAAATTTAGGGGCAGTTGATGGATGGCATTTTATATTAAGATATGGCTCGATGGTTATAGCATGCCTTACTAATAGTTGTGGACGAACTTTGGCCAACAAATGTAATGTTGTAATACAACCCAACATTCTTTCATTATCTGTATCCTCCAATTCAATTAAACGTTCAACCAATCCATCTGCTAATTGTTGACAAGCTAGCACAATATCTTGAGGAGGTTCAGTATTTTTTTTTACAGGATCCTGATTACTTCCGTCTAATTTTAGCATGTTTTCCTTTGGTTGAAAAATCTGTATTTTATTTAAAAAATATATTTTAATTAGTTGTAAGATCAATTATTCTTCATTTATAAAATAATAAATACTTATTTAAACAAGTAAGATGTGTTACATTCAGCTGAACCGAATCTTATATACCCGCCGATTTTTGTACATTTTGTATAACCATTTATTTTTATCAGATTTTGCCTATTTTCAATACCTAATTATGTATGGACTAGTTAAAAAGCCTGCCCATGCCAGGCAAATCATCAAAGTCGAAAAATCCAAACAGGTTTTAAAAAAATAAAAGATTGTAAACAATTTTTTAATGGTTTTTAAGGAAGAACAATTTTATTTCATTTTTAATTTTTAATTCATTTTTTTATAGAAAGAAATACACAATTTAATTTACAAACAAATAAGCCTAATTAACAGATTCATACATAACAAAAAGCAATAACTAAAATTTCCTTAGTTACTTCGATTTGAAACAAATATGAATAAATTTCATAAGTTAATAAACATTAATCAAAAAATTTCTTTATAGACAATATTCTTTGATAATACTGTGGAACTGCCCTTACGAAGTATACAATGCTTCCCATCTTCATGAATCACTTTCACACTAACATACATTTGGCCATGGCTAAAAACTGATTTAGCCAGATAGATCCGCATCTTTTCCAACGTCTGACCTTGTGCTTTATTTATTGTTATGGAAAATGCCAGTCTTATGGGGAATTGTGTTCTGCGCAATTCAGGTCAATCCTCGGGATAAATGCGGGACTTCATTCGGAAGTGCCTGTCAGGATATTTGCACATATGAGGTATTTCGAAAGTTTGGTCACCTGCAATCTTGTGCCTTTACAGAGTCCTCTCCTCGAATTTAAATTCCGCAGAAGCATTACAATAGCACCGACCTTGGTTAATAATAATGACTAAGTCCAAAGTTATATGCATTCGAATATAAAAATGCGATTTTTCGTTATTTTTTTGGGAAAAAAGTACTTTTTTTCTTTTTAAATTATCTAAAAAATGTCTAAGAAGGTGTGTTAAGAATTTATACTTTCATTTAATATTCTAAATGAAATCAAATTTGAAAATTTTTGATATCGGGGGACCAGGACTAGAGTATCCAAAACCGAAAACCGGTCAACCGGTTTTTTCATCTTTGTAAACTCCAACGGTTTCTTTTTTTTAACTTATCGGTTTTTTGACAAACCGGTTTTTGTAAGACGTTTAACCGGTTTTAATGTAATATATTTTCTAAAGCTCATTCAAACATATTTATGAAAAACTTTGATACCATTTTTAAAAATAATGATTTATTTTATAGAAAATTGTAGCATTTGACATTTCATAAACGATATAAAATAATTGCACAAAGAATTTAAAAATGCTAAATTTCCATTAAATAAAAAACGGTTTACCGGTTTTTTTTTTGAAGACAAAAACCGAAACCGCTTAGCCGGTTTTTTTAAAAGACAATAATCGAAATCGGTTTTAAAAACACACTTTTTCGGTTAAACCGGAAACCGGTTTTTTAAATTTTCCGGTTTTTTGGACACTCTAATTCAAAAAATTACTATTGTATCTTTGCAAAAACTCAATAAAAAACATTTTTTGTCATATTTTTCAAAAAAAGTATTCCATGATTTTTTTAATTATCAAAATTTATATATATTTTTAAAAAAATAAACTACCTTATGTTTTTACATGGCAAATTAATCAGGAAAAACTTAACAACTCGCAGAGAATTTACCTAATGCAGAAATTCATAAACAACATTTTTATGAATGTAAATAACAGTGCTAGTTGAATTCTCTGAGAGTTGTTACGTTTTCCATAATTAATTTGCCACGTAAAAATATAATAATTTTTTTAAAAATATATATAACTTTTGATAACTAAAAAATTCAAAGTGAAATTAAATTTTTATTTATGAATATTTTTTAATGATATTTTACAGTTATATAGATTTTTCCATTCAAAATAGAAAAGTAAAAAGAAATTTGAAATCAGGAATCTCGAAATTCCCAAAAAAGTGTTAAAAAATCACAAAAATTGGATTTTTTTAATTTTTTTTGCTATAATATTCAAAATTATATCAAAAAAATTAAAAAAAAAAAAAAAAAAAAAATATATAAATATATATGCCCCAGTGGCATATATAGCCACTGGGGCGACCGCCGTAGAAGGCTCGAAGAAGCGGTCGGTGCCATAGCAGTCACAAACATCATACAAAAAATGTTAAACGATGAAAGTTGCTGGGATGCAGTAAAGAGTTTTGTAGAACATGTCCTCCGTGAAAAGAAAGTGGACATAGACGCAGTGGCGTGAAAAGCGGAGCCCGGACGCGGGTACAAAGTATTGAAATGGTTAATTACCATATAGGGGGCCACCTCGAAGTAATGTGGAAACGGTTCCGAGGTGGTACAATCCCCCGATGATGGCACGAGGTGGGTTTTTAGCCGGTAGCAAATGAGTCCGGCATACGACGAGCTTGACGATCTCGTTAGATGCGTAACGCATTTTCCCATCTTGACCCGCAAAAAAAAAAAAAAAAAATATTCAAAATTATATTAAGAACATATTTGGCCATCTAAAATGGGTTACTATATTTAGATATGCGATTTGAGAAATTTTGCCTGAAAGTTAAATTTTACATAATAAATAGGCATTTTTGGATGGCCCTAGTCCCCTCAGTATCAAAAATTTTAGTTTTTCAAAAAGTATAAATTCATCATTAATCTTTTTAGAAATTTTTTAGATAACTTAAAAGAAATAAAGTACGTTTTTCCCAAAAACTAACTAAAAATCGAATTTGTTTATATTTTTTATATTCAAATGCATATAACTTTAAAATGGAGAAAATTGGGAAATATTTAGACCCGTTGTTATCAAAAAACTGGAGTAGGGTGGGTAAAAATTTTGAAAATTTAATTTTCAACTGCGAATATTTCCTAAGTTATAAGAAATTATTGAGATATACGAGGTTTTATGTAGTGTTCGACGAAGAGATTCTATGTATTGTATGTAATTTTTTTGAAATCGGAACACAGATGAATATCGTTTTAAAAATGGAACAAACCCGAGGTCTCCTACTTTGGGGGCCCCTGGACACACCCCTGGTGGGCCCATTCGGTCCAAATTCAAAACTTAAACTCGACAACACCTATTCTTTACGCATGTTAAATTTCATTTAAATGGAACTAAGGGTTTAGAAGTTACAGATTTATTTCCCTCTTTTTTTCTATACCACTGTGCGTTGTTTACTCTTAAAAGTGATTTGTATGATTAAACATCATCAGCTAAAATAAAACTAAATATTTGTTTTTAATTGTCCTAAGTAAAGGAGTTTTTGAAATAAATAAATGAACTAAAATATATTTTATTTAGTGGTTACGTCTTTTTCGTCAAATATTTGACATGTGTGACCCTACCTTAACGTGTATTTGTGTATTTTTTATCCAACAATAAGAATATAAGCAAGATCTTCAAAAATCTGTTTATCAAATAAAAATTTACTGTTTGAAATTGAACAAAATTCTAAAATAAAATTGCACAAATGGAAACTTAATAAAATCTACAAAAATAAAGTTCTTCACCAAAAAACAACACGATCTCTTTAACAATAAAATTATGAGAGTATCAAAAAGAAACTCAAAATGTCCCGCTAAAGATTTTGAAATTGATTTAACATATGGTGAATAAAATACAAATAAGTATAAGACTGTTGCTAAAATAAGACACATGAAAGTTACCAAAAAAAACTGAATACAGTAAATTTAACTGTGCTATATATTTATTAACCCTACATTAGTCGCAATCATTTTCAATCGAGACTAGTCGCAATGTATCAAATTGATATCAATAAATAAAAGCCGCGTCTGAAAATAATCTCTTCACTTTTTATTTGGAAAACATAATAACAACATTAAATTAAAAGTATTTAAAAGAGTAATAAAAATAAAATTGCAGTAAAAATATATTTTTATCAAAAATAGCTAAAATTTAGGGTGGTTAAAAAATGTATAATAAAAAAAATTTTGCCTTATCAACCAGATCAGTTGCGACTAACGGAGGGTTAAAAAAAACTAAGATTGTTCTGATCAGTTAATAATTGGTATTAAAAATGTGAGCAGAACCATCACAAATTAATTTTTAAATTATGTGAAGAAAATGCTAATAAAACTAAAGTGAAATTTTTAGGCATTTTAAAGACATGGGCCCATAATCATAGTCAAACACTAAAGTCGGTTCTTTTTAAAAACAACTTTAAAATAAAAACCCGCTTTATATTATTTGCCAATTATAGTCAAAATTAAATTGAACCGACTTTAACTGGGTGTCACCTCAAATGTAGAAAATGTTTTCATACAATATACAACGAAATACAGACAAGTGGTACCGCTGAACAGCTGAACAAAGAAAATTAAAACAAAAACCAAAAAAGGTAAACAATAAAAGTAACCGGGACAACTAAAGAAAAAAAGTTTTTTGTGGTGGAAAAATGGAAAAGATAAGATTAATATCATATTTAGAATATTTTGGTACTAATTTTATTGATAACTGTTCAATAATTGCAAAATCTCTCCCAAATTCTTGTAACTTAATTTTTTTTACTTTTTGCCGAACTTTTTTACATGGCGAAGAACAGCTGATCCTGTTGTTAAATGAGTTAATAATAGCTTCAGCTTGTTTTATATTTACAGTCGACTTTAACGTCAAAAATATACTTTAACTTGTCTATGGTAGACCTAAAGTCCACTCTTAAGTAAAGACGACTTTATTTCTATTAAAATATACTTTATTTCTGACTATGATTATGGTTTTTTCTTGTCATTTTAATATTAGAAAAATGTGATTTTTTACTTTTGAATCGAAGTAGCTGTGCCTTTTTCTTTAACGTTTTTTTGAAAATTAGAACATGATTTTATAAAACAGCAGTTAACCATTCCACGTGGTTATTACGGAGTTTTTGTGTGTTCTTTTTATATAAAAGTGAACTGATTAGGAACTAGTTTTAAATCTAATTTAAATTAAGTTACAAGAATTTGGAAGAGATTATGCAATTATTGAACAGTTATCAATAAAATTAGTACCAAAATATTCTAAATACCATATTAATCTTATCTTTTCCATTTTTCAACCACAAAAAACTTTTTTTCTTTAGTTGTCCCGGTTTAATTTTCTATGTCAGCTGTTCAGCGGTGCCACTTGTCTGTATTTTGTTGTATATTGTATGAAAACATTTTCTACATTTGAGGTGGCACCCATTTAAAGTCGGTTCTATTTAAAACATACTTTAATTTTGACTATAGTTGGGAAATAATATAAAGCGGGTTTTTAATTTAAAGTTGTTTTTAAAAAGAACCGACTTTAGTGTTTGACTATGATTATGGGCCATTGACTTTACAGCACTATAAATAACCATATAGTTACTTTATAGCCAAAATAAATATGATACTGTATATTGTTAATGTTAAGAAAAATTTACCATCAACATTTTATAAAAATTAAAAAAAAAAATTTTGGCCGGAATTTACCACCGTGAAGTGGTGTTGTGAGTACAACGTTGACTAGCAGTTGGAAGGTTGTTGGTTCGACTCGTGCCTGAAACTTACTTGCCAGGCTTAATCTCAGGTATGATCAAAAAAATTAAATATTTTTAATGGCAGTTTTAAAACTCCATTTTCAAACTATTAAAAATTTGTTTAAAAAAATTTCAGAATAAAAATATGAAAATATCTCCTATAGTTTTTCCGTACATGCGATTTAAATTTTGAAATTTTCGAGAAAAACTAATTTTTTTGCCATATTTTGGCGAATGGACCCATTTTCCTTACTGTTATGAATTTTAAGTAAAAAGTGTTCAGAATATTATAGTCCAGGTAATTTTAAATATAGTCTGAAAGTTTTACTAAAATTGGAAATCGTTAACCTTTAAATCGTGAAGGGCAAAAATCAAATTTTTCAATATTTGGAATTTCTAATTTAAAGATAGCGAAATGTTATTTATTTTTGGGCCGATTTTGATGAAACTTAAGAAAAATATAACATCAAGTCTAGTATTTATAATAACATAAAAATGGAAATTAACCCTTAATGGCACCCTAATGCGCATAGCACAACAACAGCACTAACACAGAAAACCTTCCAGATCGCCAATGGCCTCAATCAGCAACGGCCGTGTCAACGCACCATCGTCGCCGCACTGTATTTATCCAAGGCATTCGATGTTGATCAATGACATCACGATCTCCACATTCCCCAATTATGTCAAACACTGGATAGCCAACTATCTATGTGGAAGACATGCGTTTGTCGAGTTCAGAGGTCAGATATCAAAATACCGCACGATAAAAATGGGCGCGCCTCAAGGAGGAGGGAGTACTCTCACCGATGCACTTTAATATCTGTGTACGTATGGAAGAATAGCTTAAGTCGAAAAATGAAGCTTTGAAATATTCGCAATTTTGTGTAATTGTTTCTTACATAAAAATTTGTAACTTAACATATTGGTAACAGAGATGTGCATGAATACCATTCAAATGACATATTTATTATTTTGCAAAAGTGAATGCTGAGTTATTACCAGGGAAACCGGAAATATGCTCTAAAAAAAGCGTTTTAAGCGCTTTAAATATGCAGTAAAAACTTTAAAATATGCTCTTAAAATTTAAAAAATATGCTCTAAAAAAAACAAAATTTAAAATATTTTTTAACAAAAAAATATACTTTTATTTTAAAAAAATCAGTACAATTCATTTCTAAAAAGGTAAAGTAACATAAAATAAACAAAAATAACATGATCCAAAACAAGTATAACAAAAAATAGGAACTTGAGCTATTAAAAGGACTCGAGAGGTATTTTTTGATAATATTTTATATAAATATAAAGTCACTTCTTCAATTAAGGTTATTATTGCAATCGTTGTCTATTGGATCTGAAAACATTTTTATACATAGAAAATGTTCTTTCGACATCAACTGATGTTATAGGAGCAAATGAGGAGCCGCAGAACAAAAACTACTTTTTCAAATTTTTGGGAAAATGAGTTTTATTTATTTTGCCCCCTTAAAAAACTGCATGAACCTGGAAATGGTAACAAATTTCTTACTTATCAATAGATACATCAAACTGCCAAAGGTCACCACATTATATGTTAAGGATGTTTGATATAAAACCATTTTAATATCGGAAAAAGAACCTTTTGTTAAAAAATAATGAAACAAAAGTACGTTGTTAAAAACACTATTAAAAAGTATGTTTTTTATGAGTTTTTTTTAACGATAATATCTATCTTCTATATAAATAAAAATCAAATGTCGTTATTTGGTAATTGCATCAGTTGAGAACGGCTGAACCGATTTGGAAATTTTTTTTGTCAAATGTTCATCATAGTCCAACTTAGGTTTTTACGGAAAGAACAAATGACCATGCCTACTTTTACGGCCACTTTTTTCGATTTATCTTAAATTGGAAAACGGCTGCACCGATATGGCTAAATTTTTTTTTAATGTTCGTAATAATCCAATTTAAGTTTTTACTGAAAGAAAAATTGATCACGCCAACTTTTACGCCCACTTTTTATGACTTTTTATAGTAACGAAGCAATATGGCGCATTTTTCATTTGCCATTCATGAAAGACATCCAATTGTTGTTCATTTAGCCGTACATCTGGAAAATGCCCAAAAAGTGTACTTTACTGAGGAGAATGTATTACGAGTTGATTGAAAGGCATCTACAATATTGACCAGATGTTTAGAAATTCGACAAAGAAATTTCAACGGCGGAAACAAGGAAATCCAGTCCCAGGTTTGCCCCATTTGTTTTTATACGACGCATTAAGTCTCATTTACACAGTCCATCCAAGAAACGATGAGTGTTTCTATTTACGTTTGCTATTAGTCAAATTTCGTGACCCAACATCATTCCGAGATTTACGAACTATAAATGTTGAATTGTGTAACGTATAGAGAAGCGTATCAACGCTTGCAATTGTTAGATAATGACACTCATTGGAAATACTCCCTCGGAGATGCAGTGCTTTCGTCAAATGCTCATCAAATACGTATGTACTCAACATATGGGAAACATATAGAGATAAACCGACTGATTTATGAAATAAGTACAAAGATGCCATGTGTGATGATATTTTCATCAGATGCGTATTAGAACATCAAATCCAAATTTGCAACTGGGCGAGGAAATTTTTCAACGAGGCTTTGATATTAATTGAGGACATGTGATTGATGACAGCTCCTAATCGTCCGATGCACGATGCATTTAATAAAGTATGCGACGCGAAAAACAATGTGATTGCGATGCCTTATGGGAATCAGTTCGAACAAACATTCCACTGTTGAATCGTCAACAAAAATATGCGCACGACACTCTTATGAAAGTTTTGAAAGATGCAACTGGAAGGATTTTTTTTGCACGCTCCCGGTTGCACTGGAAAAACTTTTTGATTCTCATCAGGAATTGCAGCTACGTTGTTGATAGGCGGTCGAACTGCTCATTCAGCACTCAAGTTGCCATTGAATATGCAAATCAATGAAAATCCAACATGCAACATTTCCAAGAACAGTGCGATGGCCAAAGTTTTGCAGCAAGCAAACTGATCGCTTAGTATGACGTTGCAATATTTACGATACAATCAAAGCGGGTTTTGAGGTGCAATGATTCTGTTGGCAGGTGATTTTCGGCAAACATTGCCAGTGATTCCACGGTCAACGCAAACCGACGAACTTAATGCATGTTTGAAGTCGTCCATTTTGAAACTCAAATTGACTGTGAACATGTGTCGAGCTGCAGAACGATCAATCTGGAGAAATCCCGATTGACATTTCGAACGGCTTCATTTAATTTCCCATCGTTTTCTGCCAGTTCACTGAATCAAAATCCGAACTCATCCCAAAAGTGTTTCCAAACATTGCACAAAATCATGATTGGTTGAGCTAACGTGTTATATTGGCTGCGAAAAACATTGATGTCGACGAATTGAATTTTAAGATTCAAAGTGATATTGCTGTCGAATATGTCGAATTATGACATACAAATCGGTGGATTTTGTTACTTCCCAAGATGATGTCGTCAACTATCCAACTCGCTGGAATTACCAGGATTACCGCCTCACAATCTCCAATGGCACCCGACTTGCGATAAAAAACCTGATGCATAATGATGCTACCACGGCTCCCTATGGCTCCATATGTCGCCTGTTCCTGTGTTGGAATACCATCAATATTATTTGTTTGCGTGCCAGACAACAAAAAAAAAAAATGTCGTGTATGGTGCAGTGAAATAAGGCCATAGGCAATAAGGCTATATGGCTCCCGACTTGCGATAAAAAACCTGATGCATAATGATGCTACCACGGCTCCCTATGGCTCCATATGTCGCCTGTTCCTGTGTTGGAATACCATCAGTATTATTTGTTTGCGTGCCAGACAACAAAAAAAAAATGTCGTGTATGGTGCAGTGAAATAAGGCCATAGGCAATAAGGCCATATGGCTCTATTATGGCTCAACTAGTTGGGAAATAAAACCATATGACCTTATTTCCCATGGTAGAAGTGAAATAAAGCAGCCATTATGGCATTATTGCATCTTAGAAAATTTTTTGTTTGCTGAAATGATTTTTTTAATTTGACAAAAAAAAGAAAGTTCAATCAAAAATTAAAGAACTCCAAAAAAAGTATTTTTTAATCATTTATTCACAAGAAAGGCTTTATTTAGCGAAGTCGCCTGCCGCGTTCCATGGAGGAGAAAGTCCCTTAGAGCGGCCGCAGGCCGCCACGCAGAAAAACTTTATTTGCGAAAACTACTTTTTTACACAGTAGTATGGCGAGCAACCATTCGGTTTCGCAGGAAAAGGTTTTTTTTATTGGCGGCCTGTGGTCGCTCTTAGGGGATTTCTCCTTCATGGAACGCGGCAGGCGGCTTCGCTAAATGAAGCCTTTCCTGCAAATGATTATAAAATATTTTTTATTTTCGCCTGTCACGAGAAAATAACTGTACATATGTATGTAATTATAACAAGCTATTTACACTGATATGGCTTTATTTCCACTTTGACCAATAATTGAATATGACTTTATTTCACTCCCTCAGTGGTAATAAAGTCATATGGTCTTATTTCTCAACACAATGTGTAATAAGGCCATATGCCCTTATTTCACGGCACCGTCGTGTATCATAGAGCATTGTAATGAATGAAATTATGATATCACAGCAAAGCATTCGAAAAAAAGTATTTTTTTATTTTAATTGGTTACCTGAACATCGATATTTCAATATGTACATTAGAGTTAATTTAAAAACATTTGATTTGCGGGTATCATAATTTTTCTAAAGGTTTTTGCGCAAATAAAAATAATGGCGTCCTTTTCTTTGCAAAATTTTCACTCCTTGTGGTGCTACAACGCACCTAAAGACGCGCATTTTGAGCACATTTTTCTGTAGAGCAAAAACGGTTAATATATTGCAAATCTGATTTCACCAGTCGATTCTGAATCAAAAATTAATACAATTGATGTTATTTGAATGCTTAAAAATTGTTCCAAAAACCCACAACAGGTGGCGCAAATCTCATAAAAAAATAACAAGAAGAATTTTAGTTTTTTTAAACATGCTCGATGAAAAGCCATTTTATGCTTAGCAAAACGGCACCAATGTTTCCTTTCTATCACTAACCATTAAAAAGTTATGTGGATTCAAAGTTATTTATTTAACAAGAAAATAATAATTCGTAAAAAAAGTTTAGACATTTTTTTATTAGCTTGCCTTAACAAAACATTTTTAAAGCCACATAACTTTTTAACGGATTGTGATAGAAAGGAAATATTGGTACCATTTTGATAAGCTTATATTTAAAAAATCTAAAATACTTTTTTTTTTGTTTATGAAATCTGCGCCCCCTGTTGTGGGTTTTTGCTTTACAGAAAAATGTGCTCAAAATGCGCGTTTTTAGGTGCGTTGAACCACCACAAGGAGTGAAAATTTTCCAAAAAAAGGACGCCATTATTTTTATTTGCGCACAAACCTTCATAAAAATGATTATACCCGAAAATCAAATGAAGTGACCTGGTCACAAACGAACTCTAATGTACATACATACAAATTTTAAAATCAAATGTAAATCAAACATTACATTTCTCTTTTTAACTATTCTAATTTGGACAGGCCAACGTCTGTCGGGTCAGCTAGTTTTCAATAAATATTTTTATTCCTGATTTAATACATATATAAACAAATTACACATTGAAATTAAATAATTTTTTTTTCGTTTTATACTAGTGTTGTACGTTTTATTAAGCACAAATTCTTTTAGAACCCATTTACTTAGTAAAAAATTAAAAAAATGTTGCTGACTTGATTGTTTCTAGAAGATTTCAAGCCAAATATTATAAAAATACCAAAAAACAATTTTTGATAAAATGCGAAAAAGTACCTTTTGTTCTGCGGCTCCTCAAATTTAAAAGACAATATTTCTTTAACACTTAGAACGGTTAAGTTTGAATCACAACTAAAATTTGATATTTAGATGGCGCTATTATTAAAATAGTGCTTATTTTATATTAAAAAAGCCATCTATTTTTAAATTTTGAATTTTAAACAAAGAAAGAAAAAACCTGTACACAACAGCGAAAAATAAGTAAGACAAAATTTGTTTTTGATAAAGTCAAAATATGCTATTAAACAGTAAAATATGCTCTAAAAACGCAAAAATATGACATAAATATGCTCTTAAAACAATTATATGCAATAATATGAATTTAAGGGTAAAATATGCAATAGTATGCACTAACAAATCGATGCCAAAATTCTTAAATAGTTCTGAAACGTGTAAATATCTTATCAATGTGCTCATTAGACTCACCAGAAAAAACATGTATTTGCATATTTTGGTTTCCCTGGTTATCACTATACATAAACTAAACGAATACTGTCATTGCATGATTCACTACAGCAAGTGTTTTCTTGCAAAATTCATGTAATTGCTTGCATATTCTGTAAACTCTTACCATTCACAAAAGCAGCGAATTAATATGAGTGTTTTGATCAGGCGCGAATCCAGGTCAACCATTTGGAGGGGGGAAATTTAAATTTGTTCTACATTTGTCTCTTTATTCCTTTTTTATATGAAAACTTTTCGGTTTTGGGGGAGGGGAATTTTCTATTTCACCCGCCTGGTTTTGAATATATTCAGATTTTTTTGAGTAAATATACAATATCATATATGAGTATGTTTGAATTAATTTAAGATTGTATTTAGAAGAATTTTTCTTGCATATTTAAATTTTTGCAAAATTTTTTATTATTTTGCTGTTCATTGTATCAAAATAAGACGAAATTTAGTTCTTGAACCACGCGCAAAAATTTATTTAAAACAAATAAATGCACTGATTTTGTCTTATGCATTCAACTTATCATTGAGCTTTTAAAGAAGTATTGGTATATAGATATAATTTGACACATTTTCTACTTAAGAGCTTTTTCGATACTTAGGCCCTAATTTTGTAAATCACTTGCGTTAAACGCTTCACCAACGCTGTTGTGAACGCGTAACAAAAAATATAAAATTTTATAAATCACTACGGCATTGCGTTTAGTCAACGCCGAAATATTACGATGTCACTTCTATTGTCAAATCTCTACGTAGCCGTGGTTGCCATTGTATAAGTTGATACTAAAATTTAAAATAAAAACATACAAAAAGATGTACTTATATCGTGTTGGCAATGCTGTAAGCCAAACAGCTGTATGGCGTTTATTTACTTTTGAATCCATAAAATATTAGTTCAAAGAAGACACAAAAATATAACAAAATAAATATTAAAAACATAAAAGTGAAGTTTTCTGCTGGGGTAGAGAACGATACTTGTGGAAGCTCAGTACCGGAATTCAATAACTTTTTAACGACAAAATTTTGTCGTTAAGTTATCAAAATTCATAAGTTAACAATACTTATCGTTAAGAGATACTCCGAATTGAATTATACGGATTATTTTCGTTAAAAATAGTCGGTAAATAACGACATTTGTCAGGTTTACAACAAATAAAATGTTCTAGTTAAGCCATAACGATAATTGTTAAGAAGTTAGTTTTGTAACATAAATATTTGAAATAAGCCGTTCTTTGAAAGCACGATTGGTCAACCTTTTTGTGTTCGTTAGATACAGACTGATTTGAGTTTTAAATATACAAATTAACTTGCCTTAATTATAATTTGCTTTTAAAAAATAGTATTCGAATTTTAAGAGCAACTTTTATATAGGGCATAATATAAAAGTTGCTCTTTTATATTATAATGTTTATCCCTATATTCAAATTTCCTAGTGAGCAATTTATTTAGCGATGTGATACGAGTATAAACTTATATAAAAGCTAAAAAATCGTTTTTAAGACCGTTTTCTTAGAAGGAAATTCATCCGAATTTTTCGACGGTCCTTATAACAACAAATATCTAAATTCGGAATCAATGATCACTTGTTGTGGCATAGACATATGGACTACACTGGGTTACTTTGATTTTTAGAAAAAAAAAACTCTTGTTCTTCTGTTTTCAGTAGGTTTCGCGAATATAAGTATTTGAGGGAGCTGGTGTTTGATTTTTAAATATAAATGCGATTATTTATTCACACGACTACAATTTTATCTACCAACACGAAAATACAGTGAACATTTTAATAAATAAAAATGATTTTTTTAATTTTAAAAATAATGAAATTTATATTTTTAACTATATTCGTCGTTAATATGTATTACCGAGAGAAATCGTTAACTTCAAATACTGAATATTAAATTTGTTAGAGCAACCGATAGGAATATATAAAAACTTATAGAATTGCGGTACTGGGCAGACATTTGATGCTAGTCCAAACCTAAAGTAGTTACATAAGTATGTTTATTTCAGAAACAATTATATTTAAAAATGTTTAAATATATGTTATTTTTTTTAAGAATATTTGAACACTTTTTAAACTAACGCCAAGAAAATTGAAGCGTTAAATTTGACAGTCAAAGTGACAAAAAAAGTAAGCGTTGCGTTGTATAAAATATACAATTTCAAACAACTGCAATCACAATAACGTAAGATGTTACAACGCGAGCAGTCACTTGCTTGAACGCAGTGATTTGCAAACTGTAATTTAATGCAACGCAAAGAAAATGCAGGCGTTGCGTTTTATAAAATTAGGGCCTTAAATTTGTGTTTTTCGAGACTTAAGTAACTTAAGCTCTTCTGTTGAATCAAAAACTATGTATTGCATACTTTTAAGTAAACATAAGATGTTTTATTCAAACTTATAAATATATAATACAGTAGATAAGACTATTGCTTACACAACAATTCTATGACACGATATTGTGACATATATGTAAACACAACTATGTGCACATAGGATGTTTTGACAAATGCAACGTTTTTTTCTTTCAAAATACTTAAATAATAAACGCACATAATACTGTCAAAAATAAGAATTTTAAGAGGGGATAAAACACATTAAAGCGTCTGACTTCTATAAAGTTCCAAACGCAATAACTCAATTTGTCCATATGTCGACTTATGCTACTCTCAAAACTTGCTAAACTTCCTAAACCCTCCACAGATGTCTCTTTGGTGTCGTATGCAGATGATTGCACTATAATTTCATCAACATCGACGACATATGTGCTAAAATCGCCCAATACCTGGCAACCGTAACAGATTTTTAACAGGAACGCAAATTAAGGTTATCTGCTTCGAAATCCTCGATGTCCCTTTTCACCTCTTGAACCAAAGAAGTAAGGACGATTCAAAACCCGAAAATCTTAGGGGTAGTCTTTGACACCCTTCACTTCTCAAGACACGTAAATTACATCAACCAAAAGGTTGGAAACAGGGCATGAACAAGGAGACGATTGTAGCTACATATAAAGCGATTGGTCGCTCTCTTCTCAATTATGCTGCACCAGTATGACCTCATTCCATAGTGACACCCAATGTCGAGGTTTACAAACGGCCCAGAATAATGCTCTGCGGATCGCAACTGGTTGTTTCAAGATGACGAATGTCATTGACGAATCCTCCTTCTACACACTAATAATGTTTTCTTTTCTGGCATAAATGATACATTTATTCTGCCTTTTACCCTTCTTTGTGTTCTTTTCTGAAAAAAATGTAGTTTGGTCGTGTTCTTTTCTAATTATGTTACCCTAAAACCCTGAATATATGCTACATATTTCCCCCTCAATTTTATCAAAGGGTTAGAAATGCACCACTTTTTATGTAAGCAAAAAGTATAGTTTTATAATATTTTGAAGCTACATAAAAGAAAATTGTATAAATGGTAATGATTTTTGTTTTGTTGTGATCGTTAAAAATGCAACACATTATGAGGGTATGGGTAACATTTAATAAATGGTACAACATTTATTAAATGTTACCCATATGTTACCCAAATAATGGCAACATTTTGTGTCAGAAAAGAAAACACCATAAATGATGATGCCCCCACACGGATTATGGGTAATTGTGCTAGTTCGCCAGATATCGTCATAGCGAGTCCTGGTCTGAGTCTAGGATCAGACTATTTACCCATAATAGACCCAACGATTTCATCGTCTCTGAAAGCCAAACTTACATCAACCAAAAGAAAGCAGACTGGCACGGCTTCCGAGAATTTACCGATCGCATCTTCAATGGTTTACCAATTCTCTCCAACGTACACAAAGCAGCCGCTCGCTTCATTTACACTGGTAAAATATCCGTAGTGCGACCGCTCTTCCCAGCAGAAGCAGCGGGACTCGCAGATGAGCGTGATGACATCCGAAGTACCAACCCTGACGACCCTAGGATCACCCAGCTGAACCGCAATATCAGCAGGTTGGTAAATGAGGACAATCGAAACAAATGGTTGGATCATTTGAAGAACTGAAACTTAAGTTCTGGAGTTGGCAAGTTGTGGTCCACAGTTCGGTCTCTCTCCAATCCGACAAAGAAGGATGATAGGTTCGCGATTAAATTTGCAGATACCACCATATCCGACCCTAAACGGTGTGCGAGTAATGTTAATTAAACAACTGAGTTGTTTGGTTGGTTTTTAAAAACTGACTTTATTCTAAAATTTTAAAAATAACTTAAAGCTAAGAATTGCAGCTAATCTGCAATTCAGCATAATCGTATGTCTACATTATTGTATGTATATTAGAGTTAATTTCAAAAATCTGATTTGCGGGTATCATCATTTTTCTGAAGGTTTTTGCGCAAATAAAAATAATGGCGTCCTTTTTTTTGGAAAACTTTCACTCCTTCACGGTTGAATATATTGCAAATCTGATTTCACCAGTCGATTCTGAATCAAAAATTAATACAATTGATGTTTTTTGAATCCTTAAAAATAGTTCCAAAAACCCACAACAGGGGGCTCAAAATTTCAAAACGGCACCAAAACAAGAAAAAATATTTGGTAAAAAAAGTTTAGAAACTTTTTTATTAACAAAACATTTTTAAAACCACATAACTTTTTAACGGGTTGTCATAGAAAGGAAATATTGGTAGCATTTTGATAAGCTTTCATCGTGTATATTTAAAACATCTAAAATACTTTTTTTTTATTTTTTTTATGAAATTTGCGCCCCGTGTTGTGGGTTTTTGGAACTATTTTTAAGGATTCAAAAAACATCAATTGTATTAATTTTTGATGCACAATCGACTAGTGAAATCAGATTTGCAATATATGCAACCGTTTTTGCTGTACAGAAAAATGTGTTCAAAATGCGCGTCTTTAGGTGCATTGAACCACCACAAGGAGTGAAAATTTTCCAAAAAAAAGGACGCCATTATTTTTATTTGCACAAAGACCTTCAGAAAAATTATGATACCCGAAAATCAAATGACATGACCTGGTCACAAACGAACTCTAATGTATATGAATGTGTATGTAGAGCATTCCCACAGCACTGATATTGCGACTATCCACAATAACAAAACTATAAGGTTGCTCTGACATACAAACAAATAACAAATTGTATGGTTGTATATATACAACCAGACAGTCTGTATATTTGGTTATATGTAACTCCTCTACCCTTTGTTAAAAAATTCTCCTGAATTTAATTGTTTATTCTTCTATTTCATATTTTTTTCAATTTCTTTTATTTTAGAAGAGGGTTCATTTATATTAATTTTTTTTCGAAAACTTATTCCATAGCTTATATTTTTATGTAACTTCAATTCTTTTATTTCTTTTATATTTTGATAATTATTTTCATATGGAATATTCTGAAACAATATATTCTGTAAAGGCATTTATATTAGTTTCATAGTTAAATTTGTCAAATGTCATTTCAGTTTTGTTAAGATATACATAGACCAAATCAAAATTTCTGTGCTGAACCAATAATATTTAGTAATCCTCTCTTTTTCCTGTGGGTGGAACTCGGGGGCTAAATGATTTAATTTTAGTTTTTAGTCTTTGTATTTGACTTTCGGTAAGACCATTTGGGGGTATATGTAAATTTGTTATTTTTAATTCTATATCTTCTATTATTTTATAATATTGATTAGTGTCTATTAAGTGAAGTACAGTAATGGTTTGATTAATTATTTCCACTGGTGCAATTCTAACTATCACAAATCCTTTGTTCTGATGAAGTGTGTTCACTTGAAGTGTACCTTTAGTCGTTGGGATGATTACCAGGACAATTATTATCCATATGAATTTCTGAAAATTCAAAAGGACTTTTGATATTAGTATTTTTCAAATTTGGGCCGTTGCAATTTCTAAAGCGTCCTTTAAAATTTTCGAAATTGGTATGAAGCCCTAAAAATTTAAGAGGTCTTTTAATATTGGAAACATGGACATTTTCTAATTTTTGTTTTCTGAACTTTGGTTGTTTTTATGTCGAACACTTCTATAATTTTTAATGTATCCCTCTTGTCTATGTTCTATATAATTTTCGCGGTTCTTATTTTGCTTTTCCAATGACCTACATTTAATAGGTGTTGTTCAACTTCGAAAGGAGTACATTTAATTGTAGAACGGAGAGTATTGTTATAAAATTTAATGTCTTTAACCGTTTGGGTAATTATTAGCACGTTTTCTTCGAGGTTTAAGACTCTAATTTTTTCGGAAATTGTATTGTTCAATCATTCAACATCCGAGTTGCCCATATGGCTATTGAGCTTTGTGGCATGAAACTCTGTTTTCTTCATTTAAAAATCTGCGAACATTTACGGTATTAAATTCATTATCAAAAACAAACTTATCTATTTTTCCTTTTATTGCTAAAAATTCTCTTAATTTCTGAATAACAGTTTGATTATTTCTATCAAGAAGGTGAAAGTGTATCGCATACTTGGAGAATTTATCTATAAAGATTATGAACGTTTGTCGACTATTAACATATGTATCTACATGAATTATCTTATTTGTGGAAGATGGAGTTTCAGTATGATGAAATTTGTTTTTAATCAGATTTCTGTCGTATTTTGCAGTTGAACAAAAATCACAATTATTTACAATCCTATGAATTGCCGTTTTTAACTCAGGATTATAAATTTTGTATTTGGTTCCTTCATAAGTCGGAACAATTCCCGAATGACCTGTTTCGTTTTTATGATATAAAGCTATTTGTCTATTCAATTCCTCCTGATCGACTATATCCTTCGCAAAATGAGAGCATTTTACAAACTTCAAATCAGGCCTGTTTTGAAAACAGGCCTGATTTTTCATTTCGTCAACCTCCGAGAAGATTGCTACACGACCCCTTATTGAGTGATTATACATTATATTACCGATATTTCGTGAATTCAAATCTGCCCTATCTATATATATTCTGTTTTTACCGAACAATTGTACCGCTTCCCGAGTCTTATTGCATGTTATTATTATCTCTGTTTTAAATCTATTAACAACTTTGTTCAAAATAGAGAAGTCATCACCCAAGTCCTCCTCTTGAGAGTTTCTTGTCTCTACCGCCAATGAAGAAGAGTCGTCATCATGTGACAGATCTTCCCCTGCATTAACGCTTGTGGCTTCCCCAAAATTGTTTTCTAATCCATTAACATCGATACGACTCAAAATGATATGATTTTCCTTGCCCTTAATGTATTCGATTTTCGATAATCCATTAAATGGACCAACCAACGCTGTAATCTTGGGCTAATATTTTTTCCATTATTCTTAGTTTGTAACCACTTAAGTGGTTGGTGATCTGTATTAAGATCAAATTCTATACCATAAAGGTAGGGTCTAAAGTTCCTTTTCTATAGTCGAATAATTTTTCTCATGAATGTTGAGTGTCCTTGAGGCGTAGCATATGGGATGTCCATCCTGTGTCAAGACAGCAAAGTTACTGGCATATGTTATTAGTTTAAACCTTCTATTAAAATTTGGGAATTTTAAAATAGGAGGATTTATCAGAATATCCTTTAATTTTTCAAAGGCCGCTATAAAATTTGAGTCATTCGTGTTGATCTTTGTATTCTTCTTCAAATATTTTGACATTGGGTATGCAATCTTTGCATAGTCCTTTATAAACTTCCTATAGAAACCAGTCATTGCTATAAATGATTTGATCTTCTTCTGGGTTTGAGTTTGAGGTTTTGGATAATTTCCACCTTTTTTGGATTGGGTTTGACATCCTCAGGTGTAACGGCACTGCTACACGTTCAATATATATTGTGATATTTGGATCGCGATCAATTGTAATCGATCATGCAAAATTAGGTTATTCTGCGATTTGGATCGCGATCCATCACTACTGCATGCTACACGTTCAATAAATATCGCCATGCTTTATCGCGGTCAATACACATATATTGAACGTGTAGCAGTGCCCTAAGAATGTGACCTAAAAAGTTGGTTTGTCTCTGTAAAATGTTTTTTTTTTACGTTTATTATATTATTCCTGCCTTTAATTTCTAGGCCTTATAATATGTAATTAAATCCTAAAACTAAACAATTATTGTTCTCTCAGTGGAGAATCATATTTGGAAAATTAGATGAGTGGTAAATCAGCTCTACGCAGCCTTGAGCTGTCTTGAGTTACTGTAAGTAGCCTTGCGAGCGGATTCGGATGATGATGTAATTTTGATAAATAAGCTTCACGAGTTTTTCTGAATTCATCTTTGACCAAGGGTACATCTAAGTCTCTGTGGATGTTCACGTTTCTTATGTATCATGGACCTCCCGTCATGGTTCTAAGAATTTTGGATTGTGCCCTCTGCATAAGATCTATACTGGTATTGCTTGCTGTTCCCCATAATTGGATTCCGTATGTCCAAATTGGTTTTAAGACTGTCTTATACAGGATGACTTTGCAGTTAAGGCTTAATTTCGATTGGTGGTGGATTAGCCAGTGTAAATTAGAAGCTTTTAGTTTCATGTGGAGCCGCTTGGCTTCTATGTGCCGACGCCAAATAAGACGTCTATCTAAATGAATGCCAATGTATGTAACTGGGATGTTCACACTGTTTAGTGTCACTGGTGGACAATTTCCTCTCCTAAGTGAAAACGTTATGTGCTTGCTTTTGATTTCGTTCACTTGTATTCTCCAATGTTTTAACCACGTCTCCACGTGCCTGAGATAATTATCAAGGTTTCTAGATGCTACATTTAAGTCCACATGAGAACTGAGAACTAAGGTGGAAATGGTTAATTCTTCGGACTCGGGCAAGTCTGAGGTGAATAATAAGTACAGGGTTGGTCCTAGAACACTTCCCTGAGGTACACCAGCATTGATCGCATAGACGCTTGTCACATAATCGCCGCATTTTATCCTAAACAAGCGATCCGATAGGTAAGACTCTAGTATTTTGTGAGTACTAGAAGGCAGTAGGCATTTAATCTTGTGTATTAGACCTTCATGCCATACCTTGTCAAAAGCCTGGGAATCATCTAGAAATATTGCCGAACAGTACTTTTTTAGTTCGAAAGATTTTCGTATCTCTCCAGTTAGGCGGTTAACTTGCTCAATTGTTCCGTGATTTTTACGGAATCCGAATTGATGATCTGGGATAGTGTTTTGACTATTTGAGAATGTTAAAATTTTCCTCAAATAGTTTAGAAAAGCAAGGCAATAAGCTAATAGGTATGTAGGATGATGCCAATGTCAAATCCTTTCCTGGCTTGGGTATCATTATAATTTGGGAGATTTTCCAATCATTGCCACATCTGGTAGGTTTCCAATCATGGAAGGTGTAATTAAATCATAACCTGGAGATTTTCTTAATTTAAGATTGTCCTTTATGATCCTCTGAACTATACTAACATTGATTAGTTCGGAGTCTGGTCCTATTAGAACAGGTAAATCCCCCAATACAAAATTGTTTGATGGGGGGTTTGGTTGGAACACATTACTTAAGTGTTCAGCGAAAACTACGGCTTTATCTCTGCCGTTTACAGTGGATAGACGTGTTTTACATCGCTCTCCAAATAAATAAATAAATAAAATAATTGTGAAGATAAATACAAAAAAAATATATATATACAAAGATAAGTAACAGCGAATGAACGCTTATTAAATACTTATAAATATATTTAAATATTGCTTTAAACAGCTAAAAAAATAAAAAAAACTGTTTGTTAATGCAAATATTAACAATCAAAAAAAAAAAAAAACAAAGCAAAAGTAATAAAAAAACAACATAAATAAATAAAACCCTAAATAAAGAGTGTAGTGTTTGTGTGTATGAGTTTCTCTTACTCTCCAACAAGTGAAAGGAGGCTCAGCAGCACTGAAAATAATGCATACATTATAAATTATTTAAGTGTAAGAACAACAACAAACGAGAGATCTCCACTCTCTAGTGCGCCAAAACAAAACAATTGTGTAGAAGACAACATGAAAGAAATTATAGAAAAACAAAGAACAACTCAAATGGTTGCTGAAAATAGTAATGCTACTGTGATCAATGTCACAAATAGTAGTAATGAAAATATTAACTCTATAAAAACCGGTGATTATAAGCAAAATCAATCGAGTTCTACATTAAAAAATACTGGTGCCATACTAAAAAATACTCGAAGTATAGTGAAAAATACGGGAAAAATCCTAACAGGAATGGACCGTTACATCACTATAACTAAACGCAAGTCCAGTCCTAGGACATCAAAATTGGAACCAAATCCAAAACAGGCGAAGAAAAATCCGGTAAGTCAAAATCGTTTTGCAATTCTTGACAATCAAGAAAGTAAGGAAAAACCCGCAAAGCCTGTAAAAGACTATAAGCCACCTCCTCTATATTTGCGCGAACCTACTACAAATGTTTTGATGAACAAATTGTCCCAACTTGTAGGTAAGGAGAATTTCCACGTGGTCTCTCTACGTAAAGGAAATATTCAAGAGACAAAGGTACAAACTTATTCGGAAAAAAATTTCAGAATGATTGTTGATAATTTCGATTCCGAGAAAAGAAACTATTATACATATCAACTGAAAAGTGCAAAACGCTTGACAGTAGTCATCAAAGGTATAGATAGTTCTGAGCCAACTGATGATATTAAAAAGGCGCTAGAGTCTGAAGGCTTTGAAGTGAAGTCCATTCACAACATAATAAATATGAATAAAATTCCTCAACCAATTTTTAGAGTTGAAATCACTTTCAACTCTTCTCAATTAAAGAAAAAGGGTGACACTCATCCAATATACGGTTTAAGATATCTTCTTAATCATAAAATAATTGTAGAAGAACCAATTAAGCGCAAAGGTCCACCTCAGTGCCTTAATTGCCAAGAGTTCGGTCACACCCGAACATTCTGCAAATTACCTTCTGTATGCGTAAGATGTGGAGATATTCATAAAAGTCAAGAATGTCCCCACTCAAAAAAAGATAATATAAGAAAATGTAGTAACTGTGGTCAAAATCACCGTGGATGCCCAGTATTCCTACGCATACAGGAATCAACGAAGGCAAGAAGACCTTTAGATGCTCAATATACGGCTTCTAACTTTCCAAGCCTTCCTGATGCTTCTAGTGCTCAATATAGAAGTATCATAAAAAACAATAATCAAAACAAATCGTATGCCCTTACGACAAATGAGGGTTCAGTTACCCAAATGAAAACAAACACTGGTGCTTCTAGTGCTCAATATAGAGGCATCATAAATGATAATTATCAAAACGAATCGTATGCCAATACGACAAATGAGGGTTCAGTTACCCAAATGAAAAGAAGCAATGGAAATAATACCCCATTATTTTCATATGCACATGCATTAAAAGAGGGTGTACCAATACCCGACACTAACTCTCAAAGCTCTATTGAGAATCTAATTCAAACCATTATCAGTTTCATGGCGAACATGCAAAATATGTTTCAACAATTGATGCAGAATCAAAGCATGCTCATGCAGATCCTGCTAAATAAAATATGAATTCTCTAAGAATTTGTTTTTGGAATGCTAACGACCTTAGCCAACATAAGAATGAAGTACAACAATTTCTCCACCTTCAGGAAATTGATGTACTACTCGTTTCTGAAACACACTTTACCATAAAGAACTGTTTCAGAATTAACGGATATTATACTTATGATACAAAACATCCAAGTGGTAGAGCTTGTGGTGGAACAGCTATATTAGTGGGAAAGGATATTAGGCATTTCCCAATGCCAGAATATAAAACGGATCACATCCAGGCCACATCTATAAATATACCTGATGGTAGAGTTACAATATCTTCAATATATTGTCCTCCTAGGTATAATATTAATCGACAGCAGTTTCTCGAATATTTTAGGACTCTAGGTCAAAGATTTATAGCAGCTGGTGATTACAATGCAAAACATACATTTTGGGGATCTCGCCTTATTACTCCTAGAGGGAGGCAACTGTTAGAAGCAATATCGTCTAACAGACTAGATGCCATATCTAGTGGCCAACCTACTTATTGGTCTACAGACCTCAATAAGATTCCAAATCTAATTGACTTCGCTGTAATCAAGAATATAAAACGAGAATTTATTTCAGTGATCCCTTCGCTGGACCTCTCGTCAGACCACTCGCCTACAGTTTTAACGTTATTAGCAGTTCCAAGTAAATTGGAAAACTCTTACTCTTGTTTCCCTAACAAGAAAACGAACTGGTTAAAGTATAAAATGTATGTTAGCTCACACTTGCCACAAAACATCTCATTGAAAAATGAGTATGAGATACAATCCGCTGTCGATATATTTACAGACATTTTAACGAACACTCAGACGTCAATGGCAACAATCGCGATCTCCGAACGTAACGGCTAAACTTAATCAGTGCCAAAGAAGACTTCACGTCGCCTTAAAGATTAATAAAGAATCTAACCTGAGAAATTATCTTAGAAACTTAGACCCTACTAAGAACACAGAATATAGTCTCTGGAAAGCTATGAAAAATATTCAATGTCCTATTGTATATGAGTCGCCCATACGCCTTCAGAACGGAGAATGGGCAAAAAATACTTCAGAAAAAATCGAAGCATTTGCCAATCACTTGGAGAATGTATTTACCCCAAATGATACAAATTCATATATTAGAGATAATGTCATAAATAATGTGGTGCCAGCCCCACTAAAATTCCGGTTCTCTGCCGTGAGGACGACGCTCAAAGGTCTTAAGGCTGGAAAATCACCTGGTATAGATAAAATTACTACCACGATGATAAGTAATCTGCCAAACTCAGCACTGAGAATTATTTTGTTCATATTTAACTCAATACTACGTATTGGATATTTCCCATCCTCATGGAAAATATCTGATATAGTTATGATACCGAAACCGGGAAAAGATGTCACTCAAGTGACATCATACCGTCCCATTAGCCTATTGTCAATATTCTCAAAACTTTTTGAAAAGTTGTTACTTGAGAGACTTATAGTGCACCTTGACGAAAATTGCATTATTCCTGACCATCAATTTGGTTTCAGAAGGAAACATAGTACTATCGAACAGGTACATCGGATAACTACACTTATTCGGAAAACCTTCGAGAGCAAGCAGTATTGTTCCGCATTATTTATTGACATATCTCAAGCCTTCGATAAAGTCTGGCACGATGGACTAATACACAAAATTACTAGATTACTACCTGCGAACGTACATAAACTGCTTAAAAATTATATACAAGAAAGATCTTTCCAAATCAGATCAAAGGATGTGATCTCAACACGTCGAAAAATATCCGCTGATGTACCACAGGGAAGTATTCTAGGGCCGTTCCTATATATTTTATATACTGCAGATATGCCCACGAGCGCACTGACTCACACATCTACATTTGCGGATGATACCGCTTTTTTAAGTACACATGAAAACCCCGTAATAGCTTCTGAACAATTCCAGTCTCACATCGGCGATTTGGAAAAATGGCTGGACAAATGGAAAATTAAGGTCAATGCAACAAAATGTATTCACGTTACATTTACTTTAAGACGAGAAAGTTGCCCTTCCATACAGATAAATAATATCAAAATCCCAGAACAGAGCCATGTGCGATATCTCGGTATCCATCTTGATCGCCGTTTAACATGGTCCGACCATATTGAAGCCAAGGTTACGCAAATAAAATTAAAGTCAGTCCTACTGTACTGGTTAATTGGCCCACGGTCTGCTCTAGACTTGGAATACAAAGTGCTTTTGTACAAAACAATTATAAAACCGATATGGCTATACGGCATTCAGCTATGGAGAACAGCCTCCTCATCTAACGTTGAAAAATTGCAAAGAAAGCAGTCAGCACTGTTAAGGACAATAACAGGTGCCCCATGGTACATTCGCAATAGTAATATCCATAGGGATCTCAATGTCCCCATAATACGCGAGGAGATCAAACTATCCAGTCTAAAATACATTTCAAAACTAATGGATCATCCAAACCCCCTCGCCAGGGAGTTGCTGTCATTTGAGAGTCATAGACAACTGAGGCATTGGAAACACTGGATCTGGCCAGATAATCATTTAACGAGTACTCATGTTGGACATTGCATCGGCAATAACAAATTTAGTTTTAGTTTAGGTTAAGATTTGAATACTTATTTTTAAATTTCTAAAAAGAAAGATTCAATAAAGAAAAAAATACTGAAAAAAAAAGAAAATCCTTTGCACTACGTGCCCAGAAACTATCAGATTTTCTTATCGGACTTTGACCCTCTACCGGTGGCTTAATATTCCTAGCTGCCTTCCAAAGGGAGAAGTTTGTGTGCTTAGTACTGGTTAAACTTTCAATATAGTTTCGATTTCTGCGATCCTCTTCAGACTGAAGGGCTCTTTTTAATTTCTTGCTTGCAATGGACAGCCTCTGCTTAGCAGCAGGGGATCTGTCGTGGGGGCAATATATTGAGCTTAGAGTCAAATCTCCAACTCCACATTCTAAGCAAATGGATGTTGCTTGCAAATAGTTTTTGAAAAATTTTTCTAGGGTATACTGTTTTATCCTATTTCTAATTAAAATACCAGTACCACCGTGTGCCTTACCAGCAGGATGTTTCGTGGGATGAAATATAAATCTATATTGTTTTCGTTGATAAAGTGACACCTCAGCTTTGTGCTGGTTCAAGCCATTTGCGTTCCAGAAACAAATTTTTAAAAAACTCATTTTCTTGTCAAGAGTATTTGTATCATTTGGTTCTGGGCTCTCAAAAGCTCTTGTATGGTATTTTGCATGGATGTCATGAAATTAGACATGTTTTGGTTAAGTGAGGTTATGTTACTTGCAAGAGTATTTAATAAATTTTCTAACCCTTCCGAATTTTGGGGGAAACTAGGTTGTTTAATATCAGATTTTAAAATACTTGCATATGAGACGGTTCCAGACTGAACTGGAACCTCTTTATTATTTTTATTTGGAGTGGGAACTCCAGAAATTGGCGGATAGGAACTGCAGTTCAGATTTACTGGTTCACCTATTTCGCCTCTTAACCCCTTTTTTCTATCTCTTAATGTTTTCAACAATACTTTGTAAACTGGGCACCCGCGATAGTTAGCAGAATGATCGCAGCCACAGTTGCCGCATTTTCTGATGAGACCTTTCTTTATAATATCACATTCTGTTGAATAATGCAGGACTCCGCATGCAACACATACAGTTCGTAAAGTGCAGTAGTTCTTCGTGTGTCCAAATTCCTGACAATTTCCGCATTGTACAGGATTATTACGTTTGATAGGTTCCTCAACTGTTACCCTGCGATTCAACAAATACCGTAAGGAGTATATTGGATGGACTTCATTACCTTTTAATTTTCTGTCATCAGGCTCCAACTCAACTCTAAATAGTGGTTGGGGAATTTTATCTCTATTGAAGATATTGACCACAATTCGTATACTATAGCCTAATTCTTCCAAGGCCTCCTTGATTTCGTTTGGCTCTACACTGGACTCTATACCCTTAATTACCACTATCAAACCTTTTCATCTTTTCAGCTGATAGGTGTAAAAATTTTTCTTGTTATTATTTAGATATTGAGAGACTTTTCCGTAATCGTCCTCAGTGTATATAACGATTTTAGTTTTTTGCACACCTCTTCTTATGGGAACAATTTGGAAATTATTCCTACCAATAAGGTCAATAAGTGTTTTCACTAAATTATTCCAATTGGGTTCGCGAAGGAATATTGGAGATGGTTTAAATGATTTTCGGCCATTACTATCATTTCGGACCTGTTCGTTATTTCCATCTTCACTTAAGATTTTTTATCAAATGATTGTCATTGGTCTTTTGTTTCTTTAATGAACTTTCCACCTTTTGAGGTCTTAAATTTATTTTATTTATACTTAAATATCTAAGCATACCTGGTGTTTTTGGTATAACCTTCTCATCTACAATTTTTGGTATAGCACCCTTTGATGTACCATTGTTGCTACTTACGCTTCCCAGAGGGTTAATCACTTTAGAGCTCTCACTAGAATTTATTTCATTCTTATTTAAAGCTTGTGTATGCTTGTTAGTTGTTGTTGTTTTAAGTATTGGCATTGTTGTTGCTTGAGCTGTCATTTTATTTGTGTTTTCTTTTAAGCTATTTTTACGCAAATATTAATTGGTGATGTTAGTTGTATATTGTTAGTATTATTTGATGGTAGAGCGGGGGTACAAGAGCGAGCTCTCTCACTAGGTTTAACGGTTAAATAGTTTTTGTTATAATTTATGTCACTTATATTTGTTTTCATACTCTCCCCGCTGAGAAATATATAGGCATTTCTACCATTCAAAATAAATGTAATTATTCACAAATCAGAACGGAGCGGATTTAAAAACACGTCTGTCTCTCGTGAGATGTTACATGTTATTTTGAAAAAAAAATAGTTATATTTATTAACTTGGATTTTCAATTTTGTCTCTCGAAGTTGTTTCAAGATTTTCTCCCAATTTACCAAATGCTCACCTAATGATGTGCTAAAAATTAAGATATCGTCCAGATAAACGATACAAATCTTATTTATGTATTCCTTTAATATGGAATTCATAAGTCTTTGGAAGGTAGAGGGGCATTTTTTAAGCCAAAGGGCATTCGAATGAATTCGTAATGCCCAAATGGGGTTGAAAAGGCCGTTTTCTCCCTGTCCTCTTCTTTTACCAAAATTTGATGAAATCCCTTTCCGAAGTCAACGGTTGAAAAATATTGGGCTTTTCCCAGTTTATCCAAAATTCCTTCCATGTTAGGAATTGGAAATATATCAGCTCTAGTGAATTCATCAATCCACAACTAAACTCCATTTTTTAATACCAGAATTATCTATTTTTTTTTGGTACAATCCAGAGGGGACTATTATTTGGAGAGTTACTCTCCTGAATTATATTCTGTTCAAGTATTTCGCTTATTTGTCTATTGATAAATGTTGGAATTTCATGCTGTACTTCCCTTGTGGATGTTAGTTCATCGCCGTCCTTATAAAACAAGGCTTGAAATTCGTTTAGAATTTTTCTCAATCTTAAATCCTCATCGCGGTTTAAGTGATTTAAGTCAAATTGATTTATTTCTTCGAATTCAGTATCCTGAATAGTTTGAATTGTATTAATATGATAAGGGGACTCTTCTTCGAAAATAATTTTTCTTTTGAATATGCCCAAAAACCTATTTTCTAAATCTATCTTTGCTTTATCAAAAAGTTTTGGACAATAATAACGTAGTAGTTGCGTCCCCCGATACCAATAACCTTCCAGAAAAGTGTACCCTGTATATTAAATTCCTTGGGTATTGGTGTAATTAGGCCCGTTTTTGTTGCATTTGTACCATTTAAAGTACGGAATCTAAAATGTTTATTTAATACCATTTAAAAAATTGGCCCTCAAAAAGGTTAGGCCTTATTATACTAGTTTCCGCCCCGGTATCAATGAGACATTTTACGACTTTGCTCCCTATAGTTATCGCTATTAGGGGTAATCGCGACTTGAAGGAACCCTGAGAAAATTTACTTCATGTTCCGATTCGTTCTCCAAATTTCCAATATCCATAAAAACGGTTGTATCTTTAGACTGTGTTCTTGGAACATATTTAGTTTGAGCACTATTTGTGGAAAATTTATTAGAATTTTGTTTGTAGTGTTTATAAACCGGTTAACCGAAAACCCGGTTTTTCTTCGAAATGTCGGATTTTTGCGAACCGGTTAACTTAAAATGTTGATTTTCGGTTAATCGGTTTATCCGGTTTTTATCACTCGGTTAACCGGTTTTTAAAATTTGGGACTAAAATTCATAAATCTCACATTATATAAAACATTTGGTCTGATTGGAAACCTAAACCGCTGATTCCCCTTGTAAATGCACCTCAAAACTTCAGCGTCGTTGCGCCACCAGTTAACGTTATCCTATCATCCTAATATTTTACACAACGTATTTCTACAATACATAGAACAATTCTAGTGGGGAGACGGCCTGTACCTACAAAATTTTTTTCGTCCATACAATCTTGGAGAACTCTAATATACATTAGGGCTATAACCAAATGGTTGAACTTTAAATACAAAAATTATTGAATGGATAATTTTTGTAATTGAAAAAACAAAAAATAACAAAAATGTATTTTTAATTACGAAAATTATCTATTCAATAATTTTTGTATTTAAAGTTCAACCAATACTTGATTCAATTATGAAATAATTGAAACCAGTTCAATATGTGATAAATATTTGAATTGAAACAGTTTAAGAAATAGTTTTTTTCTGTGAAAATTAACGATTTACATAATTTCACTTCAGATTTTTTTCAAACAACAGCAATATGTTAAGTTAAACTTGTGTACAGTACAACTTTTAACATGTACGTAATTCATTCAATCACCATTAAAACCATTCATACTTTATAGTTTACTTTTATAGAAGACAAGCAATGCATGCATAGTTTTTCGTTGCACTCCATGCATTGCTTTACATAACTAATGTGTATTGTCAACAAAAGGCTCATTTTTTGTGAATGCATTCAAAAGCATAAACTAGAGCATTCAATCCGTATTCAATCGACAAATAAAAAATGGATATGCTATTAATCGGATACAAATTCGGCTAAAATAAACAGCGGGCTTAAGGGTAAATATTATTTTATTAGTAAATATTAGCAGTATAAAACAAAAACTGTGTCAATGCAAAAGAAAAAAACTACAGCTCCGTGCATTCAAATGCATAAACTAGAGCATTCAATCGACAAATAAAAAATGGATATGCTATTAATCGGATACAACGGGCTTAAGGGTAAATATTATTTTATTAGTAAATATTAGCAGTATAAAACAAAAACTGTGTCAATGCAAAAGAAAAAACTACAGCTCCGTATTAGATAATTTTTAAGTAAATATAATATTATAAATAATTAACATTGTACATACACTGTTTAACAGTCCTTCCAACCAGGTTGTTCCAGTATCGTGTGCTGTATTGACAACATCGATTATTTGATTTATTTTACGTAGGATGCCATGCTGTAAAGAAATAAATCTTATTAACATTTTGCAAGTGTGCCTGTTCATTTTTAAAAACTGCTTCACCTATTTTATATTGTATTTTAATACGACAACAAAATAAAATATAAGGCCCTAATTTTGTAAAGTGATATTTATGTGTAAAGCAAAAACAAAATTTCAAAAATTTGTTTTTATTTTATATTCAAATTATGAAAGGCAAATCAATGCCTGGATTTTGGTGCGTTTGTTCTGTTCACAATTTGTATATAAAACAATAACAAATTTTTAAAATGTGTGAAATTTTGTTTTTGCTTTCCACGTAAGGAGTGAGATCGAAAAATTCTTAACACACGTTTTTCATTACATTTTTTAACCCAAGTATTATTTGAATTTTTTTTTGATCAAGTTACCTTTGAAAAACATGTCAGTTATTATGTGTAATGTCAATTATATTAATTTTTTTGTTAATCTGATTAAAATGAGTGACCAGAAAAAAGTGCGTACTGAAATTATTAAATATTTTCAACAAAACCCAACTTGGTCTTACAAAAAGTTGGCCAAGCATACAAAGGTCTGCCGTCAAACTGTTTCCAATGTTATTAAACAGTACCGGGAGAACTTGTCAGTTGATAGAAAACCTGGTTCAGGTAGAAGGAATGGTCCACATGATGTTTCTAAAGCCAAAAAAATAGAACGCATTTTCAAAAGAGCTCCCAACACATCCGGTAGGAAAGCAGCCCGGTTAGCTCAGTGCTCGGACTATTTGGTACGAAAAGTTAAAGCTAATGCAGGTTTAAAAACATACAAGGCTCAAAAAGTTCCTGACAGGAACGCTACTAAAAATTTAGAGGCCAAAAACAGAGCACGGAAATTGAAGTCAAGTTTTATAAAAAAATATTCTTGCTGCATAATGGATGACGAAACGTATGTTCTGGCAGATTTTTCGCAACTTCCAGGTCAAAAATTTTATGTTGCTGATGCTCGAGGGAATGTTGAAGAAAAGTTTAGGACCCAAAAGCAGACAAAATTTCCCAGAAAGTTCTTGGTATGGCAAGCAATATGCAGTTGCGGCAAAAGAAGACACTCATTTGTTACAACGGGCTCTATAAATACCGAAATTTACATCAAGGAATGTTTACAAAAAAGGCTGCTTCCATTCATAAGACTTCATAATGTGTCCACTTATTTTTGGCCTGACTTGGCATCCTGTCACTATGGCAAACAAGCCCTTGAGTGGTACAAGAACAATAATGTGGTATTTGTACCAAGAGAGGCAAATCCTCCAAACTGCCCGGAGCTAAGGCCAGTGGAGAGATATTGGGCTCTTGTTAAAAGAGAATTGAAGAGTACAAAAAAGGTGTCCAAAAGTGTGGTAGATTTTAAACGGAGATGGACTACATGTTCGAGCAAAGTGACAGAAAGCACTATAAAAACGTTAATGGAAGGGTTTCCGAAAAAGGTTCAAAATTTCATCACTAGTGATTAAAACTATAAAAATAATTTTTTTTGTAAATTGTAATAATAATTTCAATCAAATAAAAAAAAAATTAAAGCTGTAAGTTTAGTGGTTTCTTTTTTATAAACATATATGTATGTTAAGAATTTTTCGATCTCACTCCTTAATATCACTTTTGTGACGTGATTTACAAAATTAGGGTGTTTTTTTATTTTTGTTAAAATCTTACAACTACATTCTAAACTAGGTTAGAAAAAATCATTGAGTATTGTTGGTGTTTTGTCCAAATAAGCAAGACTTACTAATTCTCATTGTTTATTGTAAGTTTTTTATAAGATATTTCTAGTATTCCTAACAATTTCGAAAGGTTTTCTCATGAGCAGGCATAAGTAACCAGGGAAATGCGTATCGGAACTAGTTTATCCCCCCAACAATACCTTTAATTTTAAATTAATTTATTTTAAAAAATAAACTTTGGGAACAAATTTAGTTTATCAATGTGTTAAATTTAATTGGAAATGTTTTATAATTAACAGCTAATCATAACAATAAAATTCGTAATATGAACTTTTTTGCATGAAATATTTTTGGAATTTCGAAGAATACGGTTCGGATTATTCGGGTTATCAAACATTTCTCCGACCATTATGTGTCCCAGGTAGGATATATATTTTAAATGGCAAAGATATAACAAAAAATGTAAAAAGGTGACCCCTACGTTCGGCAAAAAAAATAAATAAAATATTTTGTAACTACCTTGCAGAACTACATTATATTAGGGGATGTGCGGCGCACTTTTTTATGCTTGTAATGTGGTAAGCTCTACAATGTAAATAGATAATAAGAAAGAATAAAAGTCTGTCATAAGAAAGCAACCAACCGATTGTAACAGTTTTTGGCGTCGAGCATGTTTTAAATTCACGTGTGAAATTTATTTACATAGAAAAACTTTGTACAGTATAAGAATTTGTAAAAAAAAAATGCAAAACGAGAATAATTCAGTCCATGTGAAGGAAATGGATT
Source organism: Calliphora vicina (assembly GCF_958450345.1). Taxonomy (NCBI): domain Eukaryota; kingdom Metazoa; phylum Arthropoda; class Insecta; order Diptera; family Calliphoridae; genus Calliphora; species Calliphora vicina. The sequence goes on from NC_088781.1 coordinate 76,431,321, forward strand.
CCTTTTTTAGTTTTGAGCCGTTCGATGCTACAAAGACAACTTGGTCACGTTGAGTAAAACGCTTTAAAGCAGCACTAGAACTTTATGAGTGTCAATCTACGCAATACCAACGGTTGCTGCTACATTTCTTGGGAACAGAAACTTATAATAATAATAATAATATTATCTGATAAAGTAAGTGCTTCCTAGAACTTCGCAGGAGTTTTGGAGGAGCATTATCACCCTAAGCCTAACGAGTTGTTAGAAAATTTTCGTTTTAATTTTGGTGCCCATTTGGATGTGGCATTGAGGAACCAATTTGTATTTGGCCTCTTGGACAACAAAATACAGCCGATTATTAGAAAGAAAATCATTAAAAGTGGAGGAGGCCATAATCATGTCAACAGCCTACGAATTAGCAGAAAAAGGAGGTGAGGAGTTACAGCAGAAAAGTTCGGAGAGAGTAACGATCAACGGAATGTTCGAGAAAAATAGAAGATACCCAAAGAAAAAGAAATCAAATGTCAATGAAACAAACAAAAGTAATCAAAAATGTTTTCGATGTGACTACATATTTGGCAGATCAATGTCAATATAAAGAGGCCAAATGTCATTTCTGTAATAAAAAAGGTCATCTTCGTAAAATGTGTTTCAAAGCGAAAAATCAATTACATGAAATTGAAAAAAAAAGTAATACAGTGGAAGATCTCCTAAAAATAGAAGAAAATGCTGAAGTGGCTAAAACTCGCAAAAAACTGTTATACGATTTTTTAACAATGGTAAAAATATTGTTTTTGAAATTGACACAGGATCGCCAGTGTCAATAACACTATGCAACAAATGAAGACTTTTGGAAATACACAAGATCATGACAGTATAGGTTCGACTCTACTACCAAAGGGTAGTAAAACCCTGTACTCAGTTTGTCCATTTTGGTGACCGATTTTTTTTATGGGCCCCCAAAGTTTCTGAAAATCAGTGGTGCCTCTAAAAAAGGTGTCATCAGTTTTTGGTTAACAGCTAATTCAGACTTTGTGATACGGCTTAACTATATATAGCAAAGAGTCCGCCAAATAAATTTTGTTAAAATTTTTTTCCAAAAAATAGCTTTTTCGTGCACTTTTGTTGAAAAATATTAGGAAGAAAAATTTTTTTTTTACTTTTTTTAGAATAACTTCCAGGGACTCCTAATTTTTCAATAACAATATTTAGCAAAGTTGTAGCTACGGTAAATCTGAATAACTCTTGTGAACATATCAATGCAATCCGAACATATCTAGGCATTCTAAATAGCTGTCAAAAATCACTTTGTAGCATACAAATTTTAGTTTTTTACTATTATTTGACTCTAAAACAAAACTTTTTTGTTAAAAATGTATGTTCGAGTGTATACTTCTCTATTGTGCTTTAATAACGAAGAATGGGCAAACCATTATCGGTATGATCCGGGCGCATCACTTTGTCCAATCTTGATCACGCAAGACCGGCTTGATGCAAGATATGAAAAAACATTCATATTTTTGAAAGTGGGCATGGTTTGTGGAGCTTCTGAAGAGTAAATATAAGCTTTTTATATAAGTTTTTGATATCGGTGGAAATCTTATGACTTGTAGATTGACATTTTAGTGTAATGAATTAATTTTGTGTTTTTTGGGACGTATTTTACCTTAAAAACTAACAATATTATAAAATGGTGATTTACCATCAAGAAAAATAAAAACTTTGAATTAATGAAAAACTTGAACAGTTACAGATATCACTATAAAATTTGGAAGTAATATAGATCTAAATGTTCTTAAGTCAATGGCATCACTAGTGTTGCCATTCTTTGTTTTCAAACATCGAAATTCCTAAAACGGGGAAAATGTGTTCCAAAAACTGAGGTTTTTTAGAAAATAGCCCACTTTGACGTTATTTACAGTATGATAGTAAAAACGTTTTGTACGTATATAAACAAGATATAGGGCTATACAACCTAAAAATTTGTTTCAAAATTGGCCAAGTTTGGATAGGGCTGGGCGGTACAATGTCCGCTTAAGTTAGTCAAATTTTACTTTATACGTTTTTGCATTAAGTTCTCTTTCCAAATCATAAAAAAATGTATATAGCCACGAAGAAAATTAGTTTTTTATAAAAGAAAAAATATGGGGACTTTTTTGGGAAAAAACTTAAAAAACACACGCATACAAAGTTGAAATATATAAATAGAAGCTTCAACTTTGGATGCGTGTAACTTTTTATAGGGACAAAATAATTGTTATCAGATTTGTTTTATTTTCTTTAAAATTTTATCGCAAATATACGTCATATATAAAAAAAAAATGTCGACCTTTCGTAGGCCCATCATATATAAAATTCAAAAAAAAAGTTCGAGCAAAATTTAAAAAAAAAAAATTAAACCTAAATATCTCGGATCACAAATGCCTTTTTGCGATTTTTTTTTAAAATGTGTGACATTGAGGGTCCACTCTTCAGCCGAGTAGATACTACAACATAGAAGTGTGGACTTGATCATACTATTTTAACAAAAAATCTTTGTTTTAGAGTCAAAAAATAGTAAAAACGAAAATTGTTAAGCTACAAAGTAGTCTTTATGTGCTATTTAGAGTGACTAGACACGTTCAGAATGCATAGATGTGTTCTCAAGAGTTGTACAGCTTTACCGTAGCTACAACTTTGCTAAATATTGTTAGTGAAAAATTAGGAGACCCTGGAATTTATTCTAAAAAAATTAAAAAAAAATGTTTCTTCCTATATTTTTCCAACATAAGTGCACGAAAAAGATATTTTTTGGAAAAAAAATTTTAACAAAATTTATTTGGCGGACTCTTAGCTATATTATTGCCATATAAAGTTAAGCCGTATCACAAAGTGTGAATTAGCTGTTAACCAAAAACTGATGACACCTTTTTTAGAGGCCCCACTGATTTTCAGAAACTTTGGGGGCCCATAAAAAAAAATCGGTCACCAAAATGGACAAACTGAGTACAGGGTTTTACTACACTTTGGTAGTAGAGTCGAACCTATATAGTCATGATCGTGTGTTTTTTTCACTGTTGCACTGTGTAATTAATGTTGATGACGCAAAAAAGTTAGTGTCTAAATCAAAACTTTATGAACCAGAAATGGAATTACTAAGTTATTGTGGAACACCTATAAAATGTGTCGGGTACGTCAATTCAATGTAAAAGTTACGAATGAAGAAAAATACTTGAAACTATATATAGTAAAGTCGAAACGTAGACCAATCTGTAGCGTCAAAAGAAACTGTACACCTTAATATATTATATTTACAACATTTTATATTTTTTATTTAATATATTTTATTCTTTCTCATTTTATTATAAAAGAACAACAAAAAATATACAACAAACATTTTTTTATAGCGTCAAAAGTAATTGTACATTACTTCTGTTTTAAAAATAACAAAAAAAAATTGCATTTGATTGCCATTTGATTTTATAACAGCTTGCAGTCTTCTGGGAATCGATTCCACAAGATTGTGGAGGTGGAGGAAGATGATCCAACTGTTTGGGAGCATGGTAAAGCATTCATTCCTTTACTATTTTCGCATTGTGCTTGGTATCGTTGTCTTGATGACAGACCCGAGTTCTACCCAAGCCCAATTTTTCGATATTATGTGCCAAATTCACAAATCGAACTTTTTTCTAATTTCGACAGGACAACGTCTGTCGGGTCAGCTAGTATTGAATAAAAAAAATTTATAAACCCGGTTAACCATTTTTTTTATAATTACAAAAAACGGAACCGGTTTTTTGGACAATTAGCTTTAAGTTTTTATGGACGATTCTTATAACCGTTTTTACAGTTAGTTGTAGTAGCCCAAGACAAGCACACCCCAAGATATTAATTAAAGTTTTTTTTTATTGTTAACTAGCTGACCCGACTGATGTGGTCCTGTCCAAATTAGTAAAAAGTTCGATTTGTGAATTTGGAGAAGCTGTTTAAAATGTGTAAAATAGTTAAAAAGAAAAAAAAACGTATTTTCGAATGATAATGTTTCATTTACATTTGATTTTAAAATATGTATGTATGTACAAAGAATATTATGGTGTTCTATTTACATTTTGATTGAAAGATCGATGTTCAGGTAAACAATTAAAATAAAGAAATACTTTTTTCGATTGCTTTGCTGTGATAATTTTGTTCATTGCAATGCTCTATGATACACGACATTTTTTGTTGTTGTCAGGCACGTAAACAAATAATGCTGATGGTGTTCCAACACGGGAACAGGCGACATATGGAGCCATAGGGATCCGTGGTAGCAAAACGTCTTGTTCTTTGTACTTCCTTTAAGTATTGTTGCTTCGATGACGTTATGCATCAGGTTTTTTATCGCTAGTCGGGTGCCAATACATATACGTGGTCCGATCAGACACTCAGTTGCACAGTGGGGCAGAATCAAAATTTTTTGGAAATAAATCTGGCATTTCTAAACGACTGCTCCGAGCGGGATAAAATTTGAATTGGGCGTAGCCAAGGAGTATTCGAGTTTAAGTTATTAAAACGGGCCCTACATATAATCCAAGGGCGGCGCTATGGGTATGGTACCTTCGACATGTAAACTTTTTAAACACCTGCCATTTTTTTGTTTTCCATCCGATTTCAAAGAAAAAAAAACATGCTTGCGTGTGCTATTTATCTCTTATAATTTCCTAGTTATAGGCATTTCAAAATTTAAATTTTAAAATTTTGCCATACCTTGGTCCGCTTTTTTAAAAATATAGGGCGCACTTTTGGACCGAATGGACTCGAAATTTTTTTGTTAGACAACTAAATTACCAATAACATACAAAAGATTTCAGAGCAATATCGATTACGAATCCAAAAATAACCGATTTTCAATTTAAAAATTCAAAAAATAGTATATTTTTCTGTTTTTTGGACAAAAAGGTGACTTAACTCTTTTTTTATTAAAAAACAACTTTCTTTAAGAACGTATAACAATTTTATGTTTTTCCATAAAGTTTCTTTACGGAGAACATTTTGGTATAAAAAACATGTCCTATTTTTCGAACATGTCGGCCATACGCCCTTTAGAAATTTACCTATTTTCTAGTCAATATCTCAATTAGATTCAAAAATATGCCACTTTAAAACTCCGTCCTTCAAAAATATTGCACTTTTTCATACTAAAAAATGTGTATAAATTTTCTTAATATTTTATTCAACACAAGTCACTGGTTCTGACTCAGTCACATTAAGAAAATTTATACACATTTTTTAGTATGAAAAAGCGCAAAAAATAACTTATCTAAACAAAAAAATATAGCTCGGAATAAATGTGGATCAAATTGTTTCTAATATTTGCAACCCTATTAAAATTTTGATATAAATTTTAGTTTTAGAAACTCAATGGAATTTTCAGCGTTTTTTCAAGTTTGTCATTCTAAATAACAAGGTGTATAAACACTTGTCAAAAGGAATCACACAATTTCTAAAAATTGGCGCAAAAATCCCAAAATTGGTATTTTTTACAATTTTGCCTATAGGGTCCACATTTCCTTCGGGGCTGGGAAAATACTTTAAGGATAAATAGGGAACACACCAGGGTTTCCAAAGCTGATCCCTGCCTTGGGATTTTAGAACATGTGGCTCAAAGTTGAAATTTTGATAAAAAATAGGTCAATTTCTAAAGGGCGTAGGGCCGACATGTTCGAAAAATAGGACATGTTTTTTATACCAAAATGTTCTCCGTAAAGAAACTTTATAGAAAAACATAAAATTGTTATACGTATAAAATGTCTATTCTGCCCCACTGTGAGTTGGAGATTGTGGTCCTGGTAATTCCAGCGAGTTGGATAGTTGACGACATCATCTTGGGAAGTAACAGAATCCACCGATTTGTATGTCATCATTCGACATATTCGACAGCAATATCACGTTCATTCTTAAAATTCAATATGTCGACATCAATGTTTTTCGTAGCCGATATAGCACGTTAGCTCAACCAATCATGATTTTTGTAATTTTATGCAATGTTTGGAAACACCTTTCGGATGAGTTCGGATTTTGATTCGGTGAACTGGCAGAAAGCGATGGGAAATTAAATGCAGCCGTTCGAAATGTCAATCGGGATTTTTCCGTTGCCAATGTCCAGCAATTGTTTCGAAAATACTTCTGCAGATAGATCGTTCCGCAACTCGACACACATGTTCACAGTCAATTTCAGTTTCTTGACATATTTCCACAAAAAGGACGACTACAAACATTCACAAAGTTCATCGGTTTGCGTTGACTGTGGAATCACTGGCAATGTTTGCCGAAAATCACCTGCCAATTGAATAATCGCACATCGCACCCGCTTTGATTGTTTCGTAAATATTGCAACGTTTTGTCTAATGCCACCAAAGACTTTTTATATACCATTGTACACTCATCCCAAACGACCAGTTTGCTTGCTGCAAAACTTTGGCCATCGCACTGTTCTTGGAACTGTTGCATGTTGGATTTTCTTTGATTTGCATATTCAATGGCAACTTGGGTGCTAAATGAGCAGTTCGACCGCTTTCCAACTACGTAGCTGCAATTCCTGATGAAGCAAGTGCAATATCATTCTGCGAGCGTATCGTTGCCAAAATAAACGCGATCAAAAAGTTTTTCCAGTTCAACCGGGAGCGTGCAAAAAAAATCCTTCCAGTTCCATCTTTCACAACTTTCATAAGAGTGTCGTACATACTTTTGTTGACGATTCAACAGTGGAACGTTTGTTCCAACTGATTCCCTTAAGGCATCGCAATCATATTGTTTTTCACGACGCAACTCTTTATTAAATGCGTCGTGCATCGGACGATTGGGAGCTGTCATGCCTAACTCAGATAATACCTTTTTCGACCTCGTAGAAAAATTTCCTCGCCCATTTGCAAATTTGGATTTGATTTCTAATACGCATCTGATACAAAATATCATCACACATAGCATCTTTGTACTTACTTCAAAACAAAACAGTTGGTTTATCTGAACATGCTTCCCATGTGTTGAGGTGTACGTATTTAATGAGCATTTGACGAAAGCACTGCATCTCCGAGGGAGTATATCCAATGAGTGTCATTATCTAACAATCGCAAGCGTTGACACGCTTCTCTATACGTTACACAATTCAACACGTTGACTAATAGCAAAAGCAAATACAAACACTCATTGTTTCTTGGATGGACTGTGTAAATGGCGTCGTATAAATATTAATGAGGGAAACATGGAACTGGATTTCCTTGTTTCCGCCGTTGAAATTTCTTTGTCGAATGATTCCAAGTAATATCTTTGCATTTCGGAGTATAGCAACGTTCTTGCCCATTCGTCATTTCGGCACATTTCTAAACATCTGGTCCATATTGTAGATGCCTTTCAATCAACTCGTAATACATTCTCCTCAGTAAAGTACACTTTTCTCCATTTTCCAGATGTACGGCTAAATGAACAACAGTTTGATGTCTTTCATGAATGGCAAATGAAAATGCGCCAAATTGCTTCGTTACTGCTAACATGGCGGCCCATTTGAAGTTGATTGACTTCATCGTTGGAATTATCCGCACTAACTCATCCAAGTCACTGCGTTTGGTTACATATTTGCAGATGTATTTGATAAGTGTTCCGATAGGTCGTAAAAAGTGGGCGTAAAAGTAGGCGTTGTCAATTTTTCTTTCAGTAAAAACTTAAATTGGATTTTTACGAACATTTAAAAATATATCGGTGCAGCCGTTTTCCAATTTTAGATAAATCAAAAAAAGTGGCCGTAAAAGTAGACATGGTCAATTGTTCTTTCCGTAAAAACCTAAGTTTTGACAAAACATTTGACAAAAAAAATTTTCAAATCGGTCCAGCCGTTCTCAACGGATGCAACGAACGACATTTGATTTTTATTTATATAGATATGGTATTAGCGGTATAATGTAAAAATTTGATTTTTATACGCCCCTCCGCCCACAGACCGAATATTAAAAATCTGCCTATACAGTGTTACCTCTTGGGCTATTCTGAAGATTCCCTGAAAATTTCATCAAAATTGGTCCAGCGTTTTTTTATATGTATATATGGGGCATTTCACGTCAAGTGAACCAACTTTTGAAATCGATGTCTTCCGATCGCGATGAAATTTGCACCAAATTTCTATTGGATAGTAATTCGGACACCATTTTTCAACAAGATCGGTCAAGAACTCTCTGAGTTATAGGAGGTCAAAATTTGACATTTTGGCCAAACAGGTGTTTTTTTATCCATATAACTTATTACCTATTGTTCTTAGCAAAATGTGTCCCAAATAGTTTAGATAGCTATTTGCAATCTTTCGAAAAAAAATTAAAAAATTTAATAAAATATTTTTGATTTTTTTTTTTTAAATCAAAAATATTTTTGACTTTTTTTTTCAAAATGGGCCCTTTTTATTTTTTTTTTTATTTTTTTTAAGAAAGCTTAGGTCTTTTCCTAAGCGACCTATATGGTCGCTTAGTGGGATGCGAGTGGGATATCTATCAAAAAAAATATTTTGTAACTCAAGATTTAAAATTTTTGAATTTTTTTGCAAAATCAAAAACTTTGTTGACTTTTTTTAAAAAAAAAGTCATTTTTTAATTTTTTTTTTTGCTCAGAAGAAAGCTTATGTGTTTTCCTTTAACACCCTTTTTGTCGCTTAGTGGGATGCGAGTGGGATATCTATAAAAAAAATGTTTTGTAACTCAAGACATACAATTTTTTACTTTTTTTTTGAAAAATCAAAAACCTTTTTGACTTTTTTTTCCAAAATGGACTCTTTTTTATTAATTTTTTTTTTCTCAAAAGAAAGCTTAGGTCTTTGCCTTTAAAACCTTTTTGGTCGCTTAGTGGGATGCGAGTGGGATATCTATCAAAATAAATGTTTTGTAACTCAAGACAAATGTTTTTAAATTGATTTTTTTCATATTTGTGTGTAAGTGTTTCTAAAACCTTAAAAATAAAAACCACAACAACTGACCGATAATAGCCACTGGAGGGGTGCAATATGAGGCCGACCGCTATTAATTTTCCACCCCCAAAATTTGTCTGAGTTTTGTATCTTGCGGCTTTTTTAGTCAATCCTAGAGGTAGTTTTCAGCGCACGTGATTTTCATTGTTAAAATATCAGGTGCCCCAGAAACAAATTTTTGGAATCAAGTGGAAATATTTTATGGCCCTTCTCCGAAGTACCAGTTTATTTATTATTTTATGACATTTGACTTTAAGAAGTGGGTGGAGAGGTAGAAGTTGACAGGTAGGTTATTTATATGGTGGTTTATTTTTATTATTATTTGTAACATTTGGTTAAACTAGGTACTTTAGTATGTAAGCCCTTCTTGACCCTAATAAAAGATTTTAGACTCATTCATTAAAACGTACTACCTATATGATCTTAAAAAACTATTTATTGTCATTCTGAAGACATACGGAAATCAGTTTTTTAGAAACAGCGTTAAAGTTAAGACGTGTGTTATTTACATAAATACTTACAAAATTCAAAATGTCTACGACTTCTAAAAAGGCTAAGGTTGAAAATGAAATTTATTCGTCTTTTTGTTTTAATCCCTTTAACAAAATGAAGCACAGATCATCAGATATGCGAAATATTTCCGACGGCTTATTAAAAAAATTCCCTACGCTGTCAAAACGATTGAAAATTTGTGGATCATGCAGAAAAGAGCTCGGAAAGTTGAACGAATTACCGAATTTGAATAGTAATGAGCCTTGCGTTGAAGTTATTCCAGATGAAGACAAAAGTAATTCCGAGAATGAAGACAGAACTGTTGATGATGATGGTTATTCTAACTTTTCAAATTCAACGAATGAGTGTCGAAACCAATACCATAAGGATGCAGTAGAAGTTCTTGAACAAATAAAAGAGAAATACAAAACGTCACAGAGTGAAGCTTAAAGAATTCAACTTCTCACGCTTGCTCCAAGAACATGGAGTTCTGCAAAAACAATGACTGAGTTTGGAACGTCTCAACGAAAAGCAATAATTGCTAAACAATTGGTTGCTGAGCATGGGATTCTCACACTCCCAAACAAAAAGAAGGGAAAAACTTTGGAGTGCGATACTAAATCTCTAATAACTCAGTTTTATCAGCGAGATGATATGAGTCGTCTGATGCCAGGGATGAAAGACTGGATGTCTGTACGAATCGATGGCAAGAAAGTTCAAATGCAGAAGAGAATGGTTCTCTGTAACCTGAATGAATTATTCGCAACATTTCAATCTGAATACGAGGATGTCAAAATTGGATTCACAAAATTTACACAACTGAGGCCAAAACATTGCGTTTTGGCAGGAAGCAGCGGAACTCACACAGTATGTGTTTGTATTTACCATGAAAATGTTAAATTGATGTTGAAGGAAATCAACTTAAATTACTTAAAAGATGATTCATCAGAAGATTGCCTTAAATTGACTATGTGCCCTAATGCTACAACTTCTTGCCACTTAGGTGAATGTTCGAATTGCCCGGAAACCACATCCATCAAAGAAAATTTAATCAACTCTTTTGATCGAGAATGTATTGAGGAGTTAAAATTTGAATCTTGGCTTCAGACTGAAAGATGCACACTGAAAACCATAATTTTAAATGTGGATGATTTTGTGGAAGAACTGTGTAGAGGATTGCTAAATTTGAGAACCCATGACTTTTTAGTCAAAGAGCAGTGGTCATTCTTCAAGGACTTGAAAACACATTTGAAGTCTGGTGAATTCATTATTTCATTTGATTTCGCAGAGAACTATAAATATGTTCTTCAGGATTCCATACAAGCATTTCACTTCAATAACGACCAAGCAACTATATTCACAGTAGTTATTTACTACATGAAAGAAGAAAACCTGGAACACAAAAGTATGGCAATCATATCCGACGATTTAAAACATGACACCGTTGCAGTTTATGAGTACCAGAAGATAATACTAAATTATCTAAAATCAAAATTTACAGTAGAAAAGGTATACTACGTTTCGGACGGAGCTCGTCAACATTTTAAAAACAAAAGTAGCTTCGCAAATCTTACAGCTCATGAAAAAGATTTTGGAATGCCAGCTGAGTGGCATTTTCATCCTACTGCTCATGGTAAAGGAGCATGTGATGGTATTGGAGCAAACCTCAAAAGAAATGCAGCGAAGTATAGCCTCCAGTGCTCTCATCAAGATCGCATCTTAGATGCGACTGCTTTATTCCATTGGGCAAAGAATTATTGTAAAGAAACTGAAATAGTTTTTAGTAGCAAAGAGGATCATGAGGAAACATTGAAAACACTAAAGAGCAGATTCGATGCTGCGGTAACAATCGATGGCACTGCTCAATACCATGCTTTCATACCGCTTGTCGATGGAAGACTCAAATTAAAAAAGTTTTCTGCATCTACTCAATGCGATTTCTTTCCAAAGCCAAAAAAGAAGCCAGCAGCGAAATCAGTAGCTGAATCTAATAACGCCAAGAAAGGATTGACAAAAAAAAAAGCAGCTAATAAAGGTGACAAATAAGGAGGATAAAAGTATGGATATTTGAAAATTTAAAAACTTCATAAATTAAGTGTAAAAATAGTTATTATATAAATTGATCTATTGTGATTAAGATTAAATTTTACTAAATTATTCATCTTTTTATTATTATTATTATTATTATTATTATTATTATTATTATTATTATTATTATTATTATTATTATTATTATTATTATTATTATTATTATTATTATTATTATTATTATTATTATTATTATTATTATTATTATTATTATTATTATTATTATTATTATTATTATTATTATTATTATTATTATTATTATTATTATTATTATTATTATTATTATTATTATTATTATTATTATTATTATTATTATTATTATTATTATTATTATTATTATTATTATTATTATTATTATTATTATTATTATTATTATTATTATTATTATTATTATTATTATTATTATTATTATTATTATTATTATTATTATTATTATTATTATTATTATTATTATTATTATTATTATTATTATTATTATTATTATTATTATTATTATTATTATTATTATTATTATTATTATTATTATTATTATTATTATTATTATTATTATTATTATTATTATTATTATTATTATTATTATTATTATTATTATTATTATTATTATTATTATTATTATTATTATTATTATTATTATTATTATTATTATTATTATTATTATTATTATTATTATTATTATTATTATTATTATTATTATTATTATTATTATTATTATTATTATTATTATTATTATTATTATTATTATTATTATTATTATTATTATTATTATTATTATATATTAAATTAATTATTATTACAAATAAATAACAAAATTAAATTATTCAACATTTCCATAGAAAAAAAGTGATTTTTATTCCTGAGGTTAACATATTATGGGTATTACAGTATCGAGGCTATGAAATTTTAGTTGGGTATGTTACATACCATCGGAAAGACTAATGTGTCTAGTTTTTCTGCGTAAGTTTAATTTTTAAGGTTTACACACAAATATGAAAAAAATTAAAATAGTGCAAATTTAAAAACCTTTGTCTTGAGTTACAAAACATTTATTTTGATAGATATCGCACTCGCATCCCACTAAGCGACCAAAAAGGTTTTAAAGGAAAACACCTAAGCTTTCTTTTGAGAAAAAAAATTAATAAAAAAAGAGTCCATTTTGGAAAAAAAAAGTCAAAAAGGTTTTTGATTTTTCAAAAAAAAGTAAAAAATTGTATGTCTTGAGTTACAAAACATTTTTTTTATAGATATCCCACTCGCATCCCACTAAGCGACAAAGGAAAACACATAAGCTTTCTTCTGAGCAAAAAAGAAAATTAAAAAATGGGTCCATTTTTTTAAAAAAAGTCAACAAAGTTTTTGATTTTGCAAAAAAATTCAAAAATTTTAAATCTTGAGTTACAAAATATTTTTTTTGATAGATATCCCACTCGCATCCCACTAAGCGACCATATAGGTCGCTTAGGAAAAGATCTAAGCTTTCTTAAAAAAATAAAAAGGGCCCATTTTGAAAAAAAAAGTCAAAAATATTTTTGATTTAAAAAAAATCAAAAATATTTAATTGAATTTTTTTAATTTTTTTTTTCGAAAGATTGCATAAATAGCTATCTAAACTATTTGGGACACATTTTGCTAAGAACAATAGGTAATAAGTTATATGGATAAAAAAAACACCTGTTTGGCCAAAATGTCAAATTTTGACCTCCTATAACTCAGAGAGTTCTTGACCGATCTTGTTGAAAAATGGTGTCCGAATTACTATCCAATAGAACTAACATTGGTCGCGATCGGAAGACATCGATTTCAAAAGTTGGTTCACTTGACGTGAAATGCCCCATATATATATACAGTATTGGCCATAACTAAAGCACCCCCTCAATGAATTATTTCATATGGTATTTTTTTTGTATAAAATCAAAGTTTTAAATATATATTATGTATTATTTTCATTTGTTAATATGTTTACTATTGATAAACAAATACTTTCAAAGTTAACCTTTCTATAAGAGGCAACTTAAAATCAAAAAAATATTTTAAGGTAGAAAATGAAACGGACAAAACTAAAGCACCCCTTCAAGGATATACTATAAAAAAAATTTTAGTTAATTTTTTGTTGCAAATCCTTTGTTTTGGATGGCACAAGAACATCTCTTGGCATAGAAGATAATATGTTTTTATGGCGTTTTTCGATATTCCTTCCCAGGCTATTTTAACGGCATGAAATAAATCGTGAAAATTTCCGATTATTATTTCAACAATTTTCACGATTTATTTTCATATTAACAATGTGCTACAAGTTCTCAATAGGATTGAAATCGGGAGATCGACCAGGCCAATGAAGAACTTGAATCTTATTGCTGTGTAGCCAAGTCTTACAAACTTTGGAGGGGTGCTTAGAATCGTTATCCTGTTGAAAGCTGCCTATAATTGGCATCTCTTCACGGGCATAATTACAGCTTTCAATACATCACGGTACATGAACCGATCCATAATCCCGAAAATTTTATGATTTGGCACAAATCCTTGACCAGAAAAGGAACCCCAGACCATTACATTACCTCCTCCATGTTTAATTGTTCCTTTACAATACTTAGGATTCAGTCTTCCTCCTTTTGGTCTGCATACACGCCTTATTCCAGCGGAACTTTTTAAGTTGTATTTGGATTCGGCAGGGAACAGTACTGTCTTTAATTTTTGACACTCCAGTCGATGTGGGCTTTGGCAAATTTCAGTCTAGCTTTCTTGTTCTTAGCTGATAGAAATGTTTTTTTGCTGGTCGTCAGCTGAATAATCGGGCTTCTATTACTCTTCTACGGATTGTTCTTTCGCTAACGCATAATCCTAAACTTGTTCGTACTTGAATAGCTGATGCTGCAGGATCTTTTTGTATTGCTCTTTTGATCAAGGAATCATAATATCGTGTTTTCTTTCGCGAACGACCTCCAGAATGCACCGGAGATTTTCGACCAGTCTTAAAAAATTTTGAAACGAGCCTGGAAATAACTGATCTGTTAATTGAATATTTTTTACTAAATTTATGTAGTGATAAGCCCGTCTTCCAGTCTTCAATAACTTTAATTTTAAATTTACTGGAGTTCTTGTTCCTTGTAATTGTTTTTTTTTTCACAATAAACTGTATAAAACTTAAATTTTGCACACTACGTCTTCCTATATTTTTATCTTTTGAAATTTTTAAGTCCATTCATTGTGATTCCCGATAACTCACATTGCAAATATGCAGTACCGAGTCAAATTTTTAAACATTTTATAAGAGGGTGCTTTTGTTTTGTCCGATGCGTTTTGAGTTTTTATATGATTTATCATTTTAAATTAAGTTTTAATAAAATTATCTTTTACTAAATGAATATTAAATGAACATTAACAATATTAGTTAATAAAATATATACAAAATACATCCCAAAAAAGCCGTTTTTATCAAAAAAATTATGATTTGAAAAAATCCATTGAGGGGGTGCTTTAGTTATGGCCAATACTGTATATATATATATATATATATATATATATATATATATATATATATATATATATATATATATATATATGGGGGATTTCATGTCAAGTGAACCAACTTTTGAAATCGATGTCTTCCGATCGATCGATTTGCACCAAGGTTAGCTCTATTGGATAGTAACTCAGACACAATTTTTCAACAACATCGGTCGAGAACTCTCTGAGTTATAGGGGGTAAAATTTTGACAATTTGGTCAAACAGGGGTTTTTTCTTATCCATGTAACTTATTACTTATTGTTCTTAGCAAAATGTGTTCCAAATAGTATAGATAGCTATTTCTTCGATCTTTCGAAAAAAAATATTTAAAAAAAAAAATAAAAAATTTTTAATACGCTATTTTTATTTTTTTTTTTTTTCTTAAAATAAAGTTTAGATATTTTCCTTGAACACCTACTTGGTCGCTTAGTGGGATGCGAGTGGTATATCTATCAAAATAAATATTTTGTAACTCAAAACATAAAATGTTTGACTTTTTTTGCAAAATCAAAAACTTTGTTGACTTTTTTTTTCAAAATGGACCCTTTTTTAATCTTTTTTTTTAGGTCAAACAAAAGCTTAGATATTATCCTTGAAGACCCTTTTGGTCGCTTAGTGGGATGCGAGTGGGATATCTATCAAAATAAATATTTTTTAACTCAAGACTTACAATTTTTGACTTTTTTTTTTGCAAATACGATTTTTTTTTCCAAATGGGCCCTTTTTTAAAATTTTTTTTGTAGTCAAAAGAAAGCTTAGGTCCATTCCTTTAAGATATTTTTAGTCCCTTAGTGGGATGCGAGTAGGATATCTATCAAAATAAATATTTTGTAACGCAAGACATACAATTTTTTAATTTTTTTTTGCAAAATCAAAATTTTTTTCCAATATGGGCCCTTTTTTAATTTTTTTTTTTTTGCTCAAAAGAAAGCCTAGGTCCATTCCTTTAAGATATTTTTAGTCCCTTAGTGGGATGCGAGTGGGATATCTATCAAAATAAATATTTTGTAACGCAAGACATACAATTTTTTAATTTTTTTTTGCAAAATCGAAATTTTTTTCCAATATGGGACTTTTTTTTAAAATTTTTTTTTGCTCAAAAGAAAGCTTAGGTCTTTTCCTTTAAGACCTATTTTGTCACTTAGGAAGATGTGAGTAGGATATCTATTAAAATAAAAATGTTGTAACTCAAGACATTCAATTATTGACTTTTTTTTTGCAAATTCGAATTTTTTTCCAAAATGGGCCCTTTTTTAAAAATTTTTTTTTAGTCAAAATAAAGCTTAGGTCCATTCATTTAAGATATTTTAGGTCCCTTAGTGGGATACGAGTGGGATATCTATCAAAATAAATATTTTGTAACTCAAGATATACAATTTTTGATTTTTTGGCAAAATCAAAAACTTTTTTGACTTTTTTTTAAAATGGGCCCTTTTTGTAATTTTTTTTTTTGCTATAAAGAAAGCTTAGGCCTATTCCTTTAAGATGGTTTTGATCGCTTAGTGGGATGCGAGTGGGATATATATCAAAATAAATGTTTTGTAACTCAAGACATACAATTTTTGTGTTAAAACATTTATTTTGATAGATATCCCACTCGCATCCCACTAAGGGACTAAAAATATCTTAAAGGAATGGACCTAGGCTTTCTTTTGAGCAAAAAAAAAAATTAAAAAAGGGCCCATATTGGAAAAAAATTTTGATTTTGCAAAAAAAAATTAAAAAATTGTATGTCTTGCGTTACAAAATATTTATTTTGATAGATATCCTACTCGCATCCCACTAAGGGACTAAAAATATCTTAAAGGAATGGACCTAAGCTTTCTTTTGACTACAAAAAAAAATTTAAAAAAAGGGCCCATTTGGAAAAAAAATCGTATTTGCAAAAAAAAAAGTCAAAAATTGTAAGTCTTGAGTTAAAAAATATTTATTTTGATAGATATCCCACTCGCATCCCACTAAGCGACCAAAAGGGTCTTCAAGGATAATATCTAAGCTTTTGTTTGACCTAAAAAAAAAGATAAAAAAAGGGTCCATTTTGAAAAAAAAAAGTCAACAAAGTTTTTGATTTTGCAAAAAAAGTCAAAAATTTTATGTTTTGAGTTACAAAATATTTATTTTGATAGATATCCCACTCGCATCCCACTAAGCGACCAAGTAGGTGTTCAAGGAAAATATCTAAACTTTATTTTAAGAAAAAAAAAAAAAATAAAAAAAAATAGCGTATTTTAAAAAAAAGTCAAAAAAGTTTTTGATTTCGGAAAAAAATATTAAAAATTTTTTATTTTTTTTTTTAAATATTTTTTTTCGAAAGATCGAAGAAATAGCTATCTATACTATTTGGAACACATTTTGCTAAGAACAATAGGTAATAAGTTACATGGATAAGAAAAAACCCCTGTTTGACCAAATTGTCAAAATTTTACCCCCTATAACTCAGAGAGTTCTCGACCGATGTTGTTGAAAAATTGTGTCTGAGTTACTATCCAATAGAGCTAACCTTGGTGCAAATTTCATCCCGATCAGAAGACATCGATTTCAAAAGTTGGTTCACTTGACATGAAATCCCCCATATATATATATATATATATATATATATATTAGAGTGCTCCAAGATTGTATGGACGAAAAAAACTTTCTAGGTACAGGCCGTCCCCCCCCTCTAGAATTGTTCTATGTATTGTAGAAACACATTGTGTAAAATATTAGGATGATAGGATAACGTTAACTGGTGGCGCAACGACGCTGAAGTTTTGAGGTGCATTTACAAGGGGAAAATATGAAATTTTTTCAGTTTATGTAAAAATTTTGCCATTAAATAATGACTTTTACAATTTATTTTAAAAGAATCGAAATGTGTACGTAATTGTCGTTATAATAAGATATAAAAGACAAAAATTGGTGAAAAAATTTTGAAGTTATTAAAAAATCGCCAGGCCATTAACGTGTCTCAGGCCACTAGAACAAGAAATTTATGAACAAAATTAACATATTTTGAGAAATATTAAAATAAAAGATTATTTTTACTTAAAATATATCCATATTTACTTGTATATGAGTTTTTGTCCTCGTAGGATACCGTTAACCTATTCGCAGGTATGACCAAAAAAATTAAATTTTTTTAACGGCAGTTTCAAAACTCCAATTTCAAATTTTTAAAAATTTTGTTAAACAAATTTCAGAATTTTTTGATCATCACATGGGGATTTATTGACAACATAATAGGGAATAAAAATGTGAAAAAAGTATGTCAATACCTCCTATAGTTTTTCCGTACCTGCGATATAAATTTTGCGATTTTCGAGAAAAACTAATTTTTGGCCATATTTTGGGGAATGACCAGAATTTCCTTACTGTAATGATTTTTAAGTAAAAGCTATTCAGAATAATATAGTCCAGGTAATTTTAAATATAGTCTGAAAGTTTTACTAAAATCGGAAAACTTTAACCCTTAAATCGTGAAGGTCAAAGGTCAATTTTTTCAATATTTGGAATTTCTCATGGAAAGATAGCGAAATATTATATATTTTTGGGCCGATTTTGATGAAACTTAAGAAAAATATAAAATGAAGTCTAGTATTCACAATAACAGTACAAACATGGAAATTAACCCTTAATAGCACTTGGGGTCCAAATGACCCTCAACTTTTAAAATCACGAAAAACACAGTCATTTTGGCCTAAAGTACTCTTAAGGGTTAATTTCCATTTTTGTACTGTTATTGTGAATACTAGACTTCATTTTATATTTTTCTTAAGTTTCATCAAAATCGGCCCAAAAATATATAATATTTCTTTATCTTTCCATGAGAAATTCCAAATATTGAAAAAATTGACCTTTGACCTTCACGATTTAAGGGTTAAAGTTTTCCGATTTTAGTAAAACTTTCAGACTATATTTAAAATTACCTGGACTATATTATTCTGAATAGCTTTTACTTAAAAATCATTACAGTAAGGAAATTCTGGTCATTCCCCAAAATATGGCCAAAAAATTAGTTTTTCTCGAAAATCGCAAAATTTATATCGCAGGTACGGAAAAACTATAGGAGGTATTGACATACTTTTTTCACATTTTTATTCCCTATTATGTTGTCAATAAATCCCCATGTGATGATCAACAAATTCTGAAATTTGTTTAACAAAATTTTTAAAAATTTGAAGTTGGAGTTCTGAAACTGCCGTTAAAAAAATTTAATTTTTTTGGTCATACCTGCGAATAGGTTAACGGTATCCTACGAGGACAAAAACTCATATACAAGTAAATATGGATATATTTTAAGTAAAAATAAGCTTTTATTTTAATATTTCTCAAAATATGTTAATTTTGTTCATAAATTTCTTGTTCTAGTGGCCTGAGACACGTTAATGGCCTGGCGATTTTTTAATAACTTCAACATTTTTTCACCAATTTTTGTCTTTTATATCTTATTATAACGACAATTACGTACACATTTCGATTCTTTTAAATTAAATTGTAAAAGCCATTATTTAATGGCAAAATTTTTACATAAACTCAAAAAAATTGCATATTTTCCCCTTGTAAATGCACCTCAAAACTTCAGCGTCGTTGCGCCACCAGTTAACGTTATCCTATCATCCTAATATTTTACACAATGTGTTTCTACAATACATAGAACAATTCTAGAGGGGGGGACGGTCAAAATTCGCAATTTTATTTTTTTGGAGCACTCTAATATATGGGGGATTTCATGTCAAGTGAACCAACTTTTGAAATCGATGTCTTCCGATCGGGATGAAATTTGCACCAAGGTTAGCTCTATTGGATAGTAACTCAGACACAATTTTTCAACAACATCGGTCGAGAACTCTCTGAGTTATAGGGGGTAAAATTTTGACAATTTGGTCAAACAGGGGTTTTTTCTTATCCATGTAACTTATTACCTATTGTTCTTAGCAAAATGTGTTCCAAATAGTATAGATAGCTATTTCTTCGATCTTTCGAAAAAAAATATTTAAAAAAAAAAATAAAAAATTTTTAATATTTTTTTTCCGAAATCAAAAACTTTTTTGACTTTTTTTTAAAATACGCTATTTTTTTTATTTTTTTTTTTTTCTTAAAATAAAGTTTAGATATTTTCCTTGAACACCTACTTGGTCGCTTAGTGGGATGCGAGTGGGATATCCATCAAAATAAATATTTTGTAACTCAAAACATCAAATTTTTGACTTTTTTTGCAAAATCAAAAACTTTGTTGACTTTTTTTTTTCAAAATGGACCCTTTTTTAATTTTTTTTTTTAGGTCAAACAAAAGCTTAGATATTATCCTTGAAGACCCTTTTGGTCGCTTAGTGGGATGCGAGTGGGATATCTATCAAAATAAATATTTTTTAACTCAAGACTTAAAATTTTTGACTTTTTTTTTTGCAAATACGATTTTTTTTCCAAATGGGCCCTTTTTTTAAAATTTTTTTTGTAGTCAAAAGAAAGCTTAGGTCCATTCCTTTAAGATATTTTTAGTCCCTTAGTGGGATGCGAGTGGGATATCTATCAAAATAAATATTTTGTAACGCAAGACATAAAATTTTTTAATTTTTTTTTGCAAAATCAAAATTTTTTTCCAATATGGGCCCTTTTTTAATTTTTTTTTTTGCTCAAAAGAAAGCCTAGGTCCATTCCTTTAAGATATTTTTAGTCCCTTAGTGGGATGCGAGTGGGACATCTATCAAAATAAATGTTTTAACACAAAAATTGTATGTCTTGAGTTACAAAACATTTATTTTGATATATATCCCACTCGCATCCCACTAAGCGATCAAAACCATCTTAAAGGAATAGGCCTAAGCTTTCTTTATAGCAAAAAAAAAAATTACAAAAAGGGCCCATTTTAAAAAAAAGTCAAAAAAGTTTTTGATTTTGCCAAAAAATCAAAAATTGTATATCTTGAGTTACAAAATATTTATTTTGATAGATATCCCACTCGTATCCCACTAAGGGACCTAAAATATCTTAAAGGAATGGACCTAAGCTTTCTATTGACTAAAAAAAAATTTTTAAAAAAGGGCCCATTTTGAAAAAAAATTCGATTTTTCAAAAAAAAAGTCAATAATTGAATGTCTTGAGTTACAACATTTTTATTTTAATAGATATCCTACTCACATCATCCTAAGTGACAAAATAGGTCTTAAAGGAAAAGACCTAAGCTTTCTTTTGAGCAAAAAAAATTTTTAAAAAAAAGTCCCATATTGGAAAAAAATTTCGATTTTGCAAAAAAAAATTAAAAAATTGTATGTCTTGCGTTACAAAATATTTATTTTGATAGATATCCCACTCGCATCCCACTAAGGGACTAAAAATATCTTAAAGGAATGGACCTAGGCTTTCTTTTGAGCAAAAAAAAAAATTAAAAAAGGGCCCATATTGGAAAAAAATTTTGATTTTGCAAAAAAAAATTAAAAAATTTTATGTCTTGCGTTACAAAATATTTATTTTGATAGATATCCCACTCGCATCCCACTAAGGGACTAAAAATATCTTAAAGGAATGGACCTAAGCTTTCTTTTGACTACAAAAAAAATTTTAAAAAAAGGGCCCATTTGGAAAAAAATCGTATTTGCAAAAAAAAAAGTCAAAAATTGTAAGTCTTGAGTTAAAAAATATTTATTTTGATAGATATCCCACTCGCATCCCACTAAGCGACCAAAAGGGTCTTCAAGGATAATATCTAAGCTTTTGTTTGACCTAAAAAAAAAGATTAAAAAAGGGTCCATTTTGAAAAAAAAAAGTCAACAAAGTTTTTGATTTTGCAAAAAAAGTCAAAAATTTTATGTTTTGAGTTACAAAATATTTATTTTGATAGATATCCCACTCGCATCCCACTAAGCGACCAAGTAGGTGTTCAAGGAAAATATCTAAACTTTATTTTAAGAAAAAAAAAAAAAAAAGGACCCATTTTAAAAAAAAGTCAAAAAAGTTTTTGATTTCGGAAAAAAAATATTAAAAATTTTTTATTTTTTTTTTTAAATATTTTTTTTCGAAAGATCGAAGAAATAGCTATCTATACTATTTGGGACACATTTTGCTAAGAACAATAGGTAATAAGTTACATGGATAAGAAAAAACCCCTGTTTGACCAAATTGTCAAAATTTTACCCCCTATAACTCAGAGAGTTCTCGACCGATGTTGTTGAAAAATTGTGTCTGAGTTACTATCCAATAGAGCTAACCTTGGTGCAAATTTCATCCCGATCGGAAGACATCGATTTCAAAAGTTGGTTCACTTGACATGAAATGCCCCATATATATATATATATATATATGGCATTAGCGGTATAATGTAAAAATTTGATTTTGCCACACCCCTCCGTCCACAGACCGAAAATTATAAATTTGACTTTAGAGTGTCAAATTAGGCTATTCTGAATATTCCCTGTAAATTTCATTAAAATCGGTCCAGCCGTTTTTGAGTTCATTCGGAACATATATCCATTTCTATATATGGGGGATTTCACGTCAAGTGAACAAACTTTTAAAATCGATGTCTTCTAATTCAGACACAATTTTTCAACAAGATCGGTCCAGAACTCTCTGAGTTAGAGGGGGTCAAAATTTGACATTTTCAACAAACATGTGATTTTTTCTCATCCATGTAACTTAATACCTATTGTTTTTAGCAAAATGTGTCCCAAATAGTTTAGAAATATTTAAAAAAAAATAAAAAAAATTTAATATTTTTTTCCGAAATCAAAAATTTTTTTAACTTTTTTTTCAAAATGGGCCTTTTTTTTCTTAAAATAAAGCTTAGATATTTTCCTTGAAGACCTATTTCGTCGTAGTCCAACTTAGGTTTTTACGGAAAGAACAAATGACCATGCCTACTTTTACGGCCACTTTTTTTGATGTATCTAAAATTGGAAAACGGCTGCACCGATATGGCAAAATTTTTTTTTAAATGTTGGTAATAATCCAATTTAAGTCTTTACTGAAAGAAAAATTGACAACGCCTACTTTTACGCCCACTTTTTACGACTTATCGGAACACTTATAAAATACATCTGCAAATATGTAACCAAACGCAGTGACTTGGATGAGTTAGTGCGGATAATTCCAACGATGAAGTCAATCAACTTCAAATGGGCCGCCATGTTAGCAGTAACGAAGCAATTTGGCGCATTTTCATTTGCCATTCATGAAAGACATCAAACTGTTGTTCATTTAGCCGTACATCTGGAAAATGGAGAAAAGTGTACTTTACTGAGGAGAATGTATTACGAGTTGATTGAAAGGCATCTACAATATGGACCAGATGTTTAGAAATGTGCCGAAATGACAAATGGGCAAGAACGTTGCTATACTCCGAAATGCAAAGATATTACTTGGAGTCATTCGACAAAGAAATTTCAACGGCGGAAACAAGGAAATCCAGTTCCAAGCTTTCCCCATTTATTTTTATACGACATTTACATACATTATACTCATTTACACAGTCCATCCAAGAAACGATGAGTGTTTCTATTTGCGTTTGCTATTAGTCAACGTTTGTGACCCAACATCATTCCAACCAATATTTACAAAACAATCAAAGCGGGTTTTGAGGTGCTATGATTCTGTTGGCAGGTGATTCTCGGCAAACATTGCCAGTGATTCCACGGTCAACGCAAACCGATGAACTTAATGCATTTTTGAAGTCGTCCATTTTGTGGAAACACATCAAGAAACTCAAATTGACTGTGAAAATGTGTCGAGCTGCAGAACGATCAATCTTGAGAAGTATTTTCCAAAGAATTACTGGACATTTGCAACGGAAAAATCCCGATTGACATTTCGAACGGCTTCATTTAATTTCCCATCGTTTTCTGCCAGTTCACTGAATCACAATCCGAACTCATCCAAAAGGTGTTTCCAAACATTGCACAAAATCATGATTGGTTGATCTAACGTGTTATATTGGCTGCGAAAAGCATTGATGTCGACGAATTGAAAAAAATATGTCGAATGATGACATACAAATCGGTGGATTTTGTTACTTCCCAAGATGATGTCGTCAACTATCCAACTCGCTAGAATTACCAGGATTACCGCCTCACAATCTCCAATGGCACCCGACTTGCGATAAAAAACCTGATGCATAACGTCATCGAAGCAACAATACTTAAAGGACAAGGCAAAAATTGGATTTTTATAATCGGTCCTGCCGCTTTTTAGTTCATTCCGAACATACATCCATTTTTATATATATGTAGATGAAAAATGTTTGTATGAGAAAATTCGAAAATCTTCTTTACGAAAGCACCGAATGGACCTAATGTAGTATTTTAGGTGTCTAAAACCATATTCAGAAAATTTCCTTTCCAATGATACCAGTTTGGAGCTAATCGCTTGGAAGTATTTTATATATATATAAGATAGAAGATAGATTGGAAAACGGCTGCACCGATATGGCTAAATTTTTTTTTGTAAATGTTCGTAATAATCCAATTTAAGTTTTTACTGAAAGAAAAATTGACCACGCCTACTTTTACGCCTACTTTTTACGACTTATCGGAACACTTAGAAATATTTTTTGTATTTTATATACTATATAGATAGATAGAAGTGAACTGTGAAATATAAATTATATTGTAAATTTGGAATTACAAAATGCCACAAATGACTATGGCCGACGACAAAGTTCTACTACTGTTGGATGATCAGCTATTGTATGATAT
Organism: Calliphora vicina; assembly: GCF_958450345.1. NCBI lineage: Eukaryota > Metazoa > Arthropoda > Insecta > Diptera > Calliphoridae > Calliphora > Calliphora vicina. The sequence continues at coordinate 76,456,012 of NC_088781.1, forward strand.
AGCTATTATAGGCTCAATGAATTGTTTCAACAAGTAATCCAGAAACGAATAAGTCTAACCAAGTTCAGGAACGATTTTAAAACATTCTGCGAATGAAAGTAAACTTTTCGGCAAAGTTGAAACACAAGTTTCACAACGCTACAAACGGATTCAAATTGGAAAAACAAACGGCGAATATTTTTAAGAGTACGATGGTGAATCTGCAATGTGAACACTTCAAGATGAGCGATTTGAGAATAAATCGGTTCAAATGTCTAATTTTCGTATAGGGCAACAGTGGATGCCGGATAATTTTGGCAGAAAATCGGCGAAGTATTTTTGAAATCGTTAAAATATGGTAAATAATAAAAATCCTAATTTTTTGTTCAAATTTGTCGGTTTTATTAGAAAATATTTAAAAAAAATTAATTATTTAATAATCTATATATGGGGGTTCATGTCAAGTAAAACTAGTTTTAAAATCTTCCGATCGGGAAATTTGCACCAATTACTATCCTATATATAGGATAGTAGTTCAGACACAATTTTTCAACAAGATCGATCAAGAACTCTCTGAGTTACAAGGGCATCGATTGAAGACATCGATTTTAATATTTGGTTCACTTGACATGAAATCCCCCATATATAAAAATGAAATGGTCCATGTATGTAATGGCATCACGTGAGAACGGCTGGCGCGATTTGGTTGATTTTTTGTAAAGAAAAAAAAAAAAAAAAATCGGAAATATTCAATTCTCATTTTTGGAGAAACTTCGAGAACTAACATTAGTAAATACCTATCGAGCCGGGGCTGTCAGCTAGTAATATATAAAATTAAATTGCCACTGTATAAATAATTTACATTACAAGCTTATCACACTTGATTTATTTATATTCTTTAATGAATGAATGAATGAATGAATGAATGAATGAATGAATGAATGAATGAATGAATGAATGAATGAATGAATGAATGAATGAATGAATGAATGAATGAATGAATGAATGAATGAATGAATGAATGAATGAATGAATGAATGAATGAATGAATGAATGAATGAATGAATGAATGAATGAATGAATGAATGAATGAATGAATGAATGAATGAATGAATGAATGAATGAATGAATGAATGAATGAATGAATGAATGAATGAATGAATGAATGAATGAATGAATGAATGAATGAATGAATGAATGAATGAATGAATGAATGAATGAATGAATGAATGAATGAATGAATGAATGAATGAATGAATGAATGAATGAATGAATGAATGAATGAATGAATGAATGAACAAATCAATGAGGAAATTATAAAAATAATATTTATTGAATATCTCCAAATTTAGTTCTTGATCTACTTCTAATTAAAACTTATATATTCAACAGAAACAAATTAATTACCTTATCATTTTTGCTGCATGGTGTAAACCACATTTTCATAAAAACTTCAGTTACTAATTTTTGAATGCCTTCTTCATCATTGACACGTCTTATCATTTTAACGCATATTTCTGGTATTTTTTTGAAATCTGGATATTCTATACATATATCACGAAGTATTTTTATTACACGTTTTCGCACCGACACACCAGTGTCCTAAATAGTAAAATATAAAGGTTTACATACTTATCGAAAAATACTTGTGATCAAAATATTACCAGTATTCTGGTGGATAACATATCATAATACTGATCAATTAACTCTTCGTTACTTAGAACAAATTTTCCAACTAAATCTACAGCGGCTTCACGCACAGATATTGCTGCATCCAAAAATTTCTGATTAACTCCCATTTGCATATCTTTCCTTTTCAGTACAAACGGGTCCACTTCAACTATATTTGCTAAGCATTTCATTGCTCGAGTTCTTACTGCTATCGAGGGCTCACTGCATTAAAAAATTGAATTGATACAAATTGGAAATACGAGTCATATCACAACAAACTTACTTAACGACCAATATTATTTTTTTTAGATAACCATCAAACGACTGACTGAAAGGCCTTTTTGTTGCTAAATATTGTGCTATAAGGTGAGCATTTGTGTAGTCAATATAAGTTTTAATGTGCTGTGATGTGTGATTAATATCAGTTGACGCAGAGTATGGTTTAATGTTATTTATTAAGTAACGTTTACGTTCCTCCAGTACATTGAATATCTCCAAATTTAGTTCTTGATCTATAATTCCAGTATCACGATTATTTGAATTATCAGCTATGTTATCATCTCCACTTTCGTTGCAACTTTCACTTTCTGAAGATTCAGATGATCCGCCTATAAAAAAAACATAAGTTGTTATAATGAAATTCAGGAGTCAATGTCTGTTTTATTTTATCGACATAATTTGTATTTGAATGTAAATTTAATTTTATTATAGCACATCTCAGGTTATTACTACATATTTATAGAGGCTGTCTTAACTCTGCTGTTTACAGTGCTGTTAACTCTGCTGTTACTCTGCTGTTTTCGCTCTCACAAATAAATAAATAAAATAATTGTGAAGATAAATACAAAAAAAATATATACAAAGATAAGTAACAGCGAATAGACGCTTATTAAATACTTATAAATATATTTAAATATTGATTTAAACAGCTAAAAAAACTGTTTGTTAATGGAAATATTAACAATCAGAAAAAAAACAAAGCAAAAGTAATAAAAAAAAACAACAACATAAATAAAACCCTAAATAAAGAGTGTAGTGTTTGTGTATGAGTTTCTCTTACTCTCCAACAAGTGAAAGGAGCCTCAGCAGCACTGGAAATAATGCATACATTGTTGTGAGCTCTCCATACAACAATAATAATACATATGATCCAAAAGATCACAAAAATTATTTAAGTGTAAGAACAACAACAAACGAGAGATCTCCACTCTCTAGTGCGCCAAAACAAAACAATTGTGTAGAAGACAACATGAAAGAAATTATAGAAAAACAAAGAACAACTCAAATGGTTGCTGAAAATAGTAATGCTACTGTGATCAATGTCACAAATAGTAGTAATGAAAATATTAACTCTATAAAAACCGGTGATGATAGGCAAAATCAATCGAGTTCTACATTAAAAAATACTAAAAAATACTCGAAGTATAGTGAAAAATACGGGAAAAATCCTAACAGGAATGGACCGTTACATCACTATAACTAAATGCAAGTCCAGTCCTAGGACATCAAAATTGGAACCAAATCCAAAACAGGCGAAGCAAAATCCGGTAAGTCAAAATCGTTTTGCAATTCTTGACAATCATGAAAGTAAGGAAAAACCCGCAAAGCCTGTAAAAGACTATAAGCCACCTCTTCTATATTTGCGCGAACCTACTACAAATGTTTTGGTGAACAAATTGTCCCAACTTGTAGGTAAGGAGAATTTCCACGTGGTCTCTCTGCGTAAAGGAAATATTCAAGAGACAAAGGTACAAACTTATTCGGAAAAAAATTTCAGAATGATTGTTGATAATTTCGATTCCGAGAAAAGAAACTATTATAAATATCAACTGAAAAGTGCAAAAAGTTTGATAGTAGTCATCAAAGGTATAGATAGTTCTGAGCCAACTGATGATATTAAAAAGGCGCTAGAGTCTGAAGGCTTTGAAGTGAAGTCCATTCACAACATAATAAATAAGAATAAAATTCCTCAACCAATTTTTAGAGTTCAACTCTTCTCAATTAAAGAAAAAGGGTGACACTCATCCAATATACGGTTTAAGATATCTTCTTAATCATAAAATAATTGTAGAAGAACCAATTAAGCGCAAAGGTCCACCTCAGTGCCTTAATTGCCAAGAGTTCGGTCACACCCGAACATTCTGCAAATTACCTTTTGTATGCGTAATATGTGGAGATATTCATAAAAGTCAAGAATGTCCCCACTCAAAAACAGATAATATAAGAAAATGTAGTAACTGTGGTCAAAATCACACAGCAAACTCTAAAAAACTATCTTATCTTAATATTTAGTTGCTCTACCTTTGTTTTTCATCTAAAATATTTCCTTATTTTAGATGAACGGAAAACTGTGAACGATTTAAGTTTGTATTGAGATAGCTCCTAGGCTTTATTCGAAGTGCAAGAACAAACCCTTACGGTTATGAGTGTATATCGTTAAAGCACACTGATTTTCTATACTGGAAAATGTTTTTTGATCTGCTTCTTTCAAAGAAAATAAAATTAAGCCCGATGCGGTCTGCAATTTTTGATTCAACCGTTTTTTTTTTTTTTCAGTTTCTTTTTTCTTTATTGAATCTTTCTTATTAGAAATTTACAAATAAGTATTCAAATCTTAACCTAAACTAAAACTAAAGTTGTTATTGCCGCTGCAATATCCAACATGAGTGCTCGTTAAATGATTATCTGGCCAGATCCAGTGTTTCCAATCGCCTCAGTCGTCTATGACCCTCAAATGACAGCAACTCCCTGGCGAGGGGGTTTGGATGATACATTAGTTTTGAAATGTATTTTAGACTGGAGAGTTTGATCTCCTCGCGTATTATGGGGACATTGAGATCCCTATGGATATTACTATTGCGAATGTACCATGGGGCACCTGTTATTGTCCTTAACAGTGCTGACTGCTTTCTTTGCAATTTTTCAACGTTAGATGAGGAGGCTGTTCCCCATAGCTGAATGCCGTATAGCCATATCGGTTTTATAATTGTTTTGTACAAAAGCACTTTGTATTCCAAGTCTAGAGCAGACCGTGGGCCAATTAACCAGTACAGTTGGATTGACTTTAATTTTATTTGCGTAACCTTGGCTTCAATATGGTGGGACCATGTTAAACGGCATTTTTCCAAATCGCCGATGTGAGACTGGAATTGTTCAGAAGCTATTACGGGGTTTTCATGTGTACTTAAAAAAGCGGTATCATCCGCAAATGTAGATGTGTGAGTCAGTGCGCTCGTGGGCATATCTGCAGTATATAAAATATATAGGAACGGCCCTAGAATACTTCCCTGTGGTACATCAGCGGATATTTTTCGACGTGTTGAGATCACATCCTTTGATCTGATTTGGAAAGATCTTTCTTGTATATAATTTTTAAGCAGTTTATGTACGTTCGCAGGTAGTAATCTAGTAATTTTGTGTATTAGTCCATCGTGCCAGACTTTATCGAAGGCTTGAGATATGTCAATAAATAATGCGGAACAATACTGCTTGCTCTCGAAGGTTTTCCGAATAAGTGTAGTTATCCGATGTACCTGTTCGATAGTACTATGTTTCCTTCTGAAACCAAATTGATGGTCAGGAATAATGCAATTTTCGTCAAGGTGCACTATAAGTCTCTCAAGTAACAACTTTTCAAAAAGTTTTGAGAATATTGACAATAGGCTAATGGGACGGTATGATGTCACTTGAGTGACATCTTTTCCCGGTTTCGGTATCATAACTATATCAGATATTTTCCATGAGGATGGGAAATATCCAATACGTAGTATTGAGTTAAATATGAACAAAATAATTCTCAGTGCTGAGTTTGGCAGATTACTTATCATCGTGGTAGTAATTTTATCTATACCAGGTGATTTTCCAGCCTTAAGACCTTTGAGCGTCGTCCTCACGGCAGAGAACCGGAATTTTAGTGGGGCTGGCACCACATTATTTATGACATTATCTCTAATATATGAATTTGTATCATTTGGGGTAAATACATTCTCCAAGTGATTGGCAAATGCTTCGATTTTTTCTGAAGTATTTTTTGCCCATTCTCCGTTCTGAAGGCGTATGGGCGACTCATATACAATAGGACATTGAATATTTTTCATAGCTTTCCAGAGACTATATTCTGTGTTCTTAGTAGGGTCTAAGTTTCTAAGATAATTTCTCAGGTTAGATTCTTTATTAATCTTTAAGGCGACGTGAAGTCTTCTTTGGCACTGATTAAGTTTAGCCGTTACGTTCGGAGATCGCGATTGTTGCCATTGACGTCTGAGTGTTCTCTTTTCTTTGATAAGGGACTCAATGTTTTTCGGACATTTTGAATGTCTGTAATTCCCCAGGGTGACTGGGGGCGTGGACACTTTAACGGCGTTTGTTAAAATGTCTGTAAATATATCGACAGCGGATTGTATCTCATACTCATTTTTCAATGAGATGTTTTGTGGCAAGTGTGAGCTAACATACATTTTATACTTTAACCAGTTCGTTTTCTTGTTAGGGAAACAAGAGTAAGAGTTTTCCAATTTACTTGGAACTGCTAATAACGTTAAAACTGTAGGCGAGTGGTCTGACGAGAGGTCCAGCGAAGGGATCACTGAAATAAATTCTCGTTTTATATTCTTGATTACAGCGAAGTCAATTAGATTTGGAATCTTATTGAGGTCTGTAGGCCAATAAGTAGGTTGGCCACTAGATATGGCATCTAGTCTGTTAGACGATATTGCTTCTAACAGTTGCCTCCCTCTAGGAGTAATAAGGCGAGATCCCCAAAATGTATGTTTTGCATTGTAATCACCAGCTGCTATAAATCTTTGACCTAGAGTCCTAAAATATTCGAGAAACTGCTGTCGATTAATATTATACCTAGGAGGACAAATAGATGTGGCCTGGATGTGATCCGTTTTATATTCTGGCATTGGGAAATGCCTAATATTTAAAATTTGGTAGGCTGTGGTAGTTTTTGGTAGTTTTTAATCAGAAATTTGGTAGGAAAAATATTTTATGAGTGGCAACGCTGACTGTGGTCAAAATCACACCGCAAACTACCGTGGATGCCCAGTATTCCTACGCATACAGGAATCAACGAAGGCAAGAAGACCTTTATATGTTCAATATACGGCTTCTAACTTTCCAAGCCTTCCTGATGCTTCTAGTGCTCAATATAGAAGTATCATAAAAAACAATAATCAAAACAAATCGTATGCCCATACGACAAATGAGGGTTCAGTTACCCAAATGAAAACAAACACTGGTGCTTCTAGTGCTCAATATAGAGGCATCATAAATGATAATTATCAAAACAGTTACCCAAATAAAAAGAAGCAATGGAAATAATACCCCATTATTTTCATATGCACATGCATTAAAAGAGGGTGTACCAGTACCCGACACTAACTCTCAAAGCTCTATTGAGAATCTAATTCAAACCATGAACAGTTTCATGGCGAACATGCAACATATGTTTCAACAATTGATGCAGAATCAAAGCATGCTCATGCAGATCCTGCTAAATAAAATATGAATTCTCTAAGAATTTGTTTTTGGAATGCTAACGACCTTAGCCAACATAAGAATGAAGTACAACAATTTCTCCACCTTCAGCGAAGGGATCACTGAAATAAATTCTCGTTTTATATTCTTGATTACAGCGAAGTCAATTAGATTTGGAATCTTATTGAGGTCTGTAGGCCAATAAGTAGGTTGGCCACTAGATATGGCATCTAGTCTGTTAGACGATATTGCTTCTAACAGTTGCCTCCCTCTAGGAGTAATAAGGCGAGATCCCCAAAATGTATGTTTTGCATTGTAATCACCAGCTGCTATAAATCTTTGACCTAGAGTCCTAAAATATTCGAGAAACTGCTGTCGATTAATATTATACCTAGGAGGACAATATATTGAAGATATTGTAACTCTACCATCAGGTATATTTATAGATGTGGCCTGGATGTGATCCGTTTTATATTCTGGCATTGGGAAATGCCTAATATCCTTTCCCACTAATATAGCTGTTCCACCACAAGCTCTACCACTTGGATGTTTTGTATCATAAGTATAATATCCGTTAATTCTGAAACAGTTCTTTATGGTAAAGTGTGTTTCAGAAACGAGTAGTACATCAATTTCCTGAAGGTGGAGAAATTGTTGTACTTCATTCTTATGTTGGCTAAGGTCGTTAGCATTCCAAAAACAAATTCTTAGAGAATTCATATTTTATTTAGCAGGATCTGCATGAGCATGCTTTGATTCTGCATCAATTGTTGAAACATATGTTGCATGTTCGCCATGAAACTGTTCATGGTTTGAATTAGATTCTCAATAGAGCTTTGAGAGTTAGTGTCGGGTACTGGTACACCCTCTTTTAATGCATGTGCATATGAAAATAATGGGGTATTATTTCCATTGCTTCTTTTTATTTGGGTAACTGTTTTGATAATTATCATTTATGATGCCTCTATATTGAGCACTAGAAGCACCAGTGTTTGTTTTCATTTGGGTAACTGAACCCTCATTTGTCGTATGGGCATACGATTTGTTTTGATTATTGTTTTTTATGATACTTCTATATTGAGCACTAGAAGCATCAGGAAGGCTTGGAAAGTTAGAAGCCGTATATTGAACATATAAAGGTCTTCTTGCCTTCGTTGATTCCTGTATGCGTAGGAATACTGGGCATCCACGGTAGTTTGCGGTGTGATTTTGACCACAGTCAGCGTTGCCACTCATAAAATATTTTTCCTACCAAATTTCTGATTAAAAACTACCAAAAACTACCACAGCCTACCAAATTTTAAATATTTGAGAAATTCTATTTGGATTCGTTTCAAAATTAATAGTTAAATTAAAATAATATGCTGTTATTACATTACCCAGAGGATGAATATTAATTTAATAACACTACAATCATAAATATGTCACACCTTAAAATTGAGTGTGAATCGTTTCATTATTCACCATAGCTCCCATATAGGCCCCACACCTAAAAATTACTTTAACTTCTAAAAGTGTTGGTATCCCGACAGAATTCAACACAAATTAGTTTCATACAGAAATAAATTACGCGTCTTAATTTCATGGCGATCGGTACATAATTGGTCATAGCTTCTTCTCAAAATCACCCACGAAAATAAATTGTTGAAATTTTAAAAGAAAAATGTATTTGCTAGCACAGGCTATTACTTATTACTTCTTTTAACATGACTACGCACAATTTAAATAATATTTGTTATAATTTGGAAGATTTAGAATATGTAAATTAAATTTTTCAAGAAATCTTGAAGCAGCAGAACAAAAAATTATAAGAAAATAAAAGTATTGCGAGCCCTTTGGCATTTTTTGAACTAAACTCTACGAAATACGTACACATTTACCTGACTAAACTAAAAATTTAAGATAATTCTGTCTTCATATTAAATTTTTCATAAATAATTTTATTATTTTGGAGTAACATAGTTTTTTTGTTATGATTTTTATTATTTTGTTCTTAAAAATTCTTATTCAAAAACCTACCAAAATACGACAAAAATCGGAACAAACCAACCAAAAGTCAATTTATTAACTTAAAACTACCAATTTTGGTCCAATTGGACCAATACCTTTGACAGTTACTACATTTTCTTATATTATCTGTTTTTGAGTGGGGGCATTCTTGACTTTTATGAATATCTCCACATCTTACACATACAGAAGGTAATTTGCAGAATGTTCGGGTGTGACCGAACTCTTGGCAATTAAGGCACTGAGGTGGACTTTTGCGCTTAATTGGTTCTTCTACAATTATTTTACGATTAAGAAGATATCTTAAACCGTATATTGGATGAGTGTCACCCTTTTTCTTTAATTGAGAAGAGTTGAAAGTGATTTCAACTCTAAAAATTGGTTGAGGAATTTTATTCTTATTTATTATGTTGTGAATGGACTTCACTTCAAAGCCTTCAGACTCTAGCGCCCTTTTAATATCATCAGTTGGCTCAGAACTATCTATACCTTTGATGACTACTGTCAAACCTTTTGCACTTTTCAGTTGATATGTATAATAGTTTCTTTTCTCGGAATCGAAATTATCAACAATCATTCTGAAATTTTTTTCCGAATAAGTTTGTACCTTTGTCTCTTGAATATTTCCTTTACGTAGAGAGACCACGTGGAAATTCTCCTTACCTACAAGTTGGGACAATTTGTTCATCAAAACATTTGTAGTAGGTTCGCGCAAATATAGAGGAGGTGGCTTATAGTCTTTTACAGGCTTTGCGGGTTTTTCCTTACTTTCTTGATTGTCAAGAATTGCAAAACGATTTTGACTTACCGGATTTTTCTTCGCCTGTTTTGGATTTGGTTCCAATTTTGATGTCCTAGGACTGGACTTGCGTTTAGTTATAGTGATGTAACGGTCCATTCCTGTTAGGATTTTTCACGTATTTTTCACTATACTTCGAGTATTTTTTGGTATGGCACCAGTATTTTTTTTTAATGTAAAACTCGATTGATTTTGCTTATCATTACCGGTTTTTATAGAGTTAATATTTTCATTACTACTATTTGTGACATTGATCACAGTAGCATTACTATTTTCAGCAACCATTTGAGTTGTTGTTTGTTTTTCTATAATTTCTTTTATGTTGTCTTCTACACAATTGTTTTGTTTTGGCACACTAGAGAGTGGAGATCTCTCGTTTGTTGTCGTTCTTACACTTAAATAATTTTTGTGATATTTTGGATCATATGTCCCCTGCTGCGGGTAGTCACCTTGAGTCTTCGGGCACGGTGCAGGGGCTTAAGCATCCTAAGGATGTGATCTAAGAACTACCCTCCCCATACCTCACAGCGTCTGTCCTCTATGTTAAGAGCGGCTGTGGGGTAAATGACCATCTTCGGTCGCCTAGCGATCACGACCTCAACTTGGTAGCGCCTGTTCCCTTAGTTAGGGCGGCTACCAATTTCCTCTGTCTGCATTTTCTGATGTCGGTCCAGGACTGTGGTTTGGGTTACCTAGGCAACATAACCGTACCTTCTAGCGTCTGTTCCCTATGTTAAGGGCGGCTGGAAATTACAATCTGGTTCTGTCAGTCCGAATGTTTTTGGTGAAAACTCAAATCCAGGATGCGTCTGTCTCACATTGAGCGGCATCCTGGTCTGCGTCTGACTCCAGTGGAGCGGCAGTGTCTTTTTCTTACCTATGGTAGAGGTATAAACTGCCAAAACCCCCCCCCATGAAATGTCAGTTTCTAACGACGGCCCTATGTCCTTGGTCGAGGGTGCTAAAATCTCCAAGGGTAACGTGAGTACTCAGGCGGAAGCCACAGGTCTGAGTGCCACTGGAGCTACTGTGACTGCGACGAATCAGACGAATACCCCGGGTCTGGTAGTCGGTGATGCTACTGGGGTAAACAAAACGAATAGTTTTTTGACTAGACAGGAAAGAGTGACTATGGACGACAGCGACGACAACCTCTCAGGTCTGAAAGGGTTAAACCTTTATGAGAGTGATGAGGAGGACTTACTCATGGTGTCCTCCGAGCCGCTAAAAGCGAATGAAGACGTACATCCGGAGGCCCATGACCCTGCAAAGGGAGACACAGAACAGAAAAACAGGAAACAGGACTCAGAACAGGACGAACGGAAAAGGTTGGCGGGCTACAAACGCTCTCTCCGGTATGTCAGGACGTTGGACTCACGAGATCCCGCGTCTTTGACCACCAGGGAAAAGCGTTTGCGGCGTAAACATACCTACCACATACAGAAGTATGAGGCCATGCTAAATACTACTGTTGTGGAGGTAAGGCCAGCCAAGACTAAGACCGAACACGATCATCGTCTCGGAGGATCTTGACGTACGCCCATCTACATCAAAGAGGGCCACGTCGGGGCCAAAGAGAGGTGATGACCAATGCGGCACGACGAAGTCTGCTAGCACAACACCCAAGGTGCTGTCCGCAATCTCCTCTACTCGAGGAACCGCGATGGCTTCCAAAGGTACAGCAAGCAGGCCTAGTATTAAGCGGCAAAGGTCAGGTGAAACGCAGGTGTCTGAGGGTAAGCGGCTGAAACCATCAACTAGCTTAACATCAGCACCTGAGCTACAAGTAGCCATCATAGATCGTAGTCAACCTGATGGGAAAATGACTACGGACAGATGGCTGCTTCTGGAGGAGAAGATCTTGCGGGCACTAGTGGACGAACTCGCATGCAGTGAGGATGATTCCTTCACTGCATTCGATGGCGCCAAATGGTTAAAGGGTGTCAAGATCATCGGGTGCGGTAACGAGAAGGCCCTAGGCTTTCTCAGTAACTGTATCCGAGGAGTTGGCGAACTCTGGCCCAACGCAAGAATCGAAATCGTCCCACTGGATCAAGTACCTTTTCGTACGACGGTGAGAGTGTGGGTCCCTCCTCCCCTTTTGGAGGACGAAGCCACGCTAACACTTATAAAGCGTCAGAATAAGGAACTTGGTACAGAGGACTGGACGATTGAACGAGGGCGCTCTAGGGACAAAGGAGAAGGCAAGGATCTCTGGATCAAAATTGGTTCAGAATCCCTCCGACTCCTGCGTTCTTCGCAAGGCGTCATCAAATACGGGCTAAACCAACTCCGGTTGATCTTGCCCGCGGTGAAGCGCAATGATGAACCCAAGCGGCCTGAGAGTGGTACAGATTAATCTGCACCACTCCGAAGCAGCATCGGACGATTTGCTGCGCTTCATGGAGAAACTATGTGCTCCTTTCTCCGAACCCTGAAGGTAAAGTAAGGAGCTGTATTTTGGTCAGGAAAGACATTAAGGTTTTCCTTCTATCTAATTACAGTTCTGGTGATTTAACGGTAGTTGCACTAGAGCGACAAGGGTTACCAACCCTAATCATATCATCTGCGTACCTACCATACGACGAAGCTAATCCGCCCTCACGTGCCGTACGCACACTTGTAGACTGGTGTAACACAAGCGGCCATGATCTCATCATAGGATGTGATGCTAATGCCCATCATACTCTGTGGGGGAGCTCGGATATAAATGACAGGGGTGAGTGTTTACTTCAATACCTTCTATCTACTAACCTAAGTGTTTGCAATAGGGGTAATATACCAACGTTCTTCAATAGGATCAGGGAGCAGGTCATTGATATTACTTTGGTAGGGAACACTGACTCAGTTAGAATTCTTGATTGGAGAGTTTCACTCGAGTGCTCATTCTCCGATCACCACAGGATAGTGTTTACGATACAGCTTACACTGGATAGGGAAAAACCCTTTAGAAATCCTAGGAAAACCGACTGGGTCAAATTCTGTAATCTTAGTGACACCATACCACATCCAGCAATGGATAGATTAAATGGTACACGGGACTTGGACGACTCGGTGGATTTTCTATCCAGGTCATTAAGGGAAGCCTACTATGCTTCGTGTAGGGAGCGGCAGGGACCTAGGAAATTCCGGCAACCATGGTGGAATCCTAGACTAATGCAGCTAAGAAAGGAATGTAGAAAACTTTTTAATAAGGCGAAGAGGGATCAAGACTTGTTAAGCTGGGACGATTATCGTCAAAGCTTCAACACTTTCAAGAGGGAAACCAGACGGGCAAAGAGGGAATCTTGGGAGCGTTTCTGTGGGGAACTGGAGAATACCACGGAGGCATCGCGTCTACGAAAGGTACTATCCAAGGATCCTGGTACGCCTGGATTCCTGATGAAACCGGATGGTAACTTTACTGAAAGTAGTATCGAAACCTTGGAACTGCTAATGGAGACACACTTTCCGGGTTGCAGGGATGATGAAAATGAGGTATCCGCTTCGGAGCATCTTGCAGCTTCTCAAATCCACATAAGTGAATTAGTTAGATCCATTGTTAGCGTGGAGAAAATCTCGTGGGCGGTGTCATCTTTCAAGCCCTATAAATCACCAGGGCCAGATGGCATATTCCCAGCGTTACTCCAAAAATCGATTTCAACCATCATGCCATGGCTTATAATGATATTTAGGTACAGCCTGGAAACAGGATACATCCCTAAAGAATGGAGAGAGGTTACAGTGGTATTTATCCCCAAAGCGGGAAAGGTAAACCACAGTACCGCAAAGGACTATAGACCGATCAGTCTGTCATCGTTTTTATTGAAAACACTGGAAAGATTGGTCGATATCCACGTCAGGAACATCCTCTCCCCTGATAATTTCTGTAGGGCACAGCACGCATACCTTAAAGGCAGGTCGGTGGAGACAGCCTTGCATGACGTTGTCGGAACTATAGAGGAGACACTTGACAAGAAGGAATATGTTATGGCATCTTTCTTGGATATAGAGGGTGCGTTTAATAATGTGAACATATCCGCAATAGTTGATGCACTGGGTGACTTATGTGTTGATCAGCGGATAAGGAATTGGACAGAAAATATGCTTAGGAGCAGGGCCATTAACTCTAATATGGGTATTGGTAGGACAAGGAAAGTTGTGACAAGAGGCACACCACAAGGTGGGGTCATCTCTCCACTTCTGTGGAATCTTGTCGTAAATAAAATCCTTTTCAGGCTCAGTAGGATAGGTACCAAAGTAGTCGCATATGCTGACGACGTTGTGCTTCTTATTCAAGGGAAGTTTCTTCCCACAATAAGTGAACTCATGGAATCAGCGCTCAGCGTTCTGCTATCATGGGCCAAGGAAAACGGTTTGGGTGTTAACCCTGCCAAAACCGAACTGGTTCTTTTCACCAGGAGATATAAAACTCCAGAATTTAAACCTCCACGACTGGATGGTACTTTTCTGAAGTTTTCAAGCGAAGCCAAATATCTTGGCGTAATTTTGGACTCTAAGCTCTCGTGGAAACGTAATGCTGAGAGTCGAATGAAGAAGGCATTATGTGCCTTCTATATATGCAAGAAAACCTTTGGGAAGAGATGGGGTCTTAAACCATACATTGTACACTGGATGTACACCGCGGTCATAAGACCTATTTTGACCTATGGGGCTCTTGTTTGGTGGAGAGTGGTGGACACTAAGACTCACCTCTCTATTCTAAACAAGGTACAAAGATTAGCGTGTCTTGCAATTACTGGCTCTATGAATTCCACACCTCAGGCCAGTCTAGAGACGATGCTAAATATAACTCCCCTTGATATATATATCAAATGCATTTCTGCTAAGTCTGCTCTACGACTCAAACAGTCGAGCGGACTGAAGCACGATCGTATTGGTCATGGCACCATCCTACAAAAGATAGGCAGGCCAATCATAGGGAGGGAAACGGATTATATAATACCCACACCGAATTTTGATAGAACATTTAGGATCAGAATACCGACAAGGGATGATTGGGCCGCGAACTCTGTCCTAAGAGATGACGTGATCTCAATCTATACTGATGGTTCAAAGACAGAAAGAGGCACGGGCTCGGGAATCTTCTCAGATGAGCTGGACCTTTTGATGTCTCTTCGATTACCCGATACCTGCACGGTTTTCCAGGCAGAGATTTATGCTATTGATACAGCCGCGAGAAGAATCCGGGAACTGAATCTCAAAAATTCGACCATACATATCTACTTGGACAGCCTGGCATCAATTAAGGCTCTTAACTCCAACGTGATTAGGTCGAAATGTCTTCTCAATTGTATCAAATCACTGGCACAACTGACACAACATCACGTGGAGTTGATATGGGTTCCAGGACATGCGGGCATCCGGGGAAATGAAGTATCTGATGAGTGCGCAACCAACGGGTCGTCCCTGGACGTATCTCTTGCGCAAAGGGATATTCACACTCCCTTGGTGACAGTATCAAAATTGATAGATGAATGGGCTTTGAGCGAGACGGAACTCAGGTGGTCAAATATCATCACTTGTAGAATATCCAGAATGCTCTGGCCCAATCTGACAGAGGATAGAACTAAGACTCTTTTGTCTCTTAGTAGGAATTCGATTAGACTTCTCACGGGTATAATTACTGGGCACTGCATGATTGGACATATGTCGGAACGTATGGGTTACCCACGTTATGGCTATTGTAGAAGTTGTTTAGATGTAGAGGAGGAGGAATCGGTACAGCACCTTCTATGTGAATGCCCAGCCTTACAAGAGCATAGACTACTACATCTTGGTAGAGCTCTTTTCCATGATCTGGACTGTCTCAGGGATGTGTCACTAGTGAATATGATTGGGTTTATTAGAAGTACCGGCTGGTTCCCATAGGGACCACAGAAATCACATAATAGACGAAACTAGGGAGGGAAACTATTCTCACTTTATGTGTGACATTTTCAGCATAAGGGAATAGTACTTCTAAGGGTACCACAATGGGCCGCAAGGCCTCCGAGTGAACTCGCTAACTTGCGAGCAACCCACGTAACCTAACCTAACCTAACCTTGGATCATATGTATTATTATTGTTGTATGGAGAGCTCACAACAATGTATGCATTATTTCCATTGCTGCAGAGCCTCCTTTCACTTGTTGGAGAGTAAGAGAAACTCATACACAAACACACAAACACTACACTATTTATTTAGGGTTTTATTTATGTTGTTGTTTTTTTTTATTACTTTAGCTTTGTTTTTTTTTCTGATTGTTAATATTTGCATTAACAAACAGTTTTTCTATTTTTTTTTTGGCTGTTTAAATCAATATTTAAATATATTTATAAGTATTTAATAAGCGTCCATTCGCTGTTACTTATCTTTGTATATATATTTTTTTTGTATTTATCTTCACAATTATTTTATTTATTTGTGAGAGCGATGTAAAACACGTCTATCCACTGTAAACGGCAGAGAATGTGTATAAGTGCTTGGTCAAGAGCCTTCCGAAGTATACATATTTTTTAACTAAATTTTAAATTTATGCAAAATTTTCTCAAATCGCATAGCTGCTTTCAAAAAATTAATACCTCTTTTATAAGGTTGCATGTCACAGTGTCCATTGACATAATGTCCATGGACATAATGACACTCCAACTGCATAAGCGTAGCTAGACTATTACTCTGGGGTGGGCAAGTGCACTTCCCAAATAGTAAAAATAAAACTAAAATCATAGAGAAACATAGAACGAAAACTAGAAACAAAAATCAAACAAAAAAATTACTAAAAATAATCACACATACGAGTGTAGTTTTTGTTTTCACATAGTTTTTTCTACTAATACATTCTCACCACATATGTTTCTGACAACTGAGTTAGGTCTTTGATAGGAGAGTTTTCGCTCTATGTCTATTCTATATGACTAAAATATCACAAAAATTGAGTTTGCTAACATAACTACTTCATTTTCCATATTTAAAACTGCTAATTTATTTTATAAAATATTTTTATAATTTTTTATTATATTTAAATGGGATTTTTTTTAGTTTTCCTCTTGATCTAAACTGTTATTTGTTCCTTATTATATTAGTTAGACAAAATACTATTTTTGAGTTGAAAAGATTTATTTATATCTAAACTCTCTATATTTAAAAATGTAATATTGTATACATATATATATACGCCTTTGTACATATATTATTATAAATAAAGAATTGAATTGAAAAAAAAACTGTTAAATTTGAAAATCTTTCCTGAAGCATTACACTACGTAGCCATTGTTTTATTCTACGCATAGCTGAGAAACTTCTTTCGCAACTAGCAGAACTGATAGTAAGGCTTATTGCCTCTTGTAAAAGTATGTAAATGCTTGGAGAGATATTCTTGTCAATTTTGGATTTTATCATATCAACTATCATGCAAAACATGTAATTAATAATGAATTCATCGGCGCCATCCAAATCTAATTTAAAGAAATTGTTAACAGCTTTAGGTAATGGAATGTTTTGGAATCGGTATTCGATATTAAAAATTATGCTATCTATTACTGGATTATATATATTTAACTTCCAATAATCAACTGAAGGAATAGAATCCGGCAAATCCAGATTTTAGCTTTTACCTAATGTTGAAATCTTCAAGATCACTTTTAATTACTGACTTACAATTTTTATATCTACAACTCCATCTAGTTGTGCAAAGGCTGTTTATCTATATATATAAAAGAGTAACTTTACTGACTGACTGAATGAATGACTGACTGACCGGTTCCTCCCTCCCCAAAACGATCCGATAAGAAGGGATTTTTGGAAATTCGACGTTTAGGGGGTAAAAAAGGGTAAAAACGGGTAAATTCGGTAACCTTATATCTTCAAAACTAATAAAGATACAAAAAAACTTAAAATAGCATGTTACTCCATTTAATAAATAAGCTGACAGGTATTTCGTACTTTTTGGAAATTCGAAACTTTTAGGGGAGAAAACGAGTATAAACTGTATTTTGGTACTTTTTTTGCACCCTATGTATCTTATAAACCAATAAACATAGAAACAAATTTTAAATCGTATTCTTTAATTATCAAAAAATAAAAAATATAAGTTTGGTACTTTTTGGAAATTCGAACCCTTAAGGAATAAAAATTGTGTTTATTTTTGGTACTTTTTCATAAAATATGTTTTTCTAAAATTTGACATAGACATACGAATATTTTATTATGAGCTCCCACCACGATACAGAAATTTATTTGAATAAAATTTTACCAAAGCAATGGGGATAAAAAAGGTACCAAAAAGGGGATAAAATCGGGAAAATACATTTTATTGAAATTATTAAGCCAATTTTGATAATTTTTTAACATTGGTTCCTGGATTCGTACAAAAATTACCTAACTGGGTGTTATTTGGAACTCGAGTGCCAAGGTGTTGGTACTTTTTTTAAAACATATTTTTTCTTGGGCACATTAACACAGATTTTAATATTTTGAGACATGTCTGTAGCATAAACAATTTTGGCAAAATATAATATTTTTAAAGTTCGAACTTGATTGTTTCAAGGAAGAAAGGGGAAATTGGTACTTTTCTCCTAATGGTACTTTTTTTAATATTTTAAATTATTTCACTTATCGACATTAAAGTTAGCTGATATGTATCTGAGTGAAGTTTGTGTTAGGAATAGGGTACAATATTTAGGTACCAAAATGTGAGAACTGAACTATAGGCACTTTTTTATTCATCTAATGGTACTTTTTGAATTTTATATGACAATGGACTTAGAAACATGAAATTAATATATGGTTCTAAGTGAGTGTGAATTTTAGGGGGAGACTTTTTGGTACTTTTTCTTTATTCTAATGGTACTTTTTTTGAATTTTCTATAACAATGAACATAGAAACATAATATTTAGCATATATGGTCTTAAGTGAGTGAGAATTCTAGAGATAGACTTTTTGGTACTTTTTCTTTATTCGACTTTTTGTAATTTCTTCACCAATTAACCTAAAACCATGAAATTAAGCTTATATGGGAGTGAGTGGGAAACCACAAGTGGGGGCTTTTTGGTACTTTTTATATATTCTAATGGTCTATGGTCCCAAGTGAGTGAAAATTCAAGGCCATACTTCTTGGTACTTTTTCTTTGTTCTCATAGGTACTTTTTTGAATTTACTATAATAACGGACCTAGAGTTTCCAAAAAACCGAAGAATTTCAAAACCGCGGTTTCGTTTTTTTCGGTATTGTGATAATTTTTAAATATTAATTGTTATAGAAACAAAATTAGTTGATAATATAGGAAAGGCTATACAAATTTAAAATTCAAAATTGACGGGTTATGGTTTAGTGAGTGTGAATTCAAAAGTGATAATCAATGGTACTATTTGTTTATTGCAATGGTACTTTTTGCAATGATACTATTTTATAATAATAAACCTAAAAAATTAAAATTAGGCACACATGATTCTGAATGAATTTGAATTCACAAAAGGTGACTTTAGTGGTAAGTTTCTTTTGCATTTTCTATAATAATGGATCCAGAAATATGAAATTAGGCGTTTACAATTAGATTCACAAAGGGATATTTAATAGTACTATTTCTTTCATCTAATTGGGGTGGCGAAGCGCAATTAGAAGAACTCGCAGGTCTCTGCTGGTTGGTTACGATAACACAATAAACATAGCATACAGAGTAGTATTATTTTAGGACAATAAAAACCATTGTGAAATATTAGGACAATATGACATGATAAGAGACCTTGTGAATTGAACATATTTTTAATGAGGTGAAACAAATAAGTAAAATTATAAAAAATAAATTTTCATACAAAGTTTAAGGAATCTCACAAGTATAACCATTTTTGGTTGGACTTTATACACAGATAAGAAATTGGATCACAGTGATAGTTCTCCAGATATTACACAATTAAAATTAATGTGTTATTGTTGATTTTAATATATAAAATAGGATAATAATTATAAACGAATTTGTTTGAATTTTTCTCTGATCATTTAGTGGTGTCCCGTTTTGGAAACGGGATAATGGCCTGGCGAATTTTTAATAACTTTAACAATTTCTGTTTTTTATGTCTCATTAGAACGACAATTACGTACACATTTCGATTCTTTTAAATTAAATTGCAAAAGTAATTTTTTAATGGCAGAATTTTTACAAAATCTGAAAAAAATTCGTTTTTTTCCCTTGTAAATGGATCTCAAAACTTCAGAAAACCTAAAATTTTTTCAGGATGATTTTTTTACTAATGGAGGGTGAGAATGGCCAAAATCCAACTTTCGTTTATTAAGGGCCACCCTATTGACCACGCACTTATACAAATAATGAAATTATTTTTCATCTGTAGTACTTTTCAAAATCTTACCGTTGCACTATAGTTCAAAGTGTCTCTTTTTCCGTGCGAAATTAATAACTATTAAAGTATTCTACTGTTTGATACCAAAATTGGACCATAGGTAGAAATACTTATATTTTCAACAAATTTAAGAAAAAATTAACCCTTTGTCGACCATTAACCCATCAGGAATAAAAATAAAGTAAATTCATTGCTTTTGATTAGAAAAAATTTATTTCATATTAGTTTTCAGTCAAATTAGTAATTCATTTTGTAAACTTGATTCTAAATTTGATTCAAAATATTAATTGAAGTACCAGATAAAACTTCGCACAGTGGTATAAAAAAAGGGAAATAAATCTGTAATTTCTAAATCCTTAGTTAGATTTGAAATTTGACATGCGCAAAGAAGTGTTGATGAGTTTAAATTTTGAATTTTTGCCGCATGGGCTCACCAGGGGCGCGGCCAGGGATCCCCATAGTAGGACACCTCGGGTATGTTCAGTTTTTAAAATGAGCCTATTTCTTCGTCTGTGTTTTCTATCATCTGCTTCGAATGTATTAATACCTTGTGTACTGCGGATGTCATTGGTAACCAAAGATGCAAATCTGAAAGCATATATCACCATTAAGCCATATAATGTTATCATTTCGAAAATTGTCTTCGGACTTTTTCATCCAATAATTTCTTACAGCCCTTAGTAATAACAGGAGCAATAATTTTCTTCACAATATATTTAATAATCGCATCATACTTTGTGTCTTTTGGGCGTTCTTTTAGCCAAATTTCAAAAAGTTCATTTTTTTACAGCACAGTAACCTAGAAAAAATTAAATTACTCAGAAAGCGCAAAAATGCGCAGCATGAGATAAAGTGAAATAAATTCACAACATTTCAATATATTTATTTCTTTTTATTTCAAGTTTAACAAACGTTAACATTTTTTTAAAAGCTTCTAAAAAGTTAAAGAAAGTTTTGTAATCAAAAGAAATTACTTTAAGGTTATGTTTAAAAATTGTAATTTTTAATATAAAGGGAAATAATTTCCAAATATTTAGGAAAGACGAATTAAGTACTTAGACGTCTCGTTGTTTTCCATTTTAAAAATTATTTAAATTATTTACACACTTTCCACAATTAATGGTTAAAAGTTACAATATAATATTGATACTATTCACAAATTTTTAAAAATGTATCGAAACTTTGACTTTGAAGGCGTGCTGTCAAGCAGTATTTTGTATTTTACAAAAACCAATTGCGAATTTTATTGCTGGGGTTTTAGAAACAGGTTGACAACAAAAAATAATGAATAATAACAACTTCGAAATTTGAATTTCGCACGGAAAAAGTGATACTTTGAACTATAGTGCGTTGAGAAAAATATAATTGCATTATTTATTTTGTTTTTATTTTCTGTATAACTAAAGATTAATGTAAGTACTTTTTTTTGGGAAAAAAATACTTTTTCAAATTGTTTTAATTTAAGTGCACATAACTTTTGACTTGGTATCGATTTTTAAATAATTTTTTCCTTATAATACTAATAAATTAGTTGTTAATTAAAAAATATATATTTGATAAAAATCGGGAGAGATTTGGATCCGCTATTAGCAAAAATACAGACCAAGGTAGGTAAAAAACATAAAATTTTAAATTTCAATGGTGAATATCTCGTAAACTATAAAAGATAAAATATAGTTATACTAATATGTTTTGTAGCTCTCTTCTTGTAGATTCTACATATGTACAACAGGGATATAACTATTGACAATTTTTGCAAATTGGCATAGCATAGTCGAATAGAGCATTAAAAAATATGAAAAACCACGGTATTATTTATTATGGTTGTTAAAAAAGTTCACGCACCAAACGCAATAAAGTTTTTAATAAAATATTTTCAATTATTTCGAAATACATTATTTTTTATTTTAATAATAACTGCGGACTACTTCAAAAGATAATTTTTAAATAAGTGAAGATATCTCTCACACTTGCAAAAAAAAATTAAATTATTTATATAATTTTTCAGAGAGAAAAAAAATGGGTTTATTTTAGAAATCGGTGGTTTTGCGTGATGATTTTGATTCCAAATGACCTACAAAAATTATTTTCATTACTTATACAACATTGGCCATCACGTGGTGGTATACCAAAAATTTCGCCAAAATTAGTTATATACCTAATGTACAATTCTTTCAAATCGGATAGAGAACAAAAATTTGTCATCATTTTTAATTTTTAATATACCCGAGACACCCCAATTTGGGGCCTTGAGGCTCCGCCCCACCTTAATGTTGAAAGTCCGAATTTAAAACATAAGCTCAGTAACATGTCCTCTATAGTCGTGAGAAATTTTATTAAAATCGGATTATCGGTTTGGAACTTACAAATTTATTTGCACCTATTTTATTTTTCATTTCCCCCACTGTGACCCAAAATATCGGTTTTAGGTTCTCGCACAACCACAATATGAGATTTTGTAACCATCCTCGGGTGAAGTTTATTGTTAATATTCTCCATTTGCAAAGATTCATCCTTTTTGCCTTTCTTACCTTTTAAAAAAGTTCAAACATAGTCAAGTTTCTTAAAATGCTCAATAAAATGATAGCATATTTAAACAAAAATATAAAATACGAATAGGAAATTTTCGCGTTAAAAATGGGAAGCTCCATTTTAATTTTAGACTCATGGTTTCTTCGGCAAAACTTCTTAGAATTCATCGTAGATTACGATTTTGATAACCGCTTTGTCGAGAAAAAAATTGACCCACTCTAATGTATATATCGTCACCTAAAATGCAAAACAACGTATCATCAAAAAATTCGAAATTGATTTTATTATTGACTAGCTGACCCGACAGACGTTGTCCTGTCCAAATTATAAAAAAGTTCGATTTGTGAATTTGTGAGCTGTTTAAAATGTGTAAAAATAGTTAAAAAGAGAAGAAATCGTATTTTTGAATGATAATATTTGCTTTTAAAATATGTATGTACAACGAATCTTTAGGTGTTTTACATTTTAATTGAAAGATCGATGTTCAGGTAACCAATTAAAATAAAGAAATACTTTTTATACCCTTCACCATGAGTGGCAAGGGTATATATAAGTTTGTCATTCCGTTTGTAATTTCTACATTTTTCATTTGCGACCCCATAAAGTATATATATTATGGATCGTTATAGATAGCGGAGTCGATATAGCCATGTCCGTCTGTCCGTCTGTGTGTTGAAATCAACTTTCCAAATCCCCTAAATAACTTACAAACATGATTGATACATCAAAATCTCCGGAATTCTTCCAGCTCGGTTGCTATTTAAAATCGAGAAAATTGGTCCACAAATGGCCGAGATATAAGCAAAAAACCCAAAAACCCATGTATTTTGTTAGTGTTTCATGAAATCATATACATATATAATAGCATAATAAAAAGTCTAGTTGTGTGTATATATGTATGTAGATGTGTGTAATACACATTGAATATATTCACCAATACTATTTTGTTTCTTTGTAAATCTTATTCTCTAACAAAATAGAGAGAGTTATTTATAATGAGTTCTCATATGAGCAACTCTATCATACGTAAACATAATACGTATGCATAATTTGTATGTATTTGAGTGCGTTTGGTTTATTTTTTTTTATTTTTGTTGTTATTTTTTTTCAACATACAATTAAGGTATACTTTGGTGAAGGGTATATAAGATTCGGCACAGCCGAATATAGCTCTGTTACTTGTTTTCGATTGTTTTGCTGTGATATCATAATGTCGTTCCGTGCAATGCTCTATCTGGCACGTAAACAAATAATGCTGATGGTGTTCCAACACGGGAACACCGCAACTCGCTTTGATTGTTTCGTAAATATTACAACGTCATCACAAACGATCAGTTTACTTGCTGCAAAACTTTGGCCATCGCACTGTTCTTGGAAACGTTGCATGTTGGATTTTCATTGATTTGCATATTCAATGGCAACTTGAGTGCTGAATGAGCAGTTCGACCGCCTTCCAACAACGTAGCTGCAATTCCTGTTGAAGCAAGTGCAATATCATTCTGCGAGCGTATCGTTGCCAAAATAAACGCGATCAAAAAGTTTTTCCAGTTCAACCGGGAGCGTGCAAAAAAACTATCCTTACAGTTCCACCTTTCACAACTTTCATAAGAGTGTCGTACTCCAACAACGTAGCTGCAATTCCTGATGAAGCAAGTGCAATATCATTCTGCGAGCGTATCGTTGCCAAAATAAACGCGATCAAAAAGTTTTTCCAGTTCAACCGGGAGATTGCAAAAAACGATCCTTACAGTTCCACCTTTCACAACTTTCATAAGAGTGTCGTACTCATATTTTTGTTGACGATTCAACAGTGGGACTTTTGTTTGAACTGATTCCCTTAAGGCATCGCAATCAAATTGTTTTTCGCGTCGCAACTCTTGATTAAATGCGTCGTGCATCGGACGATTGAGAGCTGTCATGCCTAACTCAGATAATACCTTTTTCGACATCAATCACATGTCCTCAATTAATATCAAAGCCTCGTTGAAAAATTTCCTCGCCCATTTGCAAATTTGGATTTGATTTCTAATACGCATCTGATACAAAATATCATCATAGCATCTTTGTACTTACTTCACAAATCAGTCGGTTTATCTCAACATGCTTCCCATATGTTGAGATATACGTATTTGATGAGCATTTCACGAAAGCACTGCATCTCCGAGGTATTATTTCTAATGAGTGTCATTATCTAACAATCGCATGCGTTGACATGCTTCTCTATACGTTACACAATTCAACATTTATAGTTCGTAAATCTCGGAATTTACGAACTATAAATGTTGAATCATTCGACAAAGAAATTTCAACGGCGGAAACAAGGAAATCGAGTTCCAGATAATAGCAAACGCAAATAGAAACACTCATCGTTTCTTGGATGGACTGTGTAAATGGGACCTAATGCGTCGTATTTTTATCCATCCAAGAAACGATGAGTGTTTCTATTTGCGTTTGCTATTATCTGGAACTCGATTTCCTTGTTTCCGCCGTTGAAATTTCTTTGTCGAATGATTCCAAGTAATATCTGGGCATTTCGGAGTATAGCAGCGTTCGGGCACATTTCTAAACATCTGGTCAATGTTGTAGATGGCGTTCGATCAACTCGCTGTAATACATTCTAATCAGTAAAGTACACTTTTTGGACATTTTCCAGATTTACGGCGAAATGAACAAAGTTGGATGTCTTTCATGAATAGCAAATGAAAAATGCGCAAAATTGCTTTGTTACTGCTAACATAGCGGCCCATTTGAAGTTGATTGACTTCATCATTGGAATTCTCCGCACTAACTCAGCCAAGTCATTGCCTTTGGTTACATATGTATTTGCAGATGTATTTGATAAGTGGGCGTGGACAATTTTTCTTTCTGTAAAACACTTTTGTGCACTATTGCGAAAAAAAACTACCAAAATATGTCGTTAATTTTTGTTTTAGTAAAAACTTAAATTGGATTACTACGATTATTTAACAAAAATTATCAAAATTGGTGCAGCCGTTTTCGGATAAATCGTAAAAAGTGGGCGTAAAAGTAGGCGTGGTCAATTTTTCTTTCAGTAAAACTTAAATTAGATTATTACGAACATATAAAAAAAAATGTAACTATATCGGTGCAGCCGTCTTCCAATTTTAGATAAATCAAAAAAACTGGGCGTAAAAGTAGGCATGGTTCTCAACTGATGCAATTACCAACGAACGACATTTGATTTTTATACCCTACACCACCATAGTGGGGAGGGTATATATATTATGCGTGCATTTTGAGCACATTTTTCTGTAGAGCAAACATGGTTCAATATATTGCAAATCTGATTTCAGCAGTCAATTCTGAATCAAAAATTAATACAATTGATGATTTTTGAATCCTTAAAAATAGTTCAAAAAACCCACAACAGGGGGCGCAAATTTCATAAACAAAATAAAAAAAGTATTTTAGATTTATTTAAATATACACGATGAAAGGGTATTTTAAGCTCATCAAAATAGTACCAATATTTTTTTTTATTGGATAAAATACGAAATGCGCATGATAGGGTTTGATTGAACTTTGTTTGATATTATTTTAATAGAAGAAAACGATGATACTGCTGGTAAAAGCGTAAAATAAGTTCTAGTGTTACTTTTAAAAAAATCGCCAGCACCTTCTTCTAAAGATATATAAAAGCCCACACTCAACACATTTATTTAAAAAATTAATTATTTTTATTTATGCCGCGTTAATAAAATTTAAATGAATTTTTGTAAACAGCTGTGATTTTTGACAGTTGTTATAACAGGCTGCTTCAGAATCAAACAATTGAATTTTAATACGTTTACAAATACGACAGTCGTCTAAATACGCCTACGCCATCCACGATAAGGGTGATTTATTATTTTCTTCATCCATAGTTATTTTATATGCAATTATCTTATAGATACCATATAATTACAATTGTACCTATTTTTCTGTCTAGATTATTAGAAACAATGTCACATTATTTTTTCACTAGAATTTAAATTTATTACTTGAATTTTCAATTTCAATAAAATATGAAATCCAAAATTAATTAACTCTTTCAAATGGGGATGCTGGGAAAGAAACAGGCAAAGGTAAGTTTCGGCTAAAGCGATTGTGTTACTAGGGACAGAAGAAAATATTAGGGTAGCATTTCTGTCATGTAGTCTGATGAAGTCAGTAGGGTGGGTTAAATATACCCTGATGTCGTAACACCGTGACATCAATAGTTTAATTTCTTACTAATGTTAGTATTTTATTGAGGATTTCAGTCTATAGACCGCTCTCTTTGTGATCAGACGTATTTAGCTTTTTCTCGCGTATTTAGCTTTTTCATACACGTGTTTAATTATAATCAATGTACATACATAGTCATTCATATCATACATTTTTTTATTTTTCTTTGAAACATACTATAATAGTTTTTAAAAATTTAATTGAATTTAAGTATATTTTAAGTGTACGAAAATGAACTTACCTCCAGATGGTGGTGGTACATCACCACCACCAAGTATAACTTTTGATAAGTCAAGATCAATGACTATTTTAACTCCAGGAGAAAAATTGTTGGCAATGGAAAGGGTAAAGAGTTCGGAAACTATTTCCAATGTCTCTCCATTCCTAATAAAAAAAAGTAATAGATAATGCTGCAGGAGGAGAAGTATTACAGTGCAAAAAAATACTTAATGGCACCATCCTCATTCAAACTAAGTCATTTTCACAAGCAAACAAACTTATACAGCTCTCGTCTTTATCACCCAAAATAGAAGTTGAATTAAAAGAACACCCAGGTCTTAACTTTGCAAATGGAGTTATTTACTCTAACGACCTACGCGGATTAATAAATCCGAAATATTAGAGGAATTAAATAAAAAGTCAAAGCGTTGCTGGGTAAATAAAATTCAAAAAATGGTAGAGGGATCACTTAAAGAAACAGGTTTAATAATCATAACCTTTGCAACCACAAATTTACCAAGTGACTTAGCCATTGGATATGAAAAGGTTAAAGTTCGCCCTTATATTCCTTTGCCAATGAAATGTAAAAACTGTCTCCAGTACGGACACGTCGCACAGTGCTTTGTTCAATGGACAAAAATCAAAAACAAGATCATGTCTTTGATGTTAATGAAATTAATATTTTCCAATAGACAACTAAATAACTCATTCGTGTAAAAAAGACTTTTTTATAAATATCTTTTTTTGTCGTCACTAGAGGTCGCTAAAGTTAGTACATTTTCAACATAAATTTTATGGAGAAAAATATATTTTTTTTAAGGTTAACTAAAATCATTGTTAAAAGTTCGTTTTAAAAGATATAAACTCGCCATTGGCTGCAAATGAAAGAATATGAATGTGGAATTTTGGAAAATTACCGTTTTTGTCAAAAAATGTTTAACAGTTTAATCTGCGCAATTTTTAATAATTAAAATTTTTTTATTGTAAACCTGAAATTCTAAAACTTTGTTGGAATATTAGTAAAATACATGTTAATCTATTTTGATTATGTTTTACTATAGAATAGCCATAAGCATTGTCTATAAGAAAATGTAATCATTAGTTGTCCTTTCGTATGAAAACTATTAAAATTTTGTTTTTGTTTAAATGTATAAATTACCATTTCGTAAATTTTCAATTTGATGGTTTAGGGAAATAGCTCCAGATTTTTGGTTTTTTTATAAAATAATACCGTTTTTTCTTTTAAATAACTAAGAAATATTGCGTTATTTAACAAAAGTAGTTTAATGGCATAAAGTGTATTAATAGGTCTTTATTTGGTTCTTGATGTTGTATGTTTTTTTGCTGAAATCAAAAAAAATTCTAAAGTTTGATTTAATTTTGAAAAAAAACGTGTTAATAAATTTTGATTTTTCTTTAATTTTATCTAATGCCTATCTCTTATTTATTATAATGTGAAATCATTATTTGTCCGTTTTGACTAGGACTTAAAAAAAATTAGTTTTTGATGGCACCCATAAATAATACATTTTTACCGTAAATGTAAGTAACTCAATAATTTAATATAACCTACATATCCTTAGATTTAGATATTAATATGAGCTTCTGCTGATATTAGGAACACTTAAAGTATAGTCCAACATCCAGTTTCTAATAACAGCTGAACCATAAGGCTATCAATATTTGAAAATGTCCGTCCATCCGTCCTTCCGAATTTAGAAAATAAATAAAATATTTCAATATTTTTTTTAAAAAAGGATATATGGCAGTTATGTAAATCCTTGCTAGAATTGAAATGTTAATAACTAAATTAATCTGCTATTATAAGAGAACAATAATTTCTGAAAATGAATAATTTTATTCAGGTTCATAGGTTTTTTAAGGAAAAGGATGTATGGCAGCCAACCGAATCCTTGCTGCGATTGTCATAAATATTTTCACAAACAACAATAACTTTATTAAAATGATTATAACCAAATTGGTTCCAAAATAAGAAACGATTTTTACGAATTTTTAAAAAAAAAATTATATGTTATACAGGATATTGAAATCTTGATGTCTTGGAATTATGAGTATCCTTCCGATAAAATTTTCATAACTTTGCATCTAATATTATAAGAGAACAATAGTTTCTGAAAATTAATAATTTTATACAGGTTTATAAGTTTTTTAAGGAAAAGGATGTATGGCAGCCACCCGAATCCTTGCTGCGATTGTAATAAAAATTTTCACAAACAACAATAACTTTATTAAAATGACTATAACCAAATTTTAAAATGTTAGGAGTATAACTGTGAATTTTATTCAAAATTATATGTTCAGGATATATGGGAGGTACCCGTGTCCTTTCACGGATTTTTTCAAAAATTATATTTTTTCTTAACCTTACCAAAGGGTAATGTTCCACAAATTTTTATTTGTCTGCAATAACTCCTTCTATTTTTGTCCATTGCCTATATGAAAACAAAGCACTGTGCGTCGCCATAATATGTAAAAATGAGAAAATTTGCACAAACTGCTCTAACGCTTTTCATACAAACCCGGAAACCAATGAAAAATGTTGCAATGCTCCTTCCTGTATAAACTGCAGAATTTCCAATGTTGAAAACACTAACCATCCTACCAATAACAAAGGTTGCCCCCTATTTTTGAAAGAAAAGGAATTTAAAGCCATAGTTACACTGGAAAAAATCGGTAAAAAAAGGGCAACAGCTTTATACAGACAACGTCATTCCCAACAAAATACGTTGTACTCTAGTTATAAAAAGTACAAACAACGCCGTACCATCATCTTCCTCCATGCCACCACCAACATAAATCTTCTTCTTTTATTTGCAAATCCGTTATTCGGATGTAAGCGATCATACAAATATAAAGTTTTACAATTAAAAAAAAAACAAGTAAGAGTGCTATATTCGGCTATGCCGAATCTTATATACCCTTCACCTTTGTTGTGGATGCATTATTATTTTTTATAATTAGTATATATGTATGTATGTACATTGCCCACTTTCAGCGTACAGCATCCTAAATTTATCAAGAACACAAAAAACAACAACGCCAAACGAAACAAAACACCAAAAGAAAAAACAAAATACGCAAGCCAATGAAACCAACACACGTCCAAACATACGTTTAATTGTATAAAAAACAACAACGCCAAAAGAAACAAAACACACATACGATTTGTTGCTTTTTTGTCAAAAAAACCAACACACAACCAAACAAACGTTTAGTTGTATAAAAAACAACAACAACGCCAAAAGAAACAAAACACACAAAAAAACAAAATACGCAAAGCATGCACAACCAAGCATACGTTTTGTTGCTTTTTTGTAAAAAAAACCAACACACAACCAAACAAACGTTTAGTTGTATAAAAAACAACAACAATGCCAAAAGAAACAAAACACAAAAAAAAAACAAAATACACAAAACTTGCACATCCACACATACGTTTTGTTGTTTTTTTTTGTCAAAGCATGCAATACATTGTGTTTTTTGATGAAATTTTCAGAGGTTGTCTCGGATTTTTGCTCATATCTCCGTTATTTATGGACGGATTTTGCTGATTTTAAATAGCAAAATTCTCGAAAGTATGTCTGACAGAATTGTTGAAGATTTGGATCCCGGAGATATCTGGGGCCTTCAGAAAATTGATTTCAACAGACAGACAGACAGACAGACGGACAGACAGACAGACAGACAGACAGACAGACAGACAGACAGACAGACAGACGGACATGGCTTAATCGACTCCGCTATCTATAAGGATCCAGAATATATATACTTTATAGGGTCGGAAATGAAAAATGTAGAAATTACAAACGGAATGACAAACTTATATATACCCTTCTCACGAAGCTGAAGGGTATAAAAATAAACACAAAAAAACAATCATATTTATAGAGATACTAGCTTGACCCGGTGCGCTTCGCTACCCCTGTCGAAGTAAAATAAAAAAAATGTGAAAAGATTTTATACGCAAATAAATGAATATAATTAATACGGGAATTTCTTGTTTGTGATTAATTGCGTACTATGCCGTTGAAGGTATAAAAAATATCCTGTGATTTTGAAAAATCTTGAAGCTTTTTTTAAGACATTCGCCTATTTTTATTCAAACTCCTTATAATGATATGAAAGCTATTTATTATTATAGTTAAAGTAATACTTTTTATTTTGTTACCATTGTAGATAAAATATATAAATATTCGAATATCAAGTGAATCTAATTGTAAGTCTTTAAACTTTGTGTAAATTACGTTGATGCCAGAAATTAAGAAGGGGTGCCACACCCCTTGTTCCCATCCGTCCCATTTTTGGATAAACTTCATGTACTGATAAGAAATTGCTATATATAAAGTTTGAAGGCTGTCGCAATAATATTCGAAAATACTATATACTTGCATGGGAAGTTCCACTCCCGCCCAATTTCAGCTATTATATGTAAAATGATAAGAGAGCTATTCGGACAAAGTTGGAAGAATCTAGTAATTATAGATCTCAAGATATTTAGGAACTCATCCCGAGTTCCGATCCTTCCCATTTTTATACCCTTCAACTTCGTGAGAAGGGTATATATAAGTTTGTCATTCCGTTTGTAATTTCTACATTTTTCATTTCCGACCCTATAAAGTATATATATTCTGGATCCTTATAGATAGCGGAGTCGATTAAGCCATGTCCGTCTGTCTGTCTGTCTGTCTGTCTGTCCGTCTGTCTGTCTGTCTGTCTGTTTGTCTGTCTGTCTGTCTGTCTGTCTGTCTGTCTGTCTGTCTGTTGAAATCAATTTTCTGAAGGCCCGGATATCTCCGGGATCCAAATCTTCAACAATTCTGTCAGACATACTTTCGAGAATTTTGCTATTTAAAATCAGCAAAATCCGTCCATAAATAACGGAGATATGAGCAAAAATCCGAGACAACCTCTGAAAATTTCATCAAAAAACACAATGTATTGCATGCTTTGACAAAAAAGCAACAAAACGTATGTTTTTGGATGTGCATGCTTTGCGTATTTTGTTTTTTTTGTGTTTTGTTTCTTTAGGCGTTGTTGTTGTTTTTTATACAACTAAACGTTTGTTTGGTTGTGTGTTGGTTTTTTTGACAAAACAGCAACAAATCGTATGTTTGGATGTGCATGCTTTGCGTATTTTGTTTTTCTTTTGTGTTTTGTTTCTTTTGGCGTTGTTGTTTTTTATACAATTAAACGTATGTTTGGATGTGTGTTGGTTTCATTGGCTTGCGTATTTTGTTTTTTCTTTTGGTGTTTTGTTTCGTTTGGCGTTGTTGTTTTTTATGTTCTTGATAAATTTAGGATGCTGTACGCTGAAAGTGGGCAATGTACATACATATATACTAATTATAAAAAATAATAATGCATCCACAACAAAGGTGAAGGGTATATAAGATTCGGCATAGCCGAATATAGCACTCTTACTTGTTTTTACTAACTTCTTGCACTGATAAGAAATTAACTCATATGAAGTTTGAAGCCTTTCACATTTACAGTTCTCCAGATATTTGAAAATAACTATTTACTTTGTATGGTAGGTGCCACGCCCACTAATTTAACATCGACCATTTTCAGCCAAACCATGTAAAATGATAAGGGTGCTAATCGGACTAATTTCAAGACTTCCACAATTATAGTTCACCATATATTTGAAAATAACTATTTACTTTGTATGGGAGGTGTCACACCCCCTGTCCGATCCGTAACATTTTTAGTTAAACTTCAAACAGTGATGCGAAATTGATTCGTATAAAGTTTGAAGATAAGGAGTGAGATCGAAAAATTCTTAACATACATATATGTTTATAAAAAAGAAACCACTAAACTTACAGCTTTAATTTTTTTTTTTATTTGATTGAAATTATTATTACAATTTACAAAAAAAATTATTTTTATAGTTTTAATCACTAGTGATGAAATTTTGAACCTTTTTCGGAAACCCTTCCATTAACGTTTTTATAGTGCTTTCTGTCACTTTGCTCGAACATGTAGTCCATCTCCGTTTAAAATCTACCACACTTTTGGACACCTTTTTTGTACTCTTCAATTCTCTTTTAACAAGAGCCCAATATCTCTCCACTGGCCTTAGCTCCGGGCAGTTTGGAGGATTTGCCTCTCTTGGTACAAATACCACATTATTGTTCTTGTACCACTCAAGGGCTTGTTTGCCATAGTGACAGGATGCCAAGTCAGGCCAAAAATAAGTGGACACATTATGAAGTCTTATGAATGGAAGCAGCCTTTTTTGTAAACATTCCTTGATGTAAATTTCGGTATTTATAGAGCCCGTTGTAACAAATGAGTGGCTTCTTTTGCCGCAACTGCATATTGCTTGCCATACCAAGAACTTTCTGGGAAATTTTGTCTGCTTTTGGGTCCTAAACTTTTCTTCAACATTCCCTCGAGCATCAGCAACATAAAATTTTTGACCTGGAAGTTGCGAAAAATCTGCCAGAACATACGTTTCGTCATCCATTATGCAGCAAGAATATTTTTTTATAAAACTTGACTTCAATTTCCGTGCTCTGTTTTTGGCCTCTAAATTTTTAGTAGCGTTCCTGTCAGGAACTTTTTGAGCCTTGTATGTTTTTAAACCTGCATTAGCTTTAACTTTTCGTACCAAATAGTCCGAGCACTGAGCTAACCGGGCTGCTTTCCTACCGGATGTGTTGGGAGCTCTTTTGAAAATGCGTTCTATTTTTTTGGCTTTAGAAACATCATGTGGACCATTCCTTCTACCTGAACCAGGTTTTCTATCAACTGACAAGTTCTCCCGGTACTGTTTAATAACATTGGAAACAGTTTGACGGCAGACCTTTGTATGCTTGGCCAACTTTTTGTAAGACCAAGTTGGGTTTTGTTGAAAATATTTAATAATTTCAGTACGCACTTTTTTCTGGTCACTCATTTTAATCAGATTAACAAAAAAATTAATATAATTGACATTACACATAATAACTGACATGTTTTTCAAAGGTAACTTGATCAAAAAAAAATTCAAATAATACTTGGGTTAAAAAATGTAATGAAAAACGTGTGTTAAGAATTTTTCGATCTCACTCCTTAGTCACAATTTTAGTTCTGCAGATATTCGAAAATAACTATTTACTTTGTATGGGTGGTACAAATTTTGCCCTCATTTGTCCCTTTGTGGTCCAAGTTAAGAAAAACTATATAGTCTATTATTGCTTCCAAGTAAAGGATCTATGTTCCAAATTTCAATCAAATCGGTGCAGCCGTTTACTCTTGATTGTTTAAGAACTAAAGGTACCAATTTTACCGGTTTTCCCCCTCTAAATCTCTTTCTGGTCCAAGTATTAAAAAAAGATATAGCCTATTGACGCTTCCAAGTAAGGATCTATCTATGTTCCAAATTTCAATAAAATCGGTTCAGCCGTTTAGGCGTGATGCTCAAACAAACCAACAAACAAACTTACAAAGACATTTATATATTAAGGTGGCCCTTAATAAACGAATGTTGGATTTTGGGCATTCTCACCCCCCAGTTTGGTGAACATTAGTAAAAAAATCAGTAAAAATGAGCTTTTATTTTAATATTTCGCAAAATATGTTAATTTTGTTCGTACATTTCTTGTTCTAGTGGCCTGAGACATGTTAATGGCCTGGCGATTTTTTAATAACTTTAACATTTTTTAACCAATTTTTGTCTTTTATATCTTATTATAACGACAATTACGTACACATTTCGATTATTTTAAATTAAATTGTAAAAGTCATTATTTAATGGCAAATTTTTAAAAAAAACTGAAAAAATTGCTGTTTTTCCCCTTGTAAATGCACCTCAAAACTTCAGCGTCGTTGCGCCACCAGTTAACGTTATCCTATCATCCAAAAATTTTACACAACATGTTTCTACAATACATAGAACAATTCTAGATGGGGGGACGGTCAAAATTCGCAATTTTATTTTTTTGGAGCACTCTAATGTCGAAGATGTTAGTTTGTCATATTGGACAGTATCGAAGGCTTTATCATAGTCGATAAAACAGAGGAAGACATCTTTTTGGACATCTCGACAATTTTGAATAAGTACTTGAACTCCAAGTAACTTGAAACCAAATTGGGATTCTCCCGTAGCTAATTCACATTTGGCATATATCCTCTTGTGTATTATCCTAAGAAATATTTTTAGAGCATGACACATAGCTTATGAACCGATATTCATTACACTTTCTAGCATTGTTCTTCTTCGGTATGGTAATAAATGTTGATTTAAGCCATTCCTGTGGGAATAGGCCTGTGTCATAAATATAGTTGAAAAGTGTAAGAAATAATTGCGTATTGTCTCCATCTATTCGTTTTAAAACTTCAGACGGGATTTCATCTGGACCTGATGCCTTCTTGTCATTTAACGTGGTGATTGCGCACTCAACTTCCAATCTGGTGATTGGACTTCCAGTCATAGGGATATCTGTGCTACATTCATAAGGCGTCCTTTCTTCATCGTAAATAATTTCCATACATAGTCTTTCCAAATGCGTTTTTAATCCTTCATCTCGAATACGGCCTCATTATTGTCGTCATATAAAATTGATGCAGATGATATTTTGTATACTCCAGGGGCTTCCTTTAGTTTCTTGTGGAGGTGGAAATCGTCGTGTAGGTTTTGCAGTACCTCGATTTCCCGACATTGACGATTCAGTAGTGCATTCTTTGCAGCTCGGGTTGCAGTTCGGATCTCTTTGTTTAATTCCCAGTAGATTTCATAGTTTACATTTTTGTGCTTACTTCGTTCTATTCGAAGTTCTCGAATCTCATCTGTCATCCATTTTTCCCGTCTTATATTTAATCAGTTTCCTAGTGTGTCCTTGGTAGTCGTGCTTACAATTGTTTTGACGTTATCCCACAAGTTTTCAACATCTTCTCCATTGATTTCCCCTAGTTCATTATTAAGGCGTTCCTTAATTTCGTTCCTTATTAGTGGATCGTTAAGTTTCCTAATGTGAATTTTATGTTGTCGTTTATGTTTTCGAACAATAGAAAGTTTGGTGCGGACATTTGCTAGAAGGAGGTTGTGATCAGAAGGTACGTCTGCTCCAGGGTACGTAGAGCATTTTGTCACACAGGTGCAATATCGTCTGTTTATTAATATATAGTCGATTTGGTTTCTCACAATGTTTTCCCTATTGTCCTGTGGAGATTTCCAAGTGTAGAGTCTTCTGGGATGTAGGCGAAAAAGGGTATTTGTCATTGTCATTTTGTGTTCTTGGCAGAATTGGACGAGTCTGTCACCCCTCTCATTTCGTTCGCCCAATCCATATTTTCCGGCGACACCCCTTACTTCCTCATGTCCGACTTTCGCGTTAAAATCGCCCAGTACGATTGTTATTACATGTGGTTTCGTCATTTTTAGTAGCTTTTCAATGTCATCGTTAAAATTTCTTCTGCACTTCCATCACCGAAATCTATAAGCCTCGTTTAATTAAAAACTACTCTGACCTAGCTAGTGATATGGATAATTCTCTGTCTGAAATGGAAACCGACCATCTTAGTTCTTCGTCGCAAACTATAAACGGAAACAGTCCAATTATTTTACCTAAAAATGCATCAGAGATTTAAGGATAAAATTAAGGAAGCCACTCGAAAATCTAAACGGAATAAGTATAAACTTTATAA
This sequence comes from Calliphora vicina, assembly GCF_958450345.1. NCBI lineage: Eukaryota > Metazoa > Arthropoda > Insecta > Diptera > Calliphoridae > Calliphora > Calliphora vicina. The sequence continues at coordinate 76,492,918 of NC_088781.1, forward strand.
AATCAGAATATGTCATTTATTTGTATAATGTATTCACCTAACTTTTCATTACTTTACTTCTCAGACTTATATCCGCAATATTTACTCTATTTCAAATCAATAAATTTTAAAACTCTCACTAACATCATGCTCTCATATATTACAGCAATAAAATTATTAATCTACCACATTAAGTTTAATCTGCTCATCTGTAATAAAACTAATATATATTTATTTAAAACTCACATTAATTTTACCTTAAGAAAAACCTTTCTATATAAGCTATATTTAAATTGTATATCACTCATTTAACTTTATCGCTTACGCTTTATTCTATACTCTTCCACTTTAAAATTCATATTTTTCCCTTACAAAGTTAACATACAAATCTCTGACTATTTTTATAACAAAAACCTATTAAAAAATATTTTTGATATTACAATCCCACATTCCGAGGTTAATATTAATAATACAAAGTTCCGTTATAATTTGTATTATCTGTATTTAAGAGAGTTTTTCATCAACAACTCATTGCAAGATTTCAATTTAAATGTTTTGTAACCAAGTTTGATTAAAAAAATAACCAAAATGTTAAAAAAGTAACAAAAAAAAAAATTGTTGCAAACGTCTTTTTAACTTTTTTAAAAAAAAAAATATGAACAGAAGTATGAAATTTTATTTTTTTTAATACATTTTACACAGGTTTTTATACTTCAAGATACATTTTATGTCAAGATTACAACATTTAAAATATTATGAAAATAAATTCTTAATAGCAAAATATTATGAAAAATCGACAGAAATAATTTTTAATTAAATTTTTTTAAATATTTAAAAAAAAAAATTCCAGTTATTTTTACTGAATGTAAGTAAAGGTACGGTCAGACACAGCTAATATTTGACGTTTATCGTCAAATATTTCATTGCCTGAATCTGACCACAAATAAAATTTAGAGCAAACAACAAAACAGATGATTTTAGTCAAACAAAATTATTTGTCGACACACAAAATATTTTCTTAATGTGAACAAAGTGTGACCACTAGCTATATAAATACCTAAAAAATATATAATTTGATCTTGCAAATATTTTTAAGGTTAAAGCACTTATTTGGAATTCTAAAGCAATTATTTTATTAAAGTTTTAATGAATTTTATTATCATATAGTGAATTTAATTTTTCACTTTTTGTTTGACCAAAGTGCTAAGAAAAAGAATCAGTAAATTTATTTGCCGTGTGGTCACACTATATCAAATACTTTCATGAAATAATTGTTTGATCAAATAGAGAAAAATAGAAAATTATTTGCTCAGTATGGCGGAAAAATAAGAGGAGTTTATTTAAATATTTTTGGTACTAAATTAAAGACACAAATTCACTATTTTTTTTTAACATAAATATATATTCAATATTTCTTTAATATTTGTTATTTAAAATTTTTTCACTACATAATTGCATCAATAAATGAAGTCTTCTTCTTCACATAAAAGTCATTCAGCATAGGATGACATACTGGGAGAAAAACTAATTGAAGACATGAAGTCTATGTTGCGATTTTTGCAATTTTATGCGATTTATATTTTTAGTCTGATGTTTGATTATTTTTTATTCATACATAGAGTTTGTCTATTTTCAAAATTTAATAATATGTATTACAAAATTGTGAATTGTATATTATATTTATTCCCGTCGTTCCAAGTTGGAGCATAGGGCCACAAGTGGTTTCAGTAATCATTTGTAGCTTAGGATGTACCGGTGATTAGCCGATAGCATCCGATTCTGGTATAGGGATTGCCGATTGGAGCCTCCAGACATGCTTTTTTATCACAACAATGTGTGAGATTGGGTTTTTGATGCGCCAATTGCCCGCCATGACATCACAAGGATCATTGGCATACTCGGTATTTGCTGGAGCAAATACCGAGTATGCCACCGAGACTCTCCCCTTGTAATTGTGATAGTAATATAATTTAATAAATAAACATTTAATAATTATATTATTAAATTATTCAAGCTTGTGTTCTTTTCGCGATTTGTTTTCGTTATTTAACGATTTATAATTTAAGATATAGCTACACTACTTTTGCGATAACACATGATGCAACAGCTGTTATTTGACGCTGTTTGATCTTGCAAATGAATTGCAAGATCAAATAAAAAAATACACAAAATGCAGGAAAATATTTGCTGTTTAGTGGTCACACATTGGTCACATTACAAGAATGTTTTCATATTGGCAAATAAATTTGTTTGACCAAATTCAGCTGTTTTCTTGTTTGTAGTGCAAAAATATTTTCTGTTCAAACTAGAAACATAAAATATTTGACGCTCAAATAAAAGTACTGAAATTTCATAATTCTTTCAAATGTAAAGCAAAATCTGGAAATATTTTACTTTCTAGAAATGTATTTTTTTTGATGAAAGAAATTAAAGTTGTTTTGCAGCTTTATTTAATAATTATTTAGAACAAATATTACCATAAATGTGACCATAAGACAAATATATTTTCCCCTTTGTGAGTTTGATACTATTTCGGTGTAATTTGATTAAACAAATATGGCAAATAAATGTGTACAGTGTGAACACAAAATCAACTCATGAATTATTTGATGTAGTTTTGATCAAACACATGAAACATCTTGTGTCAAATAATTTGCGTAGTCTGACCCTACCTTAAGAAAAGATAAACTCACTAGCGGTATTCACCAGTGTGACCATTTTGGCATTTTTGCAGCTAGATTTAGAATTTTTATTTTGATTTAGCTGCAAATTTTCGATTAAGCATTTGGCATTTTTTTTTAGCATTTTTTAATAATTTGTTTAGCATTTTCTAGCTTCAATTTATTTTTAATTTTTACAGTGTGGCAGAATCGAAATTTTTTGGAAATAAATCTGGCATTTCTAAACTGCTAGTCCGATAGGGCGTAGCCATGGAGTATTCGAGTTTAAGTTATTAAAATGGGCCCTACAAATGCTCCATGGCGTCGCTATGGGGGCTCAAAGTAGGGTACCTTCGACATGTAAAAGTGCAATATTTTTGAAGGATGGAGTTTTAAAGTGGCATATTTTTTAATCTAATTGAGATATTGACTTGAAATTTTTTTTGTAAGACCAAAAATTAACTTATCTAAACAAAAAAATATAGCTCGGAATAAATGTGGATCAAATTGTTCCTAATATTTGCAATACTATTAAAATTTTACTATAAATTTTAATTTTAGAAACTCAATGAATATGTAATATGTAATAAAATCTTTATTTATCAGGGTTTCCAAAGCTGCTTTCCGCTTTCTGATCCCAGCTTTGGGATCTTAGAACAAGTGGCCCAAAGTTTAAATTTTGATAAAAAATAGGTCAATTTGCAAAGGGCGTAGGGCCGACATGTACATGTAATTGATATTGCTCTGAAATCTTTTGTATGTTGTTGGTAATTTAGTTGTCTAACTAACAAAAAAATTCGAGTCCATTCGGTCCAAAAGTGCGCCCTATATTTTTAAAAAAGCGGACCAAGGAATGGCAAAATTTTAAGATTTCAATTTTGAAATGCGTATAACTAGGAAATTATAAGAGATAAATAGCACACGCAAGCATGTTTTTTCAAGATCAGCGCTTTCCAAAAATATTAAATTCTTTGAAATCGGATGGGAAACAAAAAAATGGCACGTGTTTAAAAATTTTACATGTCGAAGGTACCACCATAGCGCCGCCCCTGGAGCATTTGTAGGGCCCATTTTAATAACTTAAACTCGAATACTCCTTGGCTAGGCCCAATTCATATTTTATCCCGATCGGACAAGCCGTTTAGAAATGCCAGATTTATTTCCAAAAAATTTCGATTCTGCCCCACTGTGCCCTGTTACAATTAAAATTTGATTGATTGTACATAATTTAATGGTTTAACGAAAACGATGAAACGATAAAAAAAATAAAAAAAAAATATTATTTTTTATAGTAACGATAAACTGACAGTTCTCGTACAAAAAATGTAAATTGGAGGTTTATCGTTACGAAAAACGATAACCAGATATTGATAAAAAGGGGGTGAGTTTTCGGTTTTGAATGTTTTAAAAGAAATTTAATTTAATTATTTCAAACATGGTGGGTTTAGGCACATACAATGACAGGTATTAATAGTTGTGTTATCTCCAATTTAAAAGAAAAACATTGTATTATAACCCTGTGCTTGCAACTCGATACAATGTCTTCCGCATCGAAAACTCTACCAGAAGAGATAGAATATTTGGTGCCGGAAACCTACAACTGGTTTTCAAAATCAACAATTAGACAAAAAAAATTATAAACGCATTTACGCTGCAATAAATGACGATATGCAACCATTATAAATATTAAGAGCCTGTGACACCAGGTGGATGTCAATTGAAACAGTTGTAAATCGTATAGAAACTCAATGGCTGGATCTAAAACCCCATTTTCAAATTGCTGCCACTTCCGAATCTTGTCATCAAGCTAAAAGAGTTATATACAGATAAAAATTCATTGTATTTAAAGTTTTAAAAGCCTTTATTATCAGATATACAAAAAGTAAATAAAAAGTTTGAAAGCAACGACGCCGATCCAACACTCTTATTCTCAGAATTACACATTCTTTTAAAAAATCGTTCATCTCAAATAGTTTTAAAATCTGAATATTTTGATCCTTTTACTTCATCTTTAGACAATTTTTATATACCTACACCATATTTTAATTATGATTTTGAAAATTGAAAACAAGAACAAATATAAATTCGGAAACTGAAAAAGATATTAGAATAATATGTAGAAATTACATAGCAAAAATTTGTTAAGTTTAAAAAACTTTTTTGCTTTTGATAACAGTTTAAAAATAAATCAATGTAAATTATATGAAAATTTCAAAGAAGAAATGATAAATTTTTCAAAAAATTAACTTCATACGAGTGGCAAAATCAGAAGAAAACTATTGAGTTTTGGATACAAGTTTATGAATACAGGAATGCAGTGGATGAAAATCCCTTCAAGGAATTGTCCGATTTTGTTATGAAATTTTTAGTTTTAGTTTTATTAAATTCCTTCCTCTATATAAGATGTGGATTGAAAAAAAAGATTGAATAAATGCTGCCAAAGTTTTCAAATAACTAAAGAATTAATACAATAATGTGATACAAATATATATAATATTATAACAGAGCCCTCAGAAAGTGAAGAATACACTTTTGATGAAGTATTTAATATGAAGCCAAAAGTTGTTATTTTTGTTTAAACTAATTAATTTGTGAAGTACAAATACTATTAAATAGGAAAAAAATTTTTGTTTTTATGACATTTTAGAACATATAAAATACATTAAATGTTACATGAATTAATGATCGCTTTTGTCAAAAATTGTTTTATGTATAAAGACTGAAAAATATATATTTTTAATTTTTGTTTTATAATTTTAATTTACGATTCTTGAAGAGAATAAATATAAAACAAATTATAATTCAGCACACTAATTCTTAACTAAAAAATAATTTGTTTTGTTTTTGAGTTCGATGTGGTTTTATTTATTTAATCAAATATAATTTGTAGAACAGCGGTACAAATAGTGAAGAATTTCTTCATAATATTATTAAAAACAATTTTAGCATTTTGTTTTTGGCATTTTGTTTTTGGCATTTAAAAATACATTTAGCATTGTTTTGGATAGGATTTAGCTGCAAAAATGTTTAAGCCTGGTCACACTGGTATTCACAATGTAGAATACTTGGCCTGGTAATGTAGTAAAAGAGCACAATATCAAAAAAAAAAATAAAAACAAAATACATTAGAAATTGAAATGTTTGTCAATAAATTGCTTTTCTGCTTTTTTACTAGGCCAAGTACTCTACATTGTGAATTCCGCTACTGTTTATTGCTGGAGCTTTGTTTAACCCATATCGTCCCAAGGATTTTTTTTTCGATTAACTTTATAAAACTTGGTAGTTTTTTGATAATTTGGATTAGAAAACACGAATGTGAAGTCCAAATTTTTTTCAGATTTTTTGTTTTTGAGAAAAATGGTGTTCGATTAATCGAACATTGGGCACTATTTAGCATTTTTGTTATATAGTTCCCATATAATGTAAATAAGGAAAAATCACGTTTTTTATAAACTCAAATCAATTCATATTATTTATTAAAAGAAAAATAGAACAAGATATTTATTTAGACTAAAAATATTTATTATTTTCCTTCATTAAATGCTTCAAAACAATGTTTATGAAGCGCAATATTGCACTTTTTGCATAACAAAGTGCTTAGTTTATGACATCTCCATTTCTTATTTTGCTCTATTTAAACTATAAGATGTTTTCTTTTTGTTATAGGAAGACTATAGTTTTAAGTCTCTAGCTCTGTCTCTGTTGAATCAATATATTGCTGTTTCACCTTTAAAGAATCCGCAAGTTCTACTCGAAATTCTTTTTGAGATTTAATACTTTTGTTTTGGTAACTACGACGGAAACAGTCCAGTTTTCAAGCATTTACCAACGAAGATTTTAGAATAGAGATCAATAAAGGTCAATACCACTTCTTTGCTCGAAGTGCAACACTATAATTTTGTACAGCATTGTCATGCAAATCCACTCTTCCAAATCCTTTGTTTTAGTTTTTCAATAGTAGGAGTTAGTTATAATTTACAAAGCGAAAGTGTTCTATTATACCATCACTATTTTTTTTCCTTTTTTCCATCTCTTTACAGTGGGATAGAGCAGATTAAAATTAGTGGCCACTGTAACATCTTTATTGTCCTGCCAGCGGCAAATTTAAATTTTATTGTTGCTGCCAAACTGAAAATCATGATCCAAACTTTTTACGGTTTTAAGCACAGCTCTCCAGATTATCTTTGAACGCACTGTACATGTTGCACACAATATTCTTTCAGTCAGTAGGCACATGAGGTAGTAGGAAGTGAAGAACTACATTGGCTCCTAAGCCAACTGCTTTGTTGTAGCTGTCTGCCGATCCAGCATAGGGTATGCAATATCTATTTGCCGATCAGAGGCACCATAGTGTATAGATGAAGTGAATTGGTTTACCACGTAAAAACATTTTGCAATAATGTCGCCCAAAATATGGTACCTTTTGAACAAACAAATCTTCCTTTGTTCTTTGTCGTTCTTGTCTAAATTAAAGTTGTTGCTGAAGTAAATAAATTTTTTAATGTCCAAGAACTTATTTCTTGGCATACATAACTTCACAGCAGCAACGCTTAATGCAAGGTGATTTGACCAATAATAGCGAGCAGCAGGCACAGTGTGATATGCATACAATACCAAATGCCTAGGAATCGTTGTAACATAGTTTTGTCTAAAACAAAATTAGAATTCGGCTGCAGAGCGTAGCGATTTGTTTCCTCGATTATCATATATAAATCCTTATAATCAAAAAATAGACCAAATAATAACATAATAACTTTATTTCTGTTAATTCAAACTCGTGAATTAGTTACAATATGGCAGTACGCAACATCTTCTGAACAAAAACAAAAGTGCTATATAGTACCCAGTGTTCGACAAATCGAACACTCCATTTTGAAGTCAAATTACAAAAATACCAAAGGAAAACAAAAATATTTTTTTGCTGTTGTTGATAGTTGAATCGTTTTTCAATTGAACTACATTCACACTTTTTTATTTTTTTGAATTTTATACATAGTTTTCAGTTTTTAAAATTATGCCAAAATTTATGTTTTTTCATCACCCCTATATAAAAGGGGGGATTGGAGCGGGCATGAAATTTTAATTTTATATTTGTAGCCAAGTCCGAAAAATCGAACATTGGGGCGATATGGGTTAAGCTTTGATATTTTTACAAATAAAGCTAGAGTGTCTGTAATTCTCATTCACTCTATAGCTAGGGAAAAGGTTTCCTGATGATCTGGCCTAAGCAACCAGTGAAATGCGCATAGGAACTAGCTTATCCCACAACAATAAATTTCAGTGAATTTATCAATAATTGGGAAATTTAGCACAATTCTTACTATAGTAAATCTTTTAATTTTTTTAAAATGTACTTCATTTTGTCTAACCTCTACTTGAAATACCTGAAATATCTTTTTAAATAGTGACATAGATTTTCAAATATTACACTTTTGCTGTGGTTTTGCTGAACATTTTCCATATTAATTATCTTATTTGGTTACTGGCTACAGCAATAAAACTATTTTATAATTTTTATAAAATTTATTTTAATTAATAAAATTTTTAATATTTGAATTGAAATATCATTGTCTTATGTAAATACAGTTTTATACAGATGTCTATATGCATACGACATTGGTAGTTTCAATTAGAGTATTTTTAATAAAATCTAAATCAATAGCAAAGGTTTCGAAATACAACATTTTATTTATACTCAATAAAGCTAAAAGAAACATCCACCAGAATTATTATACTCAAAAGAATCATATGGTTACATAGACCAGTTTAATGGTAAAAAAATCATTTTCTATGCTGTATTACCCAAAATTTAGAAGAAAAACATCAAAAAATAGGGTATGTAATGTAATTATAAATACAGCTATATTTCGAAAACGCGAGCTGACAGAAAAAAACAAGTTTAAAGTAGTACTGAGAGTTCATGAACTCGTACAAAATGTAATTGAAATTTCCGGCACCAATATGTCTATTCCGCTGGTGTAAATAAACCAATATTGCGAACTAATTTACATCCCTAAATCACACAAATCGTAAATATCTTTTAAAACAATTACTATTACTCAAATGTTTTGGCTTCAATTGCCAATCGCGATAGATATAATTTTTTTTATGAAAACTCTCATGTAAAATTATACACCTACAGCAAGGATTAACACAAACCGATGTCGAAACATTTTTTTCAGAGTACTCCACCATTAAATATTGAAAAATCTGTCTATAACAAAATGTTTTGAAAAAAGTAACCAAAATGAAAAATAAATACACATCTACACATCAGGAAAAAAAAATAACCAATTTTGGTTATAAATAACCAAAACGGCAACACTGATCATCATATGATATATGCTCTTTAATCCGACTCTCTTAAAACAAATAATAAGAGTTATCCACAACAAAAACTTAAAAAGGTATTTTTTACATTCCATAATGTTAAATTTATCACTTAAATATCCAAATAATTGTATCATTACATTTTTTTATATTTACATCCTTTTAAGAGTTGTTGGTTGTTATTTCTCTGTAATATGTTTTGTAAATATGTTTATACAAAACTTCACAAAAGTAACTACTTTATTAGGGTAATAACTAGTATTCGAATTATTCGATTTTTCTCTTGTTCGAATAAAACGAATAATTCGAATAAGAGATTTTTAACTTGTTCGAATAATTCGATCACACGTTTAAAATTAATCGAATTATTCGAATAATTTAAATTTTTTTAAAAAAGTAAAGAATGAAGTTTTGATGTCGGTTTTTTAATATTTTATTGTTAAAGAAAAACAAAAAATAACGTTAAAGTTAACAATTAAAGTATTGATAATGTTAAAAAACATTCGAAAACAAAGTCCATCATTAAATTTTCAACAGAAATATTCTGATCAGATTAACTCCCGAACAATCTACAAAAAAATTGACTTGCAAACCCTTTAGTTTCCGTTTTGGAGCTATGCTTTATACAATATAAACGTATTAAGAACTTTTTTATGTCGTTCATTAATTCGGGTTTTAAATTGAGTAATTAATTCTTTAGTAAATTAATTATTCACTATTTCTAAATTATTTATAACAAATTGTATTATACATCAAGCTCTTTCAACGTTGCCGAATCTTTGCTTAGTAAAGTGGTCTTGGAGAGTTACACAATAAAGGGAATCTGTCCAAAGTTTGAAGTTTGATATCTTGTCAGTGAACGTGGCTAATTTGAAGTCAGACAGTGCATGATGACGCATTTACAAATACGCAAAAAGTTAATTACCATGTTAGACAAAAATGTTCAACGATGTTCAAAATCATGTATAAGACGAACTCCATGCTTTTCTTGCAACAAAACGTTAGTTGGCAATATTTGTGTTTATCATTCGATTTATTAAATAGTACGCGGTTAATAACATCACTTATATACATATATTTTAAGATCATGGCCTTCATCTATTTCAATGTAATCATTATAAATGTCATCCTCAATATCACTTTCGACGACCGTTTCAAAATCACATTCTCCATCACATTCAACTCCACTTTAATCTAAGTTAAAATTTTGATTATTAATTGCGATTCTTCTAATATTTCGCCAGCTAAATAACAAATATTTTATTCCGTACCTTTTATTATCATTGGTTCAAGTCCTAAGTTAAAAAATTTTAAAGATTTGTTTTTAGAATTGTAACATCTTGCAGTAATATTTATATATTTATAGAAGGAGCTATCGGAACACTCATCTACAGTGATCGAAAATCCCTTTGTCTTAAGTTATTTGTCGAATTTCAGAAACAATACAATTTTTGTGAGTCATTATTACTTATTTAAATTTGAAATTATGAAAAATTTTAAGCAATTTAATAAATTTAAATATATATGTATGAACATTTATTCGTTTTATTCGATTATTCTACATAAAATTGTTCGAATTATTCGTTATTCGAAAATGGTAATTTTTAAATTGTTCGAATAATTATTCGATTAATCGAACGATCATTAGTCGAATGAATATCCTAGTAATAACTACTTTTTTTTTAAAAAAAAAAAAAAAAAAAAAAAAGTGGAAAATTTGTTAACTATATATGGCCCTTGAGGTCAGTTATAATTGTATAATAATAAATAAATAATATGCTACGATAAGATGTTAGGGAAGTTCATTTACTTAATCGAAATACAAAAATTGTGTTGTAGAAAAGTTGTTCCTTTTATTTTTTATGTTCATAATGGCTCTTAGTATAATCCAATGGAATATGAATGGATATTTGAATAACTTTCATGAAAAAACATATAATCCAAAAATCATATCAATTCAAAAAACACACCTCCATTCCTTAATTAACATTCCAATACTGTTGGTAATTGAAAATCTGGCAACTTTCTAATTCTTGATGTAATACATCCTTGATGCAACCCTGTTCTAAGTTACTACGTTTTTTATACAAACCTCATCTTACTTCCTTTTTATACATTCTTAAATAAACTTGTCTTATTCCTTTTACACATTGTTCCGAAATCAAGTTGTTTTATTATAACATCCCAACAGGTTATGGGGCCAGAGCTTGATTAAACAAGTGAAAAGGAACTGAAATTAAGTAATTTAAATTTATTTTTTGGATATGTCGATCTCCACGGCTTTTAACGTTGAAAAGCTAATTGGGCGAGAAAACTACGCCACATGGTCGTTTGCAGTCAAAAGCTTGCTGCAACATGAGGAACTCTGGGACACCGTAGAAGGTATATATATATCCATCAACCGGGATGGATGCGCGAGTAGACAAAATAAATTATGTGCACATCGAAGATGCAAATACTTCCCATGAAGTGTCGAATAAGTTGAAAGCGGCTTTTCAGGATTCTGGCCTTACAAGGAGGGTTGGATTGTTGCGGCAACTAATCAACACAAGTTTTTCTAGTTCTGATTCGATTGAAGATTACGTAAGTAAAATTGTGTCAACGGCACACAAATTAAAAGAAGTGGGTATACCAGTGAGCGATGAATGGATTGGAACACTATTGCTAGCAGGCTTTCCTGAGGAATATGCTACCATGATAATGGGCATTGAAAGCTCTGGTGTCAAAATATCTTGTGATTCCATCAAAACAAAGTTACTTCAGGACATCAAGACACCGACAACAAGTGGTACTTTGTTCGCTAAAATGAAAAAGAAGACAGACCCAAAAAAGGGGTTTCGTTGTTTTAATTGCAACAAATACGGTCACAAGGCAGCCGACTGTCGTTCTAATCAAAATAAAAAACAAAACAGAGAAGTTGGTTTTTGTACGGTGTTTGCAGCTGTTGCAATAAACAGAACAGACTGGTTTATCGATTCTGGTGCCAGTTTACACATGTCCATGAGAAAGGACTGGTTCAATAAAATAGACGAATCTCATGTAAAAGAGATCTTTGTGGCAAATAAACAAAAACTTAAAGTTGAAGGGGTTGGTGATCACAATGTCCGTAAAAATTAAAAAGGTGAAGTAGTACAAGTAAAATACATGAGGTCTAATACATTCCGGACTTAACTGTGAATCTGTTGTCAGTGAGTCAAATTATGAAAAGAGATCTTACTGTTCAATTTGTCAAAAACAAATGCTCAATTAAGAAGGATGGGCAGATCATCGCAACAGCGTTCCTTGAGGACAATATGTTTAAATTGAACAACACAAACCAGCTGTGCATGGTTGCTACACAAGGTGACATTCAATTGTGGCATGAGCGTATGGGTCATCTTAATTTTTCTGATTTGAAAAAAACAAAAGAGTTAGTAACAGGAATGCAATTTCAAGAAAAAAACTCCGAAAGCTGTGTATCAAAGGAATAATGGCCAAAAGCCCATTCTACTCTTCAGAAACTCAAAGCACTGATTTACTTCAATTGGTTCATTCGGATCTTTGCGGCCCTATGGAGGAGGTTTCAATAGCCAAAGCTAAGTATTTTATATCATTTATAGATGATTTTTCGCGTAAAGTTTTTATTTATACCTTGCAGACCAAAACGGATGTACCTGCATGTTTTGAAAAATTTAAAGCCAGAGTAGAGACAGAAACAGGTCGTAAAATAAAATGTCTGCATACAGATAATGGGACGGAGTACTGTAACAAGAGGCTTATGAGTATACTGGAGGCCAGTGGTATACAACACCAGACCACTGTGCCGTATTGCCCACAGCAAAACGGTGTCGCTGAGCGAATGAATCGCACGATAATTGAGCGCGCTCGTTGTATGATTTTAAACGCAGGTTTACCAAAGAAATTGTGGGCTGAAGCCGTTAATAATGCAGTATATCTCATTAACCGATCCGTTTGCTCTGCAATAAATAAAAACATACCGCAGGAAGTGTGGTCAGGTGTCAAACTTGATTTAAGCCATTTACGAGTTTTTGGCTCACGTGCTATCGCCTACATACCGGACGAAAAACGTCAAAAGTGGGATTTGTAGGCTATTGTGAAGACACTAAAGTATATCGGCTACTGAATCCAGAAGGATGGCGTCTAGTAAAAAGCCGGGACGTAAAATTCTTTGAAAATAATTTTCAATATAAAATCAAGGTGATAATGATTCAGTAGAGGTAAACATTGCAGAAACTTTGGTGAATTTTCGTTTAATCAAAGTAGTGATGTCTCTACAGTAGTTGAAGATCAATCGTCCGATTATGTACCAAATGAAACAGTCGACAGCGAAAGTGATACAGAATTGGCTGAAAATTAAACCACCATTGTACGTCGTTCAGAACGAACCCCAAGACCCATTAATAGACCTGACTACTATTCATATTCAGTGGAGGCAAATTCATATGATGATCCAGTAACTGTGCAAGAAGCCTTAAACAGAAATGATGCCGAAAACTGGAAGCAAGCTATAGAAAAGGAAATAAAGGCATTAATAGATAACCATACGTGGACGTTGGTAGACTTGCCCCTTGAAAAAAAGGCATTAAAAAGTAAATGGATATTTAAAACAAAAAATAATGAACTTGGGGAAATAATCAGATACAAAGCAAGACTGGTGGTAAAAGGTTGCGCACAGAAACCAGGAATTGATTATGAAGAAACATATTCACCAGTTGTGCGGTATACTTCAATAAGGTATTTATTTTCAATTGCATCACAGTTTGATCTAGACGTTGAGCAAATGGATGCAGTAACCGCATTCCTACAGGGTGATCTTTCAGAGGAAATATACATGGAACCCCCAGATGGCATCAACCTTAGTATAGAAAATAAAGTTTGTAAGCTAAACAAAGCCATTTATGGATTAAAGCAGGCAAGTCGTGAATGGAACCTCAAACTGAATCACGCCTTAAAGGAAACGGGTTTACAGCGGTCAAAGCTAGATCCATGTATTTATTTTCAAGTGTCTGATGATACAATATTTTTTATAGCAGTTTATGTCGACGATTTACTAATCTTCTCCAACAACAATTCGTTAAAGTCTAAGGTAAAAAATAGGCTACAAGAGCTATTCTTTATGAAGGATTTGGGGGAGGTTAGGAGCTGCGTTGGTTTCATATTACAAGAAGTCGCGAAAAAGGTGAAATACATATTGACCAATCAGCATACACAACGGAAATTTTAAATAAATTTAACATGTTCGATTGCAATCCCATTTCAACCCCCTTTGATATCAACGTAAAGCTGACAAATCCATCATCCGAAAGAAATCTACAGAGTTTTAAGAATATACCCTACCAAGAAGCTATAGGCAGTTTGCTATTTTTGGCGCAAGGAACTCGTCCGGATATTGCATTCGCCGTAAATTACCTTAGTAAATTCAACAACAATTTTGACAATTCGCACTGGGTGGCAGTTAAACGACTTTTTCGCTATCTCAAAGGCACTATCAATGTGGGAATTACTTATTCAAACAGCAATGGTTCTAAAATATATGGTTTTTGTGATGCGGACTATGCCAGTGACACAACAGATAGGCGATCCTGTACAGGATATGTGTTCTTACACAATGGTGCAATTAGTTGGTGTAGTAAACGCCAATCAACTGTGGCCCTCTCAACCATCGAAGCAGAATATATGGCCATGTCTTCAGCTGTTCAAGAAGCAGAATGGTTACGTCAGCTGCATAATAATATATGGAATGATTCCCAAACAAAGATAACTCTGTTTTGCGACAACAAAAGTGAATTAAGTTTGGCCAAAAGTGATGTGTACCATGGACGATCTAAACATATAGATGTTCGACATCATTTTTTGCGAGACAAAGTTATTGATGGACAACTTATATTGGAATATAAGGAGTCGGCTGAGATGGCAGCTGAGTTCTTAACGAAGCCAGTAGTCAAGGAAAAACACCTGAAATGTGCAAGGATGCTAGGACTTTCGATTCTATAGCTAGCTTTTAGTGGAGGTGTTGGTAATTGAAAATCTGGCAACTTTCTAATTCTTGATGTAATACATCCTTGATGCAACCCTGTTCTAAGTTTCTACGTTTTTTATACAAACCTCATCTTACTTCCTTTTTATACATTCTTAAATAAACATGTCTTATTCCTTTTACACATTATTCCGAAATCAAGTTGTTTTATTATAACATCCCAACAAATACCTCTTAACTTCAATATGTATGCTATCAACACATCAAATACTAGGTACGGCAGAGTTGCAATTCTTGTTCACAAAACTCTTCAACAAAAACAAGTTAATGTCAATAATGACTGATACAATTTGTATAGAAATAGTTTCAAAATTGCAGTTAAATGTTTTTAGTTCTTATATATCACCAGACTCCAATTTTTCTATTACAAACTTAGAGAACGTTTTCAATTGTAATACTTCATCAATAATAACAGGTGACTTCAATAGTCATCATAAAAACTGGGGATCGCATTATAATAGCCGTAAAGGAAATGTTCTGGTTAATTTTATAGACAATACAGATTTTGTTTTATTGAATAACAAATCTCCAACTCATCTCAATACACATGGTTCTTTCTCCCATATTGATTTAAGTTTCTGCTCTTCTAACTTGGTTCCCGAAAATACGTGGAAAACAGAAAGCAATCTTTGTGGTAGTGACCATTTCCCAATCATTATTTCACTTTTTCCCCAAACAATAATCCAAACTTCACTTGGAAAACCGAATTTTGTACTCAACTAGAACACCAAAAGCCTATATTTGATAACACCAATAAGGAAAACGCAAATATATGCAAGATAATACAACAATCTGCAAATATTTCAATACCACAATCCCAAAATAAACCAAGAAAAGTCCCCTGGTGGAACAATGATTTAAACGACCTGAAACGAGAAAAAAATATATTATGACTAGGGTTTTTAATTTCCCGACCTTTTTTGATTCTCGGAAATCGGGAAATATTTTTCTACATTCCCGGGTACCCGGCTATTCCCGAAATATATAATGATACTGTAAATTAGGAATATTATAGACAAATTTCATATAAAAACTTAGTGTTATAATTATTAAATATCAGGGCTTCGAATTACATAATGAAATTTGAGCTTAATTCACTAAAATCTTAATCCGTAATTTAAAAATGTTAGCCTTTAATTCCATAAATCCATTCCTAATATTTAATTTTTTAGATTCATTCCAAAGTCTTTGTTTAAACTGAATTAATTTTAAAGTTAATTAATAAAATATTTTATTCAAACTTTGAATGATTAAATTTTTGTTAAATCAAATCATTTACAAAATTAATTGAAAAAATCAGGGTTTAAAATTAGTTAAACGTTTTTTACATTCGACTACCGACTGCGCAATAAATATGAATCGTTTTCATATTCATGTGCACAAATACTGAAAATATACAAACTATAAACCAATGCCATATATGCACAAGCTTCATGGTGGAAATATTTGTGGCAGTTTTTCCAAAAATATTTTGCCTTACAAAATATTTTACGTTGCAAAATGATAATATTTCATTTTTAAAACATTTGCTGCCTAAATATATGTATATTTTTGGTTAGCAAAAACAAATGATTGCTTGTGTATAATATACAAAAAATTTACTACAAAAACATCATACATGCAAACAAATTGCAGCGTGAAAACCATAAACTGCAAACGATATGCGCAGTGAAAAATTCAAACAATGAGAATATGGAAGATGCTAAAAGTTGACTACCAAACCATACGAAGTGCAAAATAACATAGCATGAAGTCAAAGTCACTTTAGTGTCTCTTAGTAACCTATGGTGAAGTCACTTCAAATTGTTTTTGTACTGCACTTTATTTTACCTACCAGAAGCGTTGACTACTTTCGATCAGCAAAAACAATTTGAAGTGACTTCACCATAGGTTACTAAGAGACACTAAAGTGACTTTGACTTCATGCTATGTTACATGTGATATCAGTATACTTAAGCAAAAATAAAAATAAACTGTATGAGAATTATATTAACACAATTTGTAAAAAAAACAGTTTGTACGAATTACTCACAAAACGTTTAAAGTGACTACACTCTAGATTACTTAGATACACTTAAGTGACAATTGTCTTCACGCTAGATTACTTGGGATGCATAAAGTAACCATTTGTCTTCTCTCTGCACTACAAAGTGCACATACGTGTCAAATGACCAATATACATAAAATGGAGTCAGCCAAGTGATAAGACATTTGTGACAATTACTGTATTTAAGGGATACATTGACTACTTGCTTAACTGCTGGGAAATCTATCCTTTTTTAACCGCTTTACATACAAAATTATTTTTTTTTCTTAAAAATTTTTCTGGACTCCTATTACCACCAGCATGAATACATTTGAATTCGTATTAAAAAATCCAACAATCAATCAAAAAATTCAAGAATAATATCCTCCGCTAGCTATCCTTTGTCCAGAATCTTATTTAATGTATTTTCATTGCATTGCTATCTTTCACAATACTTACAAGTACATACCTCAAAAAATAAAACTTCTATTTTATTGCACTAAAATTGTTTATTAACACACATTTCAATACAATTTTTTATTTTGTACGCCCAAATCAACTTCATAGTTTTTTTCACATTTTTCTACTCAGTGACTATATGCGGCGAAATATTTCCATATATGTGGCGGAAATATTTTATAAATATACATTTTCGCTTTAAACATTTTTAACTTTGCACAATTTCGTATTTTACATTTTTCAACTTCGTATGGTTTGGCAGTCTACTTTTAGCATCTACTGCGCATATCGTTTGCAGTTTATGGGTTTCACGCTGCAATTTGTTTGCATGTATGATGTTTTTGTAGTAAATTTTTTGTATATTATACACAAGCAATTTCATTTGTTTTTGCTAACCAAAAATATACATATATTTAGGCAGCAAATGTTTTAAAAATGAAAAAATATAATTTTGTCTTGTAGCTGCAACGTAAAATATTTTGTAAGGCAAAATATTTCTGGAAAAACTGCCACAAATATTTCTACCATGAAGCTTGTGCATATATGGAATTCGTAAATAGTATTTATATTTTTACCCCTGTATTCATAAAAAAATCAATTTTAAGATTTAAAATACAATTTAGTTAAAACACTTTTTAGGCCTAAAATAGCATTGTTATAAATTCGTATTCATAATCAGCATTTTAAGTAAACAGTATTTTAATGTTTTTTTTTTTAAATTCTGTGATGGTAACATTATAACTTTTATGTGCCACTTCAATCATAGTGGAGCAAAATAATGAATATTAAATAATAAAATACTCGTACTATTTTTTTTTTCAATAATAAATAAAATTTTAAATTACAGATTAAACAATCAGCGAATAAAAACCGTTCCTATTTATATTAAGCTTAAAGTTATTAATATACAAACATTTTTATATATTTTTTTCAATTATTATTAAAAGTATTCGAATGACGAATATTCTGTGATTAAATAAACATCACTAATTTATGATTTGTTTTATTAATTTATTTTTATTGTCATTTTTTTTATTGTCAAAATCTAATGATTTTCTATGAGAAAACTCTTAAATTTAATGCCGGAGTGAATGTATTAGATTATGTGGACCATCGTCCACGAGGTTTACACATTTAATTACTACATGCCGTTACAGGTTAACAGTAAATGACAAAAATGTCTATAAAACTAACGTATGAACCTAATGTAGCTCACTGCCGGAGGAATATCTAACAAAATCATATATTATTATAATGGTAATTATTCCTCAGCGGAGTTAAAGTTATGTTATGCAATTGCAATATTATCGTCAATTATTGCAAATTTATAAAAATTTATCTTTAAATTCCTTCTTTTTAAGATAAAATGTAAAAAAGAATACCTTAAAATAGGGTCGAAGCAATTTTAAAATTCGTTTATTTAGAACATTTGAAATAGGTATTTTAAGCTAAAATACGTTTATGAATACAATTTTAAGGAATTTTGCTTAAAAATGCCTTAAAATGCTGTTTAAAATTTTTATGAATATAATGAAATATTTAAATATTTGTTGCAGTTTTCATGTAAAATTATGAAATATTTTGCAATTTTTTGACTAATATAGTAGTAATTTTGGAAAAAATTGTCTTAAAACTTTTTGTACTAGATTTTAATTGAAAAAAAAAATTTAATCATTTAATAAATTTTTGAAGCTATTTTGTTATGGATTTGAAGAAGAAATTTAAAGAAATTAGAATGATTCAATAAGAAATAAATTCTATAAATAATGAATTCTCTTTTTAAATTTTCATACGAAAAACCCCAAATAAATAATAAGCGATCTATTATTGCTAAGATAAATTTTCACTGTTTTATGGTGAAAAACAGAGTTCTAACTTGTTTTCTATGTATTTTCGTCAGTTTTTAATTCCCGGGATTCCCGACTAAAAATTCCTGGAATCGGGTAGTAAAAAATATGTAAAATTCCCGGGAAATTTGTACCGGGAATTCCCGGGATAAAAACCCTAATTATGTCATATATTCAAAAGAAATATGATCCAAGACAACCTCTTAAAATACGGAAGGGTTGGCATTCATTAAATCCTGACAGGGAAAGGGCCTGCTACATCCATCGCAATCCGCTCGAATGGCGCACCTGAGTTATACTGCTGAAGTTGTCCACGACTTCTTCTTACTGGGCCCTTCGCTGCTATGCATTGTGGACAATTGGCTACCCAATCGGCTACTGCTTGCTGACAACCCACCCAATAAAAACGTTGTTTTAGCTTCTCTAAGGTTTTTGTCACACCAAGATGACCACCATGAAACTCTTTCATGAAACTCTTTCATTACTTCGTTTATTTTAGATGCTTTGCAGTTTCGCTGAATATGACCAGTTTTTCCGCAGTTATAGCATTTGATGTTAGCTTTACCTTGCTTCTCATTTAAAGCCTCTAAAACTGCCTCTTTTATTTCACTGACTATATTTCTCTCATTTTCAGCTATAACCTCGATATTCCGCACCTTGCATATTTTCGGCTTAGACATTAATTTTGCTGTTTCTTGTGCCAACGCGAATGAAACGCCTCAATCTTGAAATGGTCCAATAACGGATGGTTTTCGTCTGGATATGTAAACTGCATCAAACGTTCGATTTCTGCCGCAAAGTCTTGTAGCGTCTCATTAGGTTTTTGTACTCTACCACGCAATTCCATTCGGTATATTTCCTTCATGTGTTCTCCACCATACTTACGTTGTAGATCATCCATTATGTCATCATAGCTATTTCTGTTACTTACTGGTACGCTTTCAAGAACTATTGCTGCGTTCCCTTTCAAGGCCAAAATCAATTCTATAGCTCTTTCTTCATTACTCCATACATTTCTCTTGGCTACTGTATCAAACTGGAACTTGAAAACATTAAATGGTGTGCTGCCATCAAGCCTTTATTCTACTCGATGTTTCTGAAATAATTCGCACCGGTCCGTCTTGGCATTGAAGATTATTAATTTTCATTTCCAGATCGAGAAATTTATTATCAACATCTTGGGATTGTTTTTCTAGGCCGCTCTCTAATTCGGACACCTTTTTGTCAACGACATCCACTCTGCTGTTAATAACCTCAGACATTTCCTGAATTTTTTCATCTGTAGCTCTAGAGGATTCTTGAAGTTTCGCTTCCATTTCAGCTAAGTGTTTGATAGATTCTTTGACTTCAGCTTTAACCTTAGCACGAAGTTTCTCATTGTCGGCAAGAAGTTTATCGTTGTTTACTTTAGAAGTTTCTTGAAGTTTCGTTTGTATTCCTTCCATATTTTCCATCATAGCCGCAAACATTGTGCTTAAATCCATGCTGCTTGTTGTTGAACGTATAGAAACTTCCATTTCTTCCTTATACTCGAATTCGTAAGCACCGATGTCAATATCACGCCGCTTGAATTCGTCTATCAGCCTCTTCTGCAATTCTGCCTTGTTACCTGCTGTTGGTAGCTCCAACTTACTCAATTCTTTCTTGAGTTGTTCAACTTTTAGTTCCTCAAACTTCATGCTTATTAATTTGCAATCCCACTTCTGACACCAATTGTTACGTTTTAACCTTTTCAAAACGTTTGGTTTATTTCCTTTAAACAAACCGGATACTTTTGATTGCAAATAAAAGCCGTTTAGTAGTTTGAAAATTGTAACAACTCTTTATTTATTTAAAATGTACAACAACAGAATTTAAATAGTCACTCAATGTTTTTTTATACACGTATATAAATTCTCAGAAATACAGACCCTTTAAATGTATACGAATTCACTTGAAAAATACAGCACACTTTAAGGCACTCAGTTGATGTTTATTCAAATAGCGTCTCTGATAAACTGTCTCACGACTGCAACCTCTGCCACTATTTATAACACTGCCATCTGCACTCTAGATAGTTCTTTAACTGTCAAAATTCGAATATTCTAGATCTTACTAATACATACGCCATCTGTGGTGTACTTTCTACAGTGTTCTTTAACTGAATATTCGAATTCGAATACAGCGTTGCCAACTTACGATCAAATCAACTGAAAGCTTTTATTTAATAATGCCCACAGATATGTTACAGTTTGCTATTACTGTTATTTGAAAGCATTATGCTACTTTTAAATCAGCCCTTAAAATCCGTATATTTGAATTCAAGTACAATTTCGTAACAATATGTTCATTGATTTACATGTATGCTGTTGTTGCTTGGGTCAGCTAGTAAATAAATAAAATTTTTTTGGCGTGGACAAAAAAGGTTATTAGTTAGGAAAATAATCCCATCAATTTGAGCCGAAAAGCATTTATAGACCATAGCGCCATATTTCGGAAAGAAATTTATATGGGGGCTAGGAGAAATTATGGGTCGATTCTTATAATTTTATTATAAAGAGAGTCCTTTTATCATAAAAATAATGAGTGTATAATTTTATGGTATTACCCAGCAAAAATGTTGTGAATTTTTGTAATGGCAACTAGTTACCACATACATTATTTTGTAATGAGTGGTGGTTACCCAGCACATTATTTTATTTACTAGAATAGGTACTTATTTTTATACAGGAAAACGGGAGGTTAGTGGTTCGCCACCAGCCAAAGCCATTCTGTTTTTTGTTCATATCATATTCATTTACATATATGTTGATGTTACCACTATTGTTAACTTACAATAAAATAACTCGTACATGCAGCTTAACACAAGCAAATAATGTGACTGTTCGATTCCCACACATTTTTTCTGGTTTTTTTTTGCTACATATTATTTTTTTAATTGAAACTACTTATATCGGTGCTGAATGTAAGTTCATTTTTAAGTAGGACCCATGCATTTTTTAAAATCTCGAACAAAAGATCCTAGTGTTTCAGTCAAATAATAAGTAGTTATCACTTTGCTCCTATATTACTTGCTGGCTTACTAGGTAAGTAAAGTTTTCGCTGGGTATCTGCAATATATTTTTCATTTCATTTATTTTTTATTTAATTTATTTACAGAAATAACAAAAAATATGTGAAAATTATAAATTTTTTTTAGGTTGTCTCACATTTTCGTTCATAACTTTGGTCCTACTGTACCGATTTTACGGTACAGGTAGGCGTGTGAGTATTTTGCACAGATCGACAGACGGACAGACATAGCTCAATCGTCTTAGAATTGCATAAGGATCAATAATATACTATATACTTTGTGGGGTCTTAGATGATTATTTCTCAATTTTACACACGGAATAACAAACATATATATATCCTCATTCTCCAAATATTTTGGCTACCTAAGTTTTGATATTTTTACTAACTAATGTCACTAAAATGTTTATAATCAATGACAACACAAAATTTATGTTTTGGCCAATGAAAATCAATTCTCGGCCACCGTGCGACGACTTGTATAATTTCTAAAACATTTTTTTACTGCACTATTTGAGAGCCAAAACTGGCCTATGAGCATTTTGCAGGCTATGTTATAAATACTTTATTTTATAGTTAAGATTCAACATACCGGAATGTTTATCTATTTCCTTCCATCTGAACGTGTTTTATATTCATAAATTTTTGTTTGTCCATTCGGCACAGCCAAATATAAAATTCGAAGTTGTTTTTTGTATAAAATGTATGTGTTGTTTTAATTAAAAAATTATAACCACTTTTTACCCATTTGCCTTTTTTTGCAAAGAATTTAGCTTTTTTGGAAGGGATTTGACAGAGCTTTGGGAAAACATGGAATCTCTGTAATGTCATCTAAACTCAGTGCTTCCTTAGCAGCCTTATCTGCTGCTTCGTTGCGATGGAATCCATAGTAACATAATCTCGCATCCAAAATTGGGAAGGTTAATAACGTCATCATAAACACCTTTGAGATTCTTTCTGATTGCTTTTATGGCACTAAGACTATCCGTGCAAATGATGGTTCTTTTCCGTTCCTGCGTTGCATAAATTATTGCCCGTTTCACTGCTGACATTTCCGCTACAAAAATACCAACATGATCCGGTAAGCGGTTGCTACAAATCAGTTTGTGTTGGATATTATCCAGACTCTCAACCATTGAATATGATGACTTGCCATTCTGGAATGACCCATCAGTAAATAATATCAATGCCGGTGAAAAAGCTGCAATTTTCTGTGTCAACATTTTCCTAAACTATACAGGATTTGTGTTGTCCTTTCTATAAAAAGAAAGGCCATCGTCAACCTTTACAATATTTGCAGAGGTGATTCGAGATGATGGCTTCGATGGTATTGAGATTTCAGATTGCCTTAGGAGCCGAATTATTCTTGCAATGGCAGTTCTACATATACTCGCAGAATTAATGCTTATCCAAAAGGTGTCATGTAACCCATCTCTAGTTGTAGTAATTGACCAAGGCGACTGAACATTTCTCCAGGAGAGACTGAACATCTGGAAAATTATCTTCAATTCTCAATAGATTCAATGGTGTAGCACGAAGTAAGCCAGAAGCAGCTCTATATCAGTTGTTAACAGCGGTATTTAGTTTGTTAATATTCTTCTTTGAAGTCCATCCATATAATGTGATACCATGTTGGAGAATGCCAATTGTAAGAGATCTACATATACCTAAGGCAGTGTCCATATGAGGTCCCTTACTACGGAAACATATAAGTTTCAAAAGATTATTTACCTTAGCAAGTTTGTTGGTTAGATACTTCACGTGGCTGTTCCATAGCAGGTTTTTAGTAAACAAAATTCCAAGTATCCTCAATTCGTCCGTAATATTTATGTTTGCATCCCGAATGCAGATGGATCCGTTATTACAATCACGTTTCCTGCAAAGTTATTCAGCAGGAATAACTGCACCTCTACTTTTAGCCCATTGTTGTATTATGCGATCAAGGTTGTTTAGATTCTCGTGTACCTCCTCCGATTTCCCAGAAGCAACACCGAAGATATTATCCGCATAGATACCGACATAGTCAATAACAGGTGAAAGCTGCAATGCCTTGATGAGAAAATTTGCATATATGTTATATAGTACTACCGATAGGGGAGACTCCTGCGGTACACCATTTTGAAGGCGGTATGACCTTGACAAAAAGCCGTCAACCTTCACTTTCATATTGCGATTCTCGAGAAAAGATTTCAGTAGTCTAATTATCTGCAAAGGCATCTTCCATTCGACAAGTTCCTGTAGTATGTATGTTATTATCACCCGGTCAAATGCCTTCTCAATGTCCTCCGACAAAACTAGAGTCTGCCTTCTATTCTTCAAATTAAGTCGTAATTTTTCCTCAAATTGATGACATATGCTATGTACTCCTCGCCTGGGTAAAAATGCGTGTTGGTTTACATTTATCAAAGAGGATAGGGCAAAAAATGGCACTAGGAAATCTCTATCCTTTCTGGCAAAGATGGGAAAGAGAGATCCTGGTTCATTAACTGCAAAGGAGAAGTACCTTCTCAAGAAACATAGACAGGATGTCGCTAGATTTGAAAGAATCTACGGCCCTGTAAGTGTACTCTTGGGGGAGTCTTCTCCTGTTGAGCAGCAAGTGGTAGCTGCTGTCGATCTGACTGACACCCAAAAGGGTATAAGGTCGACAGCTCCAACCACTAGCAGTGCGGTAAGAACTAAGGAGGGGGGCTCTTCTACCATCCTATAAATCTGTGTTTCGGCTAGAGCTGTGGATAGTAACAAGAAGCCACCCATAAAGGTGTCAGGGGCGAAGGGAGTAAAGAATCCTCCGGCCGATTCTCTTAAGGGTGCCCTTATGGGTAACATTAAGGGAAACGGATCCGTTGGTCCCCAAACCTCGTCATCAAAGGCACCAGGATGCAGCAAGGCTTCGGGGAATGCTGGTGTCTCTTAAGGGTACCCAAAAGGAGACCATTAAGAGGGCTAGATCTGGGACGACCAGCCTACCTCGTCAACAAAGAAGCTCAAGAAGTCCCTGAGTCAGGACGAATATCTTCAGACAGCGATAATTGATCGGAATGATCCGGATGGGAAGATCAGTACCGATCAATGGCAGCTGCTTGAGGCTAGACTCCTGGACGAGATGGCCTTCCATAGTGGTAGCTCTGAAGACGTATCCTTTAAAGGTGCTGACTGGGCTAAGGGAGTCAAGGTCATAAACTGCGGAAATAAAAATTCATTTGAATTCTTAAGGACCGTAGTTGGGAAACTTGGCGACCTTAATCCAGCCTTAAAACTTGAAGTGATACGAGCTTCAGAACTACCATTAAGGTCAATAGTGACAGTATGGATTCCTCCACCCGTAAGACCGGTGGAAACCATACTGGCACTATTGAAAAAACAGAATGTTGATCTCCCTATAGACCAATGGAAGGCGGTAGCCTCTATGGTGTGTAAGGAGAACAACGGGAGGGATTTCCGGTTCGCAGTGGATCGTAAATCCCTCGAGATTTTGGACAAGGTGAAAGGGGTTGTCAATTTTGGTTTTGGCACTGTCAGGTTTCGGTACTCGAAACATGACACTACCAAAGAGGCTGCTAGTGGTGCAGATAAACCTGTATCATTGTGAAGCGGCCTCAACAGAATTGGCAAACTTTCTCACCAAATCCCAGACCGACGTGGCCCTGATCCAAGAACCTTGGATTAATCAAAATAAGGTTTGCGGGTTAGGGATAGCGGGATACACGTTATTTATCCCGTCCACTGAGGACAAGGTAAGAACGTGTATCCTGGCAAGGAGAGAACTCAAACTAATAATTTCTGATTCCTTTAGGTGCGGTGACATCACTGTTGTGAATAGGGAAACCAGGGGTGAGCGGACGCTGACTTTGGCTTTGGTGTACATGCCGTATGATGCAGCAGATCCACCAGGCAATGAGGTGTTGGAGCTAACGGCGTATACAAAAAGGAGAGGTGCTATCCTGGTTATGGGATGTGATGCAAATGCTCATCACAGCCAATGGGGCAGTGCTGACATCAATAAAAGAGGTGAGTGTGTCTATGATTTCATAACTGTCAATAATCTAGTTATCTGTAACAAGGGCAACATGCCCACGTTTAAGAACAAAGATAGGCAGGCGGTTATAGACATGACCTTGACGAACCAAGATGATAATTTCGTTAGAGATTGGAGGGTATCCACTGACTGTTCCTTTTCGGATCATAGTAGGATTACCTTCACCTTGAATTTCAACTCGTCCTTAAGGGTACCATTTAGGGATCCTAGGCGGACAAACTGGGGAACCTTTTATGAAAAGGTACGTACTGGGTTTGAACAGTTTACTTTATGTGAACTGATACCACCCAATTTGGAAATAACGGTGAACAATTTCACCCGTTTATTAAATGAGAGCTTTGAGTCATCATGTCCAATGAAATTTCCCGGTAGGCGTAAACAGCCAAAATGGTGGACTAAGGAACTTCAAGTTCAGAGGTCGACGGTTAGGAAATCTTTTAATAGGGCAAAGCTCACAGGATTACAAGGAGACTGGAACAACTACAAGGTGTGCTTCAATAAATACAAGGGAGATCTGAAAAGAGCGAAGCGGATTTCATGGAGGAATTATTGTGAATCCGTTGATAGCGTCAATGAGATGTCAAGATTTCGGAGAATTTTATCCAAAGACCCAAAGGTCATAGGGTATATTCAGAGAGCTGATAACTCATGGACGGAATCCAGCTCGGAAACACTCTCCCTGCTTATGGAAACACATTTTCCTGGTTGTGAAGGTATAGGCACTAGGGCTGACGATCAGGGGGCTAACATGCCTGAGGGTACTAGTCATGACTCTAGACAAATTGAGGGAATAGTCACTAGGGAAAAACTAGCACTAGAAACTTAGCCTATCGTCTTTTCTTCTGAAGACATTAGAACGACTGATAGATCTACATCTAAGGAGCAATATAGATACCCATCTCATTAGCAACGCTCAACATGCCTACCTCAAGGGTAAGTCCGTTGAGAGTGCGCTTCATGAAGTGGTCGGTTGTATAGAGCACAGTCTGAAGCATAGGGAATATATTTTAGCTGCGTTTCTTGATATAGAAGGCGCCTTTAACAACATTAGGACAGAGGCAATTAGGAACTCGTTAGTAGAACTTGGGGTCAACGACTTCCTAGTGAGTTGGATAATCTTAATGCTGGAAAGCAGGATTATCAACTCAACCCTAGGGGACGATGTGATCAGAAGACGGGTTACCAGAGGTACACCACAAGGTGGAGTTCTTTCTCCTCTGCTGTGGTTACTGGCGGTTAATCCTATTCTCAGGACCTTCGAATCTAAGGGTAGGAAGATAGTCGCTTATGCGGATGACGTGGTGATCCTTATTAAGGGAAAATTTCTCTCAACTATCAGTGACATCATGCAGGAGTCGCTTGGCGATCTCTCGCCCTGGGCAAAGACTAACGGGCTGGGTGTAAACCCATCAAAGACAGAATTGGTGTTGTTTACTAGGAAGTATAAGGTAGAGAACTTCAAATTGCCGAAACTAGACGGCGTTGAGCTGAGTTTATCAGGGGGAGCCAAGTATTTAGGAACCTTCCTTGACAATAAACTGTCATGGAAAATAAATACGCAGGAAAGATTAAAAAGGGGCCTTAATGCCTACTATACATGTAGGAACTCAATTGGCAAGAACTGGGGCTTGCGACCTAGTATGGTTAATTGGATCTACACTTCTGTTGTTAGACCTATTATTACTTATGGTTGCACAGTGTGGTGGGAGGCAATGAGGAAACGTAGCTACAGGGCTATACTCAACAAGGCTCAAAGATGTGCATGTCTGGGTATCACAGGTGCCTTAGGCAGCACCCCGCAGGCGGCGTTGGATATAATCCTGAACCTACTACCCATTGAGAAATATGTTGAGAGTGTGGCAGCAAGGAACTTACTCAGACTATCAGTCTTCCTTGGTGAAACCCTTGCGGATAGGACACACTATGATACTGTATGAAGCAGGTCTTATAGGTCAGGGCATTATTCCATCTGGAATCTCTGACTATAAGGTCTCGACATTTAGCTTCCGTGCTTCACCCCCAATAGAATTCCCCACTAGGGATAAGTGGGTTGGATCCGATCAACTGTTTGATGGGTGCGCAGTTTTCACAGACGGTTCCAAAATGGATTCTGGTACAGGGGCCGGGGTTTATTTGGTCGACCAAGACATCAAGCGCTCATATAGACTCTCTAACGAGTGTAGCGTCTTCCGGCAGAGATCTTCGCGATCTGGAAAGCCACAGAGTTGATAGGGACACACATCAATAGGGGGGCTGTAGTGACGATATATGTAGACAGTCAGGCGGCACTGAAGGCCTTGGAATGTCATTTAGTACACTCCAACCTAGTAGAGGACTGTAGGAGAGCTCTGGAGGAGCTATTGGTACACTACTCAGTGAGATTGTGTTGGGTACCAGGGCACTGTGATATACAGGGTAATGAGGTAGCAGATGAACTTGATAGACATGGTTCTGATCTGGACCATGACACTAGGGAACGGGCTGTTAGACCACCCATTTGTCACTACTACAGGGTAATCTACGAAAGATTCCGGGACTATACGAATCAATCCTGGTGCAGTAGAACAGATTGCAAAGTGTCCAGGGCCTTATGGCCAAGACTGAATGCGAACGCGACTGGAACACTGATAGAGTTGGATAGGTACAATCTCAGGATTCTAGTAGGAGTGATAACCGGTCATTGCTCAATTGGAGCCTTTAAGGGTAAATGGGATAATGGCACACAGGACTTCTGTAGAGTATGTGGGGATGCAGAGGAGATAGAGACAGTAGAGCACATTATGTGCAACTGCCCTATGCTACAGGGTCACAGACTTAGATGGCTAGGAAATAGATTTCTGGACGAACTTGGTAGTGTTGCTGGCTGAAAACTAAGCAACATACTGGGTTTCATTAAGGGAATAGGGTGGCTATTTAAGGGGCGTTCTACGGCAAGTCCAAATCCTTAAAAAGACTTATCTTTCCTTTCTTTCTTCTTATTTTTAACAGACGGAATTTTGGACTTTTTTCTTACTCTAAGGCTATCATCTTTGTCTATCTCTATTGAAGGGAATCACAATGGACCTCAAGGTCTCCGAGTGGAAGTACACACAATGTACACCCCTTCCTAACCTAACCTACATTTATCTTATCCTTAGCAAATTTCAGAAATCGTCTTGATAGAATTTTCTCGAGAATCTTAGAGATGACTGGTATGAGAGAGATCGGGCGGTAGCCCTACAGCTGGTTTTGATCCTTACCAGGTTTAGGAATTGGAGATAGTGTTGCCGTTTTCCATTAATGTGGAAAATTTCCACTTGTGAGTATATCATAAAGATCACAGAGACGAGATTTTATCTCAACTGGGGCATTTTTTATCATCTCATAGGTAATTTTGTCAGTTCTCGGAGTTGAGCCCTTTGATGACCTTAAAACTTCGTTCATCTCACATACACCTATTCTACAAAGCGGTTAATTATACTATCAGGATATTTGAATCTAAAGGTAGGAAGGTAGTTGCCTATGCGGATGACGTTATGATCAAGGGAAAGTTTCATTCAACAATCACTGAAATCATGCTGGCAGCGCTAGGTTTTACACATCTGTTGTAAGACCCATTATTACTTACGGTTGTACAGTTTGGTGGGAGGCAATAAATAAAAGGAGTAGAGTTTATTTAGTAGAAATAGACATAAAAGTGTCATACAATCTCGCAGACTTAGCGATATGGAAAGCCACAGACTTGTTAATGGCACAAAATGAGATAGTGGCACACATTACTTTTGTAGATTTCGAGGATATCGATGGACTAGATACAGTATTAAAATTCTTGTGTAACTGTCTTAGAGTACAGTGTCTCCGACAAAAATGGATAGGAAATAGATTCTACGAGGTTATAGCTAGATGCGAAATAGGTAAGCTTCTAGAATTCTTCGGGAGAATCCCGGTCTATATTTATTTTCTATCCTTCATCATACTTCTTCCATTTTATTTCTTTCTTTTCCTGAATGGTATAACAATGAGTTTCCGAGTGGAAGTGTATTTTACAGTACACACCCCATCCAATCTAATCTAAACCTTCGTCATTTTTACCATCAATACCGAGTATTTGGATATGTGCCAACACAATAGTTTATTTTTTTATTGTATTTAACCGATCCCTATTGGGCCATATATGGTTAAAAGCTTTACAAGAAAATGTGTTATAATTCATTAATTTAAATGCCATAAAAAGTCTTACAATAAATTACATATAAATAGCTATGCAAATAAATAGTGTAATTCAATAAATTGACATTAACTACATATATAAAAAATAAAAAATCTTACAAAGAACTTTACAAATAATAAAAAATTGATTTTGGGCAATGAAAAAGAAAACATTTTAAGTGTCTAAATTACCATAACGTATTTTATTTTTATTAATGTTGAATTGTTGTTTTTTATTAATAATGAATTGTATGAATTGTATTTAATAATGAATTTAACTATGTATATAAAATGAATTATATGAATTGAATTATATATATTGAATTGTATAAAAGATTATAATTAGTTATAAGTGTAAATTCTGTTTCTTTATTTTCTTCTAATGAAAATCGCGATATTTTAATGAATTGTCAACACAGAATTAACATTGTATAATAAATCTATGTTAAACTTAACGTTGTGAAAAAAGCCTTCAAGGCATAAAACATAAAATAATAAAATTAAGTTTCAACACATCATCCAGAGGGTAAGCATCTCTTGCTAAAATAAAAATCTCCTTTTATTTAAAATTAATTCCTTTGTTTTTTTTTTATTATTTTCTCATTTCTTTTCCCAAGCACCAAATCCTCATCAACTTTATGTAATTTCTCATTGCTGAGAAATTATAAGTTGCAAAAATATTTATTTAAATTAATAAATATTTATTTAAACAATTTCCCCATTTGTACATTAAGATTATTAGGAAGTAGTAACCACCATTACACTTTCTGAAGAAACGTAAATTGAGGTTATTAACTTCGAAGCTTTCGACGCTATCATAACGACATCCAGGATGCCTTCACATTCGACGTCAACTGATTGTATAGAGCGAAAAAAAAGACCGAGACACAAATAATTAAAATTTATTTTTCAATATCTTTCGAATAAGAATTATCGACAATAATAGAATGTTGCAATAGCAACTATTTTGAATTTTACTATGTATTGGCAATTTGTTGTAATGCATATTTATTTTATTAACAATGATATTTTACAAAGTTAATTTATAAAATATGTTACTATAGCGCAATTTCTTGTAAATTTCTTGTAATGCATATATTCAAGCAATTAAGTTTAAATGTACACAATAATGGACATGGACCATAAGCGCGTATATCAGTATAAATTTCTTGTAATGCATATATTCAAGCAATTAAGTTTAAATGTACACAATAATGGAACTTACCTTTTCGATGTTTTTGTCGGATATTGCTTTTTTTTCTGGAAGCATATCTTTTGTCGCCATCAGCTACCCTACGTCGCTGGTATATAATATCTCTATACCATTGAGCCAAATAAAAGTGTCGAGCATAATCCCATATTAAATTTTCTTCTTGAGCATTAACTGCCAAAAAATCTAAAAGAATTTTTTGGAGAAATTCTGTCCTTTCCTCTTCAGGATCAAGTTTTATTTTGTTCTACAAAAAAAATAGGTTAATCACATGTCTTATGTTGGAATAGAAATATCCTACATTAATCATTGGAAGGTCACCTTCCCTTTCTTGTTCAACTTTTATAGATTTTATCATAGAGTCTATTATGTTAACTTTGCATCGAGATTCTACTGTATCTTTTCGTAATCGTGATGCGACTATTCCCAAATAATCTAGAGATACCAGACGAATACTTTGTTCTATAGTTTTATCTGAAACATATCGCACTAGCATCGTTCCCAATAGGGAAAGTAGTAATTCAGATGCGGGCCATTCAGGCTTGTTTACTGTTGACAATAAGTCATGTATAAAATTTTCAAAGAGTGGTCGAAAATCAGTTTCGTTTGAACGGGATTTACATTTGTTAAGAAAAGTTGTAAGAAAATTTCCTCCAATACTTATCGCCACATCATATTTTTTCAAAACAACAACATCGACGTTTGGTTTTTTGGATTTAGATACATCGTTTTGTTCATAATCTACTGACATTAAACTATCATTTGAGCACAGTGAATCTGGTAAAATTGTAGCGCATTGAATTAGCTGTAGAACTAAAGCAGTCACCATTTGAATGTTTCCTCCATTATTAGTTAATTTAAATGGACGAAGATTTCTTTTCGATGATGGTAAACGATCAATAGATGACAATATATCTCCAAGAATACTACTCCGAATTTTATCGTAATGTTCCTTTCGAAATATCTAAAAAAAAAGAGTAATCATTACAATACTGAATATTAAAAATAATGGAAGTGTTTAATTAGAATGTATGAATGTGTTTATTTTTAAGACAAATACTTAAATTAGTAGCACAATAATCAAAATTTAATACAAATTTACCCGTAAGTTTAGAAGATCTATGAAAACAAACACAAGCAGACGCCAAGGTAAACAACTTAATTAAATATTTGGATATCGGTCATGACAAAACAAAACTTTTCCTAGCATTTTTTTTTGCGATTCGATAACATTTTGATAACGAGCGTACGCAAAATAGAAGTCAACTTTGGCTGACAGTAGTGAAATGTAAAAATCTGCGAAATGGAACGGAATATTTAAAAACGATTATGTTATTTAAAACTAGTTGATCGCCCCGGCTTAGCCCGGTAGCATTTACTAATGTTAGTTCATTATTTATTTGCAAATAAAATATCTAAATTTGTAATGCATACTTTAGGGAGCTTTTTACAGTTGACTGGACTCATAAAAAATTTCCGAGTTTTACCCGGAATTTTTTTCTATTGAAAATTTCGAATCGAATAAAACAAAAATCAGCCAAATCGCTCCAGCCGTTCTCACGTGATGGCATTACATACATGGACCATTTCATTTTTATATATATAGAAGATGTGTATTAATGTAGGTCTCCATCCGGGACACTATAAATTATCTATATTGGTTTTTGTTTAATTGGCTTAAATACCGGTATCGAACGTACGATTTATCCATATGTTTTTATTATTATCACCATGCAATTGTCCACAAATATCTTAAAATTTCCTTAACAAACAAGTAAGAAAGTACGGTCGGTCAAAAGTACGGTCGGACCATATAATACCTACACTAGAGTATCCCTTATAAGCAAAACATTTTTTTTTTTGGGAATTTTGCATATATACATATATATAAAACTATTTTTTTTACTTGTATATGAGTTTTTGTCTTAGTAGGAAACCGTTAACCTATTCGCAGGTATGACCAAAAAAAAATGTATTTACTATATAATCGAGTAAAACCTAAGTATAAAATACCAAATCACAAAAAGATGAAATATAAAATAAACAATTCAGCACAACAGCTCTTTGTTTTGACTTGCTTTATTAACATCAACATAATTTTTAATATACATGTTATATACTTCAATGTCAATTTTTCTTTTACAAAGTTAAAATTTACAAAAAAAATTATGTACGCGGTTGCTTTTTCTTATAAAATTTAAAGTATTGCCATATTTATATGAAAAATTTTGAGGAATAAACATGTGATTTGACTGAAAAGTATGGCAATGCTAACAAAATTAATCCACTAGTGAGAAACTCAATCATTGGTTAAATCCCGGCAAAATATGTTTCAGGATTAATATAACAGCGTGTTAAGCTGAGTTTAACTGACAAGAAACTAGCTCTTAATGCATTTGGTGTAATTATATTTAGGACTGGAAATTTAGTATACAATTGTGTAACAGGTGTTAGATCACCGTTCGATTCCAGTGTGTTTGTTCTTGGTGGGCTATTTATACATAAAGGTAGGATCACACGATTGCCGTAATGCACCAATTATTGGTCTATTTTATACGTCATTCGTGTGATTTCACAACTTATTGGCTCATATCCCAGCAAAAACTTCGCTTACAAATCTACAATGTCTTTTTAATAATCAGCCCAATTATGAATAAAAAATTCCGAGGGAGTTTGTTCCCCTGGAGTTTTTTCCCATTGAATTTGAATAGGAAAAATGAGAAAAAGGGAAAATCTCCCGGGGAATTTTTATTCATAATTGGGCTGAATGTCTTTTTTAATAACTTACTTTTTAAGTAGTAAAGTCTAAAAAAACAAAATAAACAAACAAAACAAAAAAACTGTTACTTTTTTTCAATTTGCCCATTTTTTTATTGCATGTTTATTTTTAGAAAAACAGAAAAGAATATTGCATTACTGTGTGAAAACCATTATTTGATGTACAATGAAATAACTAAGCAGTGGTGTTGTGAGCAAAACGGCAGACTACCAAACAGAAGGTTGCAGGTTTGAATCGGGTCTGCGACTTATTTTTTTTTTATTTTTATTTTTTTGGGGTAAATAAAAATTCTATAAATAACTCTACTAACAAAACAACTTATTTCTGGCCAAAATATAAAGGATTACTTTTGGGACATCGCGAACAAAAATAATGACTTCTTACAGTAGAAAAATAAGTAGTTGAATCGTCAAATTCCCCTTATTTTTCGGCTTATTTGTAAGAAAAGTTTTTGCTGGGATGTCAAATGCAACCCATGTGCGGCAATCATGTGAATGCTTGATAGGCAACATGCACCAATAAAAAGTTAAAAATACACCAATATTAATTTTTGTAAATGAAATATTCTTTTTGTGAGCCACTCCCTGACCCACATACATCTTTTAACATTTCTTTATTAATTTTTTTTATACGATAATTAAGGCCGCAATTTTCTTTTTTTAGTTAACAAATAATATTTTAACAAATAGATTTTTTTTTACATTTATGTAAACAAAACAAAATTTATCATCTAGCACAACAGCTGTTTCTCTGAGTTGCCGTAAACTAGAACTATCGTGTGACTGGAATGCGACAATTATTGCCACTAAATCACTTTGCGCCAATTTACGACAATCAAATTTATATAAAATGAGGTAATAATGTGACTGCAGAGAATTTGATTGGGACAATTTCTTTAATGGGCCCCAATTCATCACTATAAAAATTGTATTCATTTGGTGCATTGCGGCAACCTTAAGCCTTCATTGATTTCAGTTAAAATATTTTCTTCTGTTATATTTTCATCGATTACCATTTTCATTGGCAAAGTATCGTGAGTAGTTCTCTGAAAATATGTCATCAACATAAAAGTTTTCTGTTACCAGAGTTTTTGTGTTTGTGTTAGCATCTGTTGAGTTCGGTAATGATGTTGATGAGCTATTGAGTGAAATTAAATGATCTAATGTTAAGTTATCTGAGAGAGATTCTTGTTGAGTTTGACTGTTATCTTGTGTTGAGTTAAGTGTAAAGTTGTTTGTTGTCGATGATGAGTATTGAGTATTTTTAAGGAGAGAGAGCGAAGTTTTTATTGAGATTATGTTTTGAATGTTTGTTGAGTAACATTCCTTTGAAAAGTCGTTACGATTTTTTGCATGTTTGGGTTTGTCGTGTAAAATAGTTTTTGAGTTCATAGAGAGGTTGTTGTAGTTATTTAAAATTACTGCATAAGTGGGACCTTTTCTTGCATTTCTTGGATGTGGCTTTAAAGTATTAACAGTCGGGTTGTCATTGAATATAATCGTGTAGTGCATCTTGCAATACGCAGATAGTTAAAGGATTTATGTTTCCAATACGTTGGGCAGTCAGGATCATATGATATACATACACCAATTTAAGACAAATACTTGAATTTTTTTCATCAACTGAATCTGAGGGTATGAAATTTATTATTAATGTTTCTAGTTTCTGAAAAATATTTGGAAAAATCGGTAAAACATATATGGACAAAGATATGTGGAAATACGTTGACCCACCTCAGCGAACATCCGCTGTTAATAACATGATATGACCGAAACTAATGGAACTAAAAATACGAAATTTGGTCCGAATATTTGATAATAATAAAATTATAATGATATAAATGTGAGAAAATATGTTTATTTATTTTGGTCAATTGTGTGTTAAAACAGTACTCATGCATACATATTTGTGGAAATATTTGAAAAAATAATTGACAATTACACGGAATTTAGCAAAAAATTTTTGTCTTAAATTCCTGGCCACCACTGTATATGTCTCAGTTTCTGGCAAGAGGTGCACTTCATGGGGTATTTCCCAACCCAATTTCAAAGTCTCAGGGCGATGAACGTGATCCGTGTGGAGTTATCAGTCTCCCATCGGACGCGTCCCAGGTAGCGGATAGGGAAGCAATTGCCTAGTCTAGTGATACTGTTTTCTACAACTGACAAATGCTCGAGCGATGTCAATATCTTGAGACACATTTTCTAACAAATGGTCTAAACTTCTTGACATAGCTAGGACTGTAAAACGGATTGCGATAGCCAACTATCATAATACTGTGATACATTTTATAACAAATGATCACAGTAGGATATAATTGGTGTTATGACAATGCTATAACTGGCGGCATTGCATAGATGGTCCATCCCCTTACGTGCCTACTCGTGGGACCAAAAATGAACAACAACTCACTGAAGAATACCGATGATCTCGGATCTTCTTCAGAAGACGACCTACTAGTCTCTAGTCAAGAGACTTTGGTCGCAATGTCAGACATCGTGGGTGACCGTCACAGCACTCTACTGCCCTCCAAAAACTCGACAAATGATCCTCTTCAATCAGATGCCAAGGCTGGCGACCAATTGAAGAAGAAAAGAAAAAAAGAGGAAGACTCAGAAAGACATCCTCAAATCCTGTTACACCAAGGCGCTATTCATTCTTGACAAGATTGACAAGAATGCTGCCAGCGGTGTCCCCATGAACGTGATGAGGAAGATCGCGCCAAATACCAGGCTGTGGTAAAGTTTTTGGATTCCGTACCCAGCACATCAAAGGCAATCTCTCTCAGACTGAGGGAGAAAAATCGCCTTAACGGAGTAAGATTGGCGACAAAAAAGCCGCTACTGATGTGATACTGATAACCTTCGGGTACTCTTAGTCGAAGAGGACCTGGACATTGGGCTGGTGCAAGAACCCTGGACTTCAGACCTGGACGTGAAGGGGTTCCCGGCCTCAGCATATAATATCATCTATGCAAGAAACAATGGTAGGACAAGATCATGTATTATTGCCAAAAAATCTATTAACATTTTTCTTTGTACGCAGCTTAGTTCAGAGGACCTTACAGTAGCAAAGGTAGAGCTACCGTGCAACAGAAGCCTCACGATTGCCTCTAGCTGCATTTCGCATAATAAGACAGCTCCTCCAGTCGAAGAGAGTGCTCTACTGACCTCTGTTGGGGTATCTGACGACATTATCCTGGGCTGTG
The DNA here is from genome assembly GCF_958450345.1 of Calliphora vicina. Classification (NCBI taxonomy): domain Eukaryota; kingdom Metazoa; phylum Arthropoda; class Insecta; order Diptera; family Calliphoridae; genus Calliphora; species Calliphora vicina. The sequence continues at coordinate 76,530,731 of NC_088781.1, forward strand.
ATGCCAATGTCAGGCATTCAATCATTAATTCCAATAAACTAAGTATATGCAATTCTGGTAACACGCCAACATTAACTTTTCCAAGTTCGGACAACTATAATGGATGGGAGGAATCTCATAAGCAAACTCATAAATGATAGGTCTAAGGTATCAGTAGATAGGTGGAGGGTATCCAATAAAAGGTCGTTCTCTGACCATAACTGGATTCTCTTCGAAATTAGACTTCAGAACTCGACAGAGAAAATACAATTTAAGAACCCAAGAAGGACTGATTAGTTCAAATTTAATGGGATCCCCAAAGATGTTGAAGATTCGATCACTGGTCTTGAAAAAATAGAGAAAAACTTTAGTAAAACTGTAGTCAAAGCTTTCCAAGTTTCCTGTCCAGTCACTAAGGCTAAGAGAAGCGCCCCTCCATGGTGGAATTCGGAGCTATCTGAACTACGTAGGGAAACTCGTAGGGCCTTTAACATTAGCTATAATAGTAAATCATGGCAACCATATCGTGAACAATTGAAAGCCTAAAGAAAGCTATAGTAGTCGCAAAAAGAAACTCATGTAGAAGCTTCTGTGAATCTATAGATAACACAAAATACTGCAAGACTTAGCTGAATTCTAACCAAGGGGCAATCCAATCCTACTTATATCAAAAGGAAGGATGACTCCTGGTCTGTATCCTCAGCAGAGTCACTTGGCATCCTACTGAATACTCATTTCCCAGGCTTTAAGGAGTTTGCTACGGATATTGAGAGTGAAGGTAAGACTATATCCAATAACATCATCTCCTATGACAGGATATCATGGGCGATTGACGTTTTTATTCCCAAAATTGGCAAAAGAAGTCATGAGAAGGCGAAGGACTTTCGTCCAATTAGTCTTTTATATTTCCAGCTTAAAACGTTGGAAAGACTCATTGACGCTCACATTAGGCATCGCCTAGAGGGTACAACACGGCTCTCTAATAGTCAGTATGCCTACCTTAAGGGTCGCTCTACAGAGACAGCTCTGCATGAGGTCGTAAGAGTGTTATATACAGCGTTGCCGCTTTGGTCCAAAATTGGTAGTTTTAAGTTAACAAATTGATTTTTGGTAGTTTGGTTGGTTTGTTCCGATATTTGTCGCATTTTGGTAGGTTTTTTAAATATGTATTTTTAAGAACAAATTAACAAAAAACTTAACAAAAAAACTATGTTAATCCAAAATAATAAAATTATTTATAAAATATGAAGACAGAATTATCTTAAATTTTTAGTTTAGTCAAGTAAATGTGTACGTATTTAGTAGTGTTCAGTTCAACAAATGCCAAAGGCCTTGCAATACTAAAACTTTGAAAGTATTATACATTTAATTTACACATTTTAAATATTTCAAAATTATAACACATATTATTTAAATTGTGAGTAGTCATGTTAAAAGAAGTAATAAGTAGTGAGCAAAAACATTTTTCTTTTAAAATTTCAATAATTTATTTTCGTGAATGATTTTCAGAAGTGGGCAGCTATGACCAATTATGTACCGATAGCCATGAAACTTATTTGTGTTGAATTTTGTCGGGATACCAACAGTTTTAGGAGTTTTATGCTCCTTAAAATAAGTTTTAGAAATGGGGCTTATAGTCAATTATAAAACGATTCACACACAATTTTTAGATGTGACATATTTATGATTGTAGTGTAATTAAATAATATTCATCCTCAGGGTAATGCTATAGCAACAATAATATAATTTTAATTTAACTATTAATTTTGAAAGGAATCCAAATAGCATTTCACAAATATTTAAAATTTGGTAGTTTTTAATCTGAAATTTGGTGGGAAAAACGCTTGTAATATAAACTAATATAATATATATTTGTGACAGCCTGTAGTATTAATTGTTATACAAAGTATCGTTATAACTAATACAAACATTCATTGTATGTATATAGAAATTATACAAACCAGTTTTGCATTATAACGGTACTTAAATTCTTTATTTGTAACAAGTAGATTTTAAGACGAATTGTTCAACTAAAAGAATTATTTAATAAAGAACTTGTGAAGAATATACAACATATTTGGCGACGAGTAATGTGGAACCCACTTTAAACAAAAAGTTAAGCAAGTGTTTAAGATTTATTAAATATAAAAACGTCCCTCATTGGTTCAATTGAACAATTTACATTCGGTGAAGATTTTGGTGAATATTAAGAGCGTGTCGAGCAACTGTTCCTAATAAATTATGTGGATGAAAAAAATAAAGTGGCTTTATTTTTAACACTGGTTGGCCCTGAAACTTATAAAAGAATTAAGTCTGTTCTATTGCCAGAAAAGCCAACAAGCAAAACCTTTAAAGACCTGGTTAAGATAATTTTGCCGCATTTTAGTCCGGAGAAAAATGTTATTGCCGAACGTTTCAAGTTCTACAATTGTTCAAAAAAGCCTGATGAACCTGTGGGCGAATATATAATTAATCTGAAGTTGTTATCAGCTAGATGCGAGTTTGAGACATTTTTATATGAAGCATTGCGTGATCGTTTGGTTTGCGGGGTAAGCAGCAGCCAGTTGCAGACAAAATTATTATCAACATCATCGTTGACGTAGGAAGATGCTTGTAAAATAGCACAGTCGTTCGAATTGGTGAATAAAGAGCAAAAAAGTATGCAGCCATCGTCGTATGAAGTAAATAAAATAAATCATCACCCAGAAAAATATAACAAGTTTGAAAAGTGCTCGAAATGTGCATATAAAAATGCCAGTGGCAGTTATCCGGCTAAGGAGTGGACTTGGCAAAAAATGTCATTCAGCGAAGGCGTGTTTTTCCAAAAAAGGTCAACAATCAACTCGAAAGTACCAGAGCAAAAATAATCAATTGGAATTTAAACTGGGATCGTTAAATTGGATAAATAGAGCTGAGGCACCATTGGTAAAAAGTTTAGCTGTAAACGGAAAAAGGTTGGAAATGGAAATAGATACCAGAGCCGTCGTGTCCGTTATCAGTAATGTAGATTATGAATTTTATTTTAGTGATGTAATTTTAAAAAATATTAACTCTCCTCCTTTACAAGTTTTAACAGGTAGTACTGTCGAAGTTCTTGGAGAAATATCGGTGACTGTTGATGGGAAAAAAAGAGTTGAAATTTGTGGTGGTAAAATCTAAACGACAATTTACCCCACTGATGGGTCGAAAATGGATAGACGTTTTGTTTCCTACTTGGCGTGATTTTTTTAATGCACCTTTTGTTAAGTCAATTGTTATTTTGTCATTAAAAAACATCTGCCAGACTGTACGGTGGAAGAATTGAAAAATAGTTTTCCGACGTTGTTTGTTAAATGTTCAAGTCCCATTAAAAGTTTTTCGGCTGACATATTTGTCAAACCAAACTCACAACCAAAATTTTTTAAGGCATATACGGTGCCGTTAAGTTTAAAGAAATCGGTAGAGGCTGAGTTGGGTCGTATGTGTGACGAAGGTATTATTCAGTCCGTCAACAAAAGTAATTGGGCAGCTCCGATAGTTTGTGTCATTAAAAAGGATTCTAGTGTAAGAATCTGTGGAAATTATAAAATAACAATAAACCCCGTTATACATATTATGTTTCGCAATGTCCGTCGTGTCAAAAAATCCAAAATAAAACAAAATATTGCCCAAATTTCACGTGGCTCCCAACATCGTACCCATTTGAACGTATTCATGTGGACTTGTTTCAATTCCAAAAGGATGATTTTTTAATTGTTGTCGATGATTATTCAAAATGGATAGATGTCCAAATATTACAAAAAACATCAACAATTTTTGTAATTGAAAAATTAAAATGTTTGTTTTTCAATTTCGGGTTTTGCTCCACCCTAGTAAGCGAAATGGCCCACAATTCCGAAGTGAAGAATTTTTATTATTTTTAAAATCAAACGGAATATGTCAGTTGTTTAGTCCTGCTTATCATTAGAATTAGCCAAACTCTATATTTGATTGAAGTTAACAGGCGACGAAGAGTAGCCCATAGAAGTCAATTAAAAATAATGGAAAAAAATATAATATTATCGGAAACCCCAGGAAATTGAAAACTCTGTCACGATATTAGTGATGAAGAAGAATTTTTTGACGCAGAAACTCTCCCGGTGGATGATAATATTATAGAAAAAGAATTGCCGTTAAAAAATAGATTAAGAAAGAAGGAACATGTTAACTACAAATTGTAAATCATAAAATATTGTATTAAAAAACAAAATTATGGTACGAATAATTAAATATTTATACTTAATAGTAATATAATAATAGTAATTCAATAATATTTGGATAACTCAAAAATCTTAAAAGGGAAGGAAATGTAATATAAACTAATATAATATATATTTGTGACAGCCTGTAGTATTTATTGTTATACAAAGTATCGTTATAACTAATACAAACATTCATTGTATGTATATAGAAATTATACAAACCAGTTTTGCATTATAACGGTACTTAAATTCTTTATTTGTAACAAGTAGATTTTAAGACGAATTGTTCAACTAAAAGATTTATTCAATAAAGAACTTGTGAAGAATACACAAAAAAGAGTTATAGATAGATCTCTCGAATTTAAACAATATACAATGGCAGCCTTTCTGGATATAGAGGGTGCTATCAATAATGTAACCACTCTTGCAATTCATCAAGCTCTTACTAACCTAGACGTGGAAGAATATATCAATAACTGGTTAGTAACCATGTTGAAATCAAGAATCTTGGTAATAGCGTTAAGTCCAAGCAAGTGGGTAGAGGCACACCACAGGGTGGGGTAATCTCTCCACTACTGTGGCTTATCGTTATTAATTCGATTCTCATTGATTTAGACAGAAAAGGGATAAAAGTTGTTGCTTATGCGGACGATGTGGTGATACTAGGGATGCCAAACGGGACTGGGTTTTACAAATCCCGGGATTTTTCGGGACTTTGTGATTTTAGTTAAACGTCAAAAACATCAAATTCAACAATAAACACTATTTATTTCGTTAATACAGTGAGTGTCACTCAAAATCGTACAACATATTTTTTTTAAATATTATGAAATTATACAGGCAATAACAGGTGATTATATAAAAAATTAAAAGTCATTTTATTAATTGGAACAAAAAATATGTATTTCAACAAAAAAGTTAACAAAACCTCAATTCCTTAAAAAATATTGATGAAAATTAAAAAATATCACAAATTCATATTTCACTTAAATTCGTACACTTATTAAACACCTATTGAATTAAAACTTTTAAAACTAAAAAAATGTTAATATTAAATAATCCTAATACTTTGTAGGGTATCCTTTGCTATATTTTAGTGCCTGTACGATTTTAAATGAAGCGTTGATATTCTGGGCACTGACAGTGTTACCCAATTTTTTTTTATTTGTAGATGAGGGCAATTAAAATTATACCATATTTTCTGATATGTAAAATATTTCCAAAACATCAACTTTCTAAAACTAATGAATAAAATTTTACTACGATGGTGTACGATTTTAAGTGACATTCACTGTATATTTTATTGAAAATATAACAAAACAACAACTAATGCATTGAATTAAAATAAATTTGACACAAAAGATATTTCATATTTGTACCCGTATTCTGAACTTTATAATAGTGAGAAATCCATAACAAAACAGAAAATTTTACAACTTTTCTATTGAAATCATATGCTATGTTCATAGAAAGAGGATTTTTAGGAATGCGTACATTACCATTACTATGAGAACAATCGTGTAAAAATTGGTAAGGCAGTTAAAAAGTTATTTACAATAACTATATTAATATTAAAAATAAAAAGTATTGCAGTCTTCGACTAATTCTTGCGTCGTGCGGTTGTTTGCTTAAACATTCCTAAATTTTACATTTATTTAATTTCTTTCTTACATTTTAAAAACAGTGAACACAAAAAGTTTTCTCCCATATAGTAATTAACTAAAATATCATCATAGTATAGTGATCATGTCAGGTCCTCCCAATTTGGGGGACAACCGCTTCACATTATTACATTATCTGGAGATAAAACTTTACAGCAATACTCCTGTGTTTCGGTCCACCGCTCTTTAAAACTTATCTGCTCAGATATTATTTCTGTATCCGAACTAAGAGATGGTAATCTCCTTCTTCTAATTAGTAACAAAACTAACGGCGCGCCGAAAATCTTATTTCTACAAAAAATCTTCCCGGAATCTGCAGTATTAAATGTCAATACCATTCTCATTTAAATTTCTCCAAAGGAACTATATATGCACCTTATTTGATCAATATTCCCAAAATAGATTTTATCAATGAGTTAAAACCGCAGGGCGTAGTTGATATATACAAATATCAAAGAAAAAACCAAGAAGGCAAAATGGTCCCTTGCAGAGTTATGCTTTTAACATTCGACAAATACTCCACCCCAGAAAAATTGGATATTTCATGACACAAAGTCAAAGTTCGACAATTCTTCCCCAACCCAATGCGTTGCAAAAATTGTCAAATGCTTGGACACACTCTTAAATGGTGCAAAAATACCCCAAAATGTGAAAACTGTGCTTTACCCCCTCATATACCAGCTGAGTGTACGCGGACTTTATGCGTTAACTGTTCTGAAGAACACCCTTCTTCTGCTAAAGAATGCAAAATGTTCAAACAACAAAAATAAATTTTAAAAATAAAAACCAAAGAAAAATGCTCTTTAAAGATCGCCAAAGAAAAATACCAAGCACAAACGTTGACTAAACCACTAGAACATTCGTACTCTGAAATCACAAACAACAAAAATATAAAAAATACAAGCATTAAAAAAAAACAAATGAAGCACCAAATGCAGAAAAAACTAATTTAAATAAAACAACAACTTTACATCCTACAAACAACACTGAAAACTCCAAAAATATTACAGAAACATCAATTATTACAAAAACAATTTCAGCAGATTCTAAAACACAAAAACCTACCCAGTTGGACATGTCTTCAAGACAACGTCGACGATGCGTACACGACAAGGTTAAATCCTAGACGACACGTAGGCGACAGCCCATACAAATCGTTGACGACTTTTTCGAACAAAGGGCACTTAAATCGTACACGACAATGTGAGCAAAATTATCATCAGTGTTGCCACAACCTCAAAATATTTGTAGCCAAGTTTGATTAAAAAAATAACCAAACATGCTAAAAAAGTAACCAAAAAAAAGTTTATTGCAGACGTCATGTTTTTAACTTTTTTTAAAAAAATATGAACGGAGGTATGAAATTTTATTTTTTTTAATTCATTTACACGGTTATTATACTTCAAGATACATTTTATGTCAAGATTTCAACATTTAGAATATTATATTATTAATAGCTCAAAAATGCTAATGGGGGCCAGTGCATTGCCCCTCAAAGTTGATCGATCTTTTTATGGCGGGCCTACGGAGGTTCGAAATTTTTTTTTTTAAATTTTATCACCTATATTGGCGATATAATTGTAAATAAAATAAAAAAAACTTGGAAAGTTGGAACATGTAAAAACTGCGTTTTTTTAGGTTTTTGCCCAAAAAGGCCTATATATTTTTTTTTGTAAAAAAAATTTTCTTCGGGACTACATGCAATTTTTATATGATCCATAAAGAGAATTTAATGTAAAGTAAATTTGGCCGACACAACACACCCCAAACCTATCCAAACTTGACCAATTTTTAAAAAAAAAAATTAGATTTGAGTAAAATTTCTAAAAAGACAAAGCACCGATCCTCAAAAAAGCTTCATAGTTGTATGGCCATCAAAACGTATCTGAATATAGTAACTTTTAGAAGAAAACTTATGAAGAAATTTCCGACAAACATTTCCCGAAAATTAACAAAAAAATATTCCCGAGAATTCCCGGGAAATTTTTCCCGCGTACGAACCCTAGTACAGACCTCTATATCTCTCTTGCCATGCATAAGCAAAATATTAGAAAAAATTATTGCAACACGTTTAATGTGGTTTCTGAAATCCAACAATTTGTTTCTCCTAATCAGGTTACCTTTATGAAAGGTCAAGGTACAGACGACATTCATTTATACCTTCAACACTTTATTTACAACGGACTGTCTAGCAAAATCCATGTTAATGAGGGTGCTGTGGCTTAATTGGTTAGCGCGTTTGATCATTAAGCATGATATGGTATTTGTGGCCTGGGTTCGATTCCCAGCCGCTGCCAATCAACAACATCAGTTTATAATAATTATTAGTTTACTAATAACTAATATTTATCACAGCGCCCTCCTTCGGTGGTATAACACTAAAACGCCACCGAAGTAAAATAATAAAATAAAGGTTGTTGGCTTGACTAAGGCGCCATCTCACCACCAGAGGCGCTGCAACCTGCACTAATAACAAACATAACGCGCAATTGCAGAGTTGTTAAGTAAAAGCTTTTCTCCTCCTTTCACCGCCTTTTCCTCTACACTCTATCCCCTTTCCAAAGAAAGTAACACATTTATATATAGGCATAATTAATTGCCTGAGTGTTACTTCTCTTTTAAAAAAAAAAAAAAAATTAAAAGAGTGGAAAATATGTAAGGAAATGTACAACATTATTAAAAGCTTCTTAAGTTATCGTAAAATCAAAGTTAGAGTAAATAATCATCACTCCCCCTCATACCCTCTACACAATGGCATACCACAGGGTTCTCCACTATCAGTTGTACTCTTTATAATCGCCTTTAATCAACTTAGCATACTAATATCCAAACAAAAATATGTTGAACATGCTATATATGCGGACGATGCTGTATTATTTACCAAACACAATAACAATAACATAGTCAAAGAAGCGTTTCTTAATATCTTAAAAGAGGTTGATAATTGGGGTTTGACATCAGGTGTCAAACTATCTATTATGTTAACAATAACTCTTTATTCATGTAATGTACAAATTGTAATGATCAAAGCTTAATTGTATAAAGTATTACTTATGGTTACTTAAAACAATTATCGGTTATATTACATACATTTAAGGGTTGCCATATAGGATTTAATAAATACTATTAGGGTGATACCATAACATCCCCCTTTTTTTATATATGTACATACAAATATTTGACAAATTTAATCTATTGGGTGGTATTATTTTTCTTCCATATTTTGATGTATAAATATCGTTATGGTTCCCATTAGTATTAACATTATCGTTTACATTTTCATAGTTATCAATATTAACATTTTCATTACTAAGATTTGCACTAACATTATCGTTTACATTTTCATGATTCATCTCTAAGTTATTGTTTATGTTTTCACCCCCTACATCAAAATTATAATAAACATTCTCATCATTACTAGAACTCCGACCTGTTTCCAAATTGTCCAATTTCCGACCTATTTTCATTATGTGCTGCCTGTTTCTTCTATAAACCACACCATTTTCATCCCTTACCAAAAACGATCTAGGCTCCTTACATATTTCAATGATTTTTCCTCTGAACCATACTGAGTTGGATTTTTCTTAAAATAAATTTTCTCATCAACTTCAATTGGTTTCAGATTAATTAAGTTCTTATTGTAATTCTGAGAGGCCTTCAACTGATTACGTCTAATTTGTTCGTTTACCTCTTTCTAATTTACTAATTTTGGACTCAAATCATTCGAAAATGAAGGCAATTTCGTACGTAATTTCCTGCTCATTAACAATTCAGAAGGACATGGGATACCATTTTTCGATGTTGTTCGATGCTGTAAAAAAGCTATATATGGATGTAACATTGTCAATACCCCAGTCAATACAAAATTGCCCAAAATCCTTTGAATTGAAATGCGGTCCGTTATCCGAAATTAAAATAGTAGGAATACCATGCCTCGCAAAAGTTGATTTATGTTTCGTTATCAACTGTATAGAATAATAACCAGAACTCAAAAGTTCGACTTCAAAAAACTTTGAATAATAGTCCACCACTATTAAATACATTCTCTTGTCAAATTCAAATAAATCACATCCAACCTTGTACCAAGGTATGTTAAAAATATCATGACTTTTCAAATCCTCTTTAGGATTAGCATTTCTGTACTTCAAACAAATGCTACAATTGGATACCATATTATAAATATCATTATTTATATTAGGCCAATAAATTGAAGCCCTTGCCAAATTCTGGCAACCTTGAATTCCCATATGACCCTCATGTACAAACTGTAACATTTTTGGTCTTAAACTTTTCGGTACTAAAATACGTTTATTCTTGAATAAAATACCCTTTATCACACTTATATCATCTTTAATTGGATAAAATTTTTGCACTTCCAGATCTACCTGTTTCTTATTAACCGGCCAACCTTCTCTCACATAGTCCATAATTTTCCTAAAAACTTGATCATTCCCAGATTCCTGTTTAATCCTATCAATCTTCCGGCAGTGCCAATTGGCACAATAACGAGTTGCATTGTAAATCAATGTGTTTGTCTAAGTCAGACAGAATTTTTCCCCCAAGTGGTGCCCAAGACAATGTATCGGCAATAAAAAGATCCTTGCCCGGTTTATACACTACCGTTAAATTATACGATAACAATCGTAACATGAATCTTTGAAGGCGCGTTGGAATATTATAAAATGGTTTATTAAACAGTGGGACAAGTGGTCTGTGATCTGTTTAAACAGTCACATTTCTACCATAAATATATTGATGAAAACGTGTGCATCCAAACAATATAGCGAATAGCTCCTTTTCAATTTGAGCGTAATTCATCTGACTGTCAGTCAGAGACGCAGATGCGTACGCTATAGGGTTTTCACCATGCATTATAACCGCGCCTACTGCAAACTTCGAAGCATCCACCGATAATGTAATAGGCTTCTTTGTATCATAGTACGCTAAAACCGGAGCTCTCGTAATCTCCTTCTTTAAATTCTCAAATTCAATTTGTTGTTCACTGTTCCACCTCCAGATAGAATTATTTTTCAAAAGATCCCTCAAATGCTTGTTCTTATGTGACAAATTGTCAATAAAAGATCCTAGATAGGTAATCATTCCCAAAAATCGTTTATCCTTCGGTACTGCCATAGCCAAAATCGATTCTATTCTTTTGTCATCAGGTCTTATACCACTCTCACTAAAAATATGTCCAATAAACTTTATTTCAGTTTTGAGAATTATTGATTTTGTTCTATTAAATTTTAGACCTACTTTCTCTCCCCTTTCTAGGACTTGGTTTAAAATTTCTTTGTGCCTATCTACACTTGATGCATGTATTAAAAAATCATCCATATATATTACTAAACCTGATATATCACCAAAAAGTCTTATCATTTCCGCATGAAATATCTCAGGTGCTGAACTTATGCCAAATGGCAAACGTAGAAAACGATATCTCCCAAATGGGGTGTTAAAGGTACATAACCTAGACGATTCGTCATCAAGTCGAATCATCCAAAAACCGGAATTAGCATCAAGTAAACTAAAAAATTTTGAACCACTCATTCGAGATTTACATTCATCTATTGTCGGCAAATCAAATCTAGGGTCCGAATTACCGCATTCGATATCGTGTAAATTCGATCGTAATTTTCTTATTTTAGATTACGGCATTCGATATCGAGCATGAAATTTAGTACAATTTAGTACATTTCGATAGTTCATTCGATCACGAGAGCGGTAATTCGGGCAAAGGTTACCTTATTCAAAATTTCGTGGATCTAAGCACAATCTCAAATTACCATTGGATTTTGTTACCAGTACGATTGAATTTACCGAATCCGTAGGTTCTTTTACCTCAGTAATTACACTCAATTTAACCATTCATTTAATTTCATTCCTTAAAGGTTCATGAAGACTAAACGGTACACGTCGCGGCGGATCAATTACCGGTTGACAATTTGCTTTAATTTGCAAATTACACTCTTTCTTAAGCTGCCCTAAACCATGAAAAATCCCTTTGTACTTTTCCACAATTGCCTCACACTTTATTGTGTTGACATTCTTAATTAAATTCATCGTAGTGGCCATTTCAAGACCAATAATATTGTTACATTTCATGTTCACAATATAGAAAGATGCAGCATAAATGACATTATTGTATAGAAAATCGACAAAAATCTTCCCAACTACGGGTAACTTCTCCCCACTAAACGTAAATATATTATTATATACCTTATTATCAAGCTAATACCTAAGGCGTTGAAAGTGTTGATTGACATCAGATTCGTTTGGGCCCCCGTATCCACCTGGCAAACTACTGCTTTCCCATTAATTTCCACGTTGATGTTCCAAATATTTTTACTGAGCTTTTCACCAATAGTTCCAACAAATAGGCTTTCTTCATCTTCTTCTTCAGTGTTATCAAGAACATTTTTTACATATTTGTTCTTATTTATTAAATTACCAGAATTTCTTGAAAAACACATCCTCGCACAGTGATTTAATCTCCCACATGCATTGCACGTTACACCTTCAGCCGGGCACTTGTTGTTGTGTTTTTGGCCACATTTTTTACAAATGGCAAACGATTGTTGTTGCTTTTGCTGCTGTTGACACGGTTGTGTTTGATATCGATGTTGTTGATACTGCTGCTTCTGATATTGTTGTTGTTTGTATACTGGCTAAATTTTCCTTCGCCATCTCTATAGTTTTGGCAATCTCCAAAGCTTTCTTCCAGTCAATATTTCCTTCACTCAGCAAACGTTCTTTTATATTTTTATTGTTTTGTGACAGCCCGCAAATAAAAATATCCTTTACCAAGCTTTCTCGTAACGAACCAAACTCACAAGAATTACTTAAATTCTCTAAAATTGTCCCATATTGTCCAATTTTCTTCTATACAAAAACCACCAAATTATTCGTTTTGTTTAGATTTTCCTTCTTTTTTGTATTATATATTTTATAAAGACTTTGGAATTTTCTTTAAAAATATTGGTTCGCAACCTGACACCATATTATGTTAACAATAACTCTTTATTCATGTAATGTACAAATTGTAATGATCAAAGCTTAATTGTATAAAGTATTACTTATGGTTACTTAATATAATTATCTATATACAGTGGTGGCCATAAAATTGTTTGCTAAATTCCACGTAATTTTCAATTATTTTTTCAAATATTTCCACAAATATGTATGCATGAGGACTGTTTTAACACACAAGTGTGTTTTATTCGACTGTGGGCCTTTTCGGAAATGCATCACTGCGTTGCATTTGATGCGCATCTGTGATTAGTTTGCGATGCTGATGCAAATCAACTGATGCTGATGCGCAGACAATGCATCAGTCAATTTGGTGATGCTTGTTTTATGGTTTTTTGCGCATCATCTGTTTAACTGTTGCTTTTAAAAACTCAAGACATTTGCAGTGTTGCCCACTTTTGCATTTTAGAACGTGCTGCGCATCAGATGCAGCGCAGTGATGCATTTCCGAAAAGGTCCTGTGTCAATTCATACATATTCACCATAGTAGTATGGAAATGGGGAGGCAGAATTGTTCTGCTTCCCCATTCATTTGAAGCCAGCAAGATGAGTTTGTAGCAGAATTTTTCTACTTCCCCATTCATTTGAAGCCAGCAAGATGAGTTTGTAGCAGAATTTTTCTGCTTCCCCATTCATTTGAAGCCAGCAAGATGAGTTTGTAGCAGAATTTGTCTGCGTCCCCATTCAATTAAAGCCAGCAAGATGAGTTTGTTGGCAGAGAAATAGCAGCGACAATTTGTAAATTTTTATTTTCTTGCTTCAGGTAATTTGACTAATGTAGAAAAAATGATTTGTGTGTTGTATTGTGTGGAATTGATTTTGTTTTTTTATTTCATTAGTTTTGTTGTAGTATTGTGTAGAGGCTTTTAATGCAGTTTTAATAGGAGGGTTTATTTTCTTTTAATTAGTCTACATTAGGGTATACAATTTTAATTATAGGGAAGATTAATTTTCGTGTGACTTGTAAATTTGCAAGATGATTTTTTTCAAGAATTTGTGAGAGAAAATTTAGTTTTGAGTTTCATATTTTTTGTAAATTGTGTTGTTTGGTTTGTTTTCCTCTCTTTGAGTGTGAGTTGTTTTAATGTATTAATGTAAAACACCTCCTTGAGTGTTTTTCAAATTAAATATGTTAATAGAGAAACAGTTTTCTTAACTCAACTGATATAAAAAGCCATTCTTTAGAATATTTCTATAATTAATCTTGGTAATATAATAGAGAATACTTAATATCATCGTAAGTAGCTCTTTGTTTAAAAATTTGTAACCTAAATTAAGATTTTCTCAATTTGAAATATTAAAGAGAAATTACTAATTCTTTGGAGATGAATTGGAAAGACAAAGCATTTTTTTATTTTAAATTTGTATAAAAAGAGGTATCATAGCATATTTGTTATCATTGATCTGAAGATTACTTCAAAGTATAGTTAACAGAATGGTAAGCTATCACTATTGGAAAATGCTAGATCAAAAGTTATCATATATTTAGATAACAATAAATGGTTTTATCTTCCGCAAAGATTTGTGAAGTTTTTAAATAAGGAGGATCCCTATTTATCACAAGTGAATGATAAAAACTGGACTATTATTTACAAAGGTCGTCAATCTTCAAATGGTCTTGCAATATTTGAACTTAATTATAGCTAAAATTATATAATAAATAAAACAGTTTTGTTTAATATAAATAAAAAAGTCTTTATTTAATTTTATATTATTTTTTATTTATTTAATAAACATTTTTATATATCAAAATGCAGTAGAAGATCCTCATCTTCTATCATAAGATTTTCATACTCCACTGGAATCTTATTGACAGTGGTATCTACTGCGGCCTCTATATTCTCCATATTCCCAACGGTCTCCTTCGCCACCTCAAAATTTCGCGCCTTCTTTCTATGGAAATTGTGTACTTCCATAAAGTGGTGCTTTTTATTCCATTTTGTGGAAAACGATTTATGCAGACAAAATTCACAACTAAACTTGTGACTGTCCATTTTTAAAGTAATTTTAAATTAACAATTATTTATTAATACACCTTTGCAATATGAATTATTCTTTCAATTCAATAATTCCTGATAATTTAAAAGTGTTTAACGAAGCAACATAATTACTTCCATTCAATAATTCCCGATAATTTAAAAGTGCTTAACGAAGCAACATACTATTTCCGTTAAAAAAATATTTTGGTGGGAAAATGCATTTGGTCAATATTAAAATATATTTTTCAACTTTTTTTAAAAAATTATATAAAAACACATGTTTTGTATATTTTTTTTTGTCGCGTGCATTATTAAAGTGTAATTTAAAACACCTTAATATTAAAAAAAATAAATAATTTAACCTTGAACATATCTGAAAGCGATTCTTCAATGCATTTTCATAGAGTTGTGTTGTTGACCCTCATTGTGTTGTGGCTTCACTTATTCAATTCACTTTTCATTTCATATCTTTTGTTTGTTTTGCAATTCCAAATTATTTGAAAATAAAAAAATTAAATGGATTTATAATGAATTTTAAATTGTGTTGTAAGCAAAATTTATTTTTCCCATATTATTTTTGAGTATTAATATTTAAATATATATGTGTATGTATAGTTTTTTGTCGTGTGCCATAATTAAGATGTAATTTAAAACACCTTAATATTTAAAATAAAAAATGATTGTAGTTAGCAATTTTTGACATACATACTTTCAACTATGAAAATTTGTCAAAGTATACATTTACATATTTTGTTTATGTTCAAAGTTTATTAACCTTAAGATGTAACAAAATAAAAAAATATATGTGAACACATTTGGTAAATATTTAAATATATTTTTCATTAGTCCAAAGACTGACTTTAAAGTGTACAAGCATTATTAAAAACTAAAAGGAAATTATGTTTCAGTGCAAGTTTTGTAAATCCGTGTTTGCTGAAAAAGAAATGTTGAAAGGACATGAAGTCCTTCATTGTATTGAATGTGGAAAATGTTTTTCTAACAGAAACCATTTGCAAGAGCATGAGAGATCTCACGCTAGTGTATCCAACATAAATAATAATAATTTTAACAATTTAAACAACTTTAAGTGTAGAAGAGCATTCAAAGGAAGAATAGAGACATACTTCTATGAAAACAAACAGGAGGATATACTACAGCCGAAAGAGTTTTTCGAAATAGTAAATGGAGGGTTAGTATGTATTATTAATAATTCTATAAAAAATTATACTACATTCAAGTATAATATGGAGCTTCAATGCGAGTACATAAAAATAAGAGATGAAGATATAGAATTAACCTCCATCACCCACCGCTCCAAAATGTCTCTATTCACACTGAGTGACCATGTTGAAGAATCTCTTAAATTACAGTATGATAAAATAATCAACAAAATGAGTGAATTTCAAGAAAGGGATAGTGGATGGTCACTTATTCGGATAAAGAAGCTTGAAATAAACATTAATATGGTTTCTTTTATACGAGGATCAAAATACATCCCATTACCTCAATGGTTAATTAAAAAACAAGCATGCTTCAATATTTTAAATGATGATGATTACTGCTTTAAATGGAGCGTTATTGCTTCATTTTCAAGAAACAAGCTGAATATAATAAATAATATTAATATAGCTGAAAACTGCATACAAGTAGAAGATCAATTAATTAATTTTAAAGGAAATTCCAAATACAATCGATTGTATTTGACTATAATTTCTTTTTACACTCGATTTTTTAAAATCGACTCGATAATCCACAAATCATGTAATTATCATGAGATTTCACATACTTGTTTTCAAACAAAATCAAGTAAATTTACTGGTTTTTGTTGTTGGTTTTGCTTTCTTGAAAGCAAAATTATGTTTTTTTACAAATTTTTTCATTTCCGTTGAATTTAACCTTGAACATATTTTCAAATATGAATCTTTAATGCATTTCCACCATGTTGGTTATTGACCCGCATTGTGTTGTTACTCCACTTATGCGATTCAGTTTTCATTTCATAATTTTTTTGCAATCCCAAATTATTTAAAAACAAAAAAATAAATGAATTTATAAAAATGTTAAATTGTGGCGTAAGCAAATGTATTTTCCCATAGAATGCATAGTTTTTTGTTTGTCGCGTGCCGGTAATAAGTTGTAATTTAAAACACATTAATATTTAAAATAAAATAAAAATTTCTTCGAATTTAACCTTGAACATAGTATCTGATAACGAATTTTCAATGCATTTTTACAGAGTTGGGTTGTTCACCCTCTTTGTGTTGTTGACTCATTTTTTGAATTCAGTTTTCATGGCTGGCTGGCTATCCATGTAAACCTTGTGCGCAAAGTACTGGTCGCAATTTTGAAGATATTTCTATAAAATTTCGTAAATGCATTTTTTTTCGACCCAAGGACGAATCCTATTGAAACTGGCTGAAATCGGTCCATTATTTTACCTAGCCCCCCATACAAATGTCCACCAGCAATTGGACTTTATCGATCATAAATGTTTAATTTTTATAGATATCTACACAAATTTCTCTGCAAATAAGTTTTATATATACGGAAGTCATGTTACCTAATTTTGTTGGTCTTTTACTTAGTGTAGGGTATTATATGGTCGGGCTTGACCGAGTTTTCTAAAATAAAAAATTATTTCAATTCAAATACGTACATACATATGTAATATAGAAATTGTTAAGCAATATGTATTATAAAAACCCATGTTTTTATATGTAAAACCTAATTTTTCACGTAATCGAAGTGTCTGGATTATTTCATTATGATTAATGTGTTCTGTATGTGAATTACAACTTCAACGACCTTAGATTCAGAAAAAATACTTCATCCTTGGATTCGCTTGGATATTTTTTGTTTACATGATGTAATTCGTGAAAGTCTGTCTTATTATTACTCATACTTTTGGTCTTTCGCTAAGCTTTTACTAAGAGTAATATTGCAAATATTTGTATTTTTTATTGGTCGAGAAAATAGTTGGTTTTTAAAATTATTGGAGACTTTATGATAGATAGAGGGTTTTTCTTCTCAAAATATTCAATTTGTATGTATGAAAACGATAAGATAGAGGATTTTGCATTTTAATAAAATTTAATTATTTTGATTTCATTTATGCCATCTGTCAGATTTTAATGTGATTTATTTAAGATAACGGCTAATAATACAATATAAGATAAAAAAAATTAACATTTAATAATATTAAACAAAAAGTTAAAGAAAAAATTTTGTTTTTGCTTTTTTAAGTTTTTTTGGAGTTTGTTGGTGTAAATTATCGTAAAATAATAGATGACACTTTAAAGTAGACACTTTTTTAAGCATACTCCCACTTTAACCATTTATTTTATACCATGGACATTATATTTTCCAAATACAAAAGTTAACATATTTTCATGGTAATTCAATTCAGAATCGACATTCGCTATTTTGATAAATGAAATGCAAACATTAGTAAGAAAACATGAATTGCAAGAAGAAATTATTCCAAAAAAAATATTAGAAAAGTAAAAAATTATAAAAGTAGAAAAGTAAAAATTATAAAAGTAGAAATGTAAAAAAGTAAAAAAGTAAAAAAAAATAGAAAAGCAAAAAAATTATAAAAGTAGGAATGTGAAAAAGTAGAAAAGAAAAAAAGTAAAAATTATAAAAGTAGAAATGTAAAAAAGTAAAAAAGTAGAAAAGTAAAAAATTATAAAAGTAGAAATGTAAAAATTTATAAAAGTAAAAAATATAAAAAAGTAGAAAAGTAAAAATTATAAAAGTAGAAGTAGAAAAGTAAAAAAAAGTAGAAAAACAAAAAAATATAAAAGTAGAAATGTAAAAGAGTAAAAAATTATAAAAGTAGAAATGTAAAAAATTATAAAAGTAAAAATGTAAAAAGTAAAAATTTAAAAGTAGAAATGTAAAAAAGTAAAAAAGTAGAAATGTAGAAAAAGTAGAAAATTTTTAAACTTGAATTGAATATATTATTCATTAGTTGTTATGCAATTGTAGAAATTTTTAATATTTATAGTTTGAAATATTTTGTAGACCATATTATTTTATGTAGACTTTGATGTAAACTTTGAAAATTTTGGAGACTCTGATAAAGGATTTTTGAAGTTGTGGTTAAAGTTGTTGTTGATTTAATTTTATGTTTTAAAAATGATAAATTTTATTATCTGCTTAATTAGCTTTTTGAATCTAAAATATTGTGTTAGAAATGTGAGATTAAAATGGGTGGTTTTTATTTGTTTGAAAAAGTTATGTTTGAGTGGAGAATTTTATAATGGATGTTGTGTTGAAAATTCTGGAAAATTCTTTTTGAATCCTTATTATTACTTCGATCATTAATGCTCTTGAGGTAGTTTAATATTAAAATTTATATTTTTGTATTTTGAAATCTTTATTCGATTTTGAATTAAAAATTATTAATCTATTTTTATTATTCTTCATTTCATTAATTGATAATTTTATTTACTTTATAGGGGATTTCATTGATTGTTAAAATTATGTTTTAGTGGAGTTATAATAAGTGGAGACTTGTAATTATTTTTTATGAGACCTTGTTATACATCTAATATTGTTGTTTAGGGTTTAAAAAGTAATTTCAATAACCAGAATTTTATTAAGTTATTATTATATAGTTGAGATGACTCGACAGGCTATTTGGTAATGAGCTAATCTATCAATTAGGAGGTTGAAAGTTCAATTCCCAAATAAAGACTGAAAACTAAGTTTGAATATAATTTATTATTGATTTGTAGCAGTTAAATAATTGGTATTTGTTTCTTAAATTTTGGATGAAATTTGGATTAAAATATTTATTTTGTGAATTTATTTTTATATCTTCAGACCTTGTTCTGAGATTAAAATGTTTGAAATTTGTAAAACTGGTGTAGGGATTTATTTTATATTGTTTTAAGTAGGTAATTCATATTTTTTTCTTAAAATTTGGTTAAAGTAAATACTTTTATTAACATTTTATTTTCGTTTTAAAGTTATATTTAGTGAAGACTTGTGAATTAAAGGCTTAGAGAGACCTGTTATAGTTATTTAAATTTTTATTTGAATAGAGATTTTTTATTGTTCGTGGTTATATTTGCTAATATGAAAATTGTTTAGATTTTATACTGAGGAGATTGTTAATTTTTGTGGTTATATTTGCCATTATGATGTACAATTTAAGTGGCGTATGCTTTAAAATTCTATTTTCGTTTTGTAATTTCAAATTGAGAAGAATGTTAATTTACGTTCGTTGTGTAAATATTGAGTCATATACTAATTTTAAAAGTATTCTTGATTTGAATATGTTTAATGTGAATAAAAACAAAAAAATTATCCCATTAAAAATTGTATACCCTAATGTAGACTAATTAAAAGAAAATAAACCCTACTATTAAAACTGCATTAAAAGCCTCTACACAATAGTACAACAAAACTAATGAAATAAAAAAACAAAATCAATTCCACACAATACAACACACAAAGCATTTTTCTACATTACTCAAATTACCTGAAGCAAGAAAACAAAAATTAACAAATTGTCGCTACCTCGTCATCAAATTTTCGCTGCCTTTTTCTCTGCCAACAATTCCTCGTCATCAAATTGTCGCTGCCTTAATTTCAGAAAGTGCTCTTCAATATTCCTCATCAAAATTTTCAATATTCCTCTTCTCTGGCAGTTAGGAGGGAAAAATTCCTCTAAATCACGCCAGAAACGCTATATTTATACTACTATGGTACTTTTTCTTTATTATAATGGTACTTTTTTTAATTTTGTATAACAATGGACTTAAAAACATGAAATTAAGCATACACGGTCCTAAGTCAGAGAGAATTCTAGGGGGAGACTTTTTGGTACTTTTTCTCTATTCGAATGGTACTTTTTGTAATTTCTTCACCAATGAACCTAGAAACATGAAGTAAAGCTTATATGGACCGGAGTGAGTGGGAATCCACAAGTGCCTGATTTTTGGTACATTTTATATATTGTAGCGGTACTTTTTGAATTTTCTGTAATAATGAACATAAAAATATGAAATTAATCGTATATGTTCTAAAGTGAGTGAGAATTCTGGGGGGAGACTTTTTGGTACTTTTTCTTTATTCTAATGGTACATTTTTGAATTTTCTGTAATAATGAACTTAGAAACATGATATTAAGCATATATGGTCCTAAGTGAGTGAGAATTCTAGGGATAGACTTTTTGGTACTTTTTCTTTATTCGAATGGTACTTTTTGTAATTTCTTCACCAAATAACCTAAAACCATGAAATTAAGCTTATATGGGAGTGAGTGGGAAACCACAAGTGAGGGCTTTTTGGTACTTTTTATATATTCTAATGGTACTTTTTGAATTTTCTGTAATAATGGACATAGAAATATGAAATTAGCCGTCTATGGTCCCAAGTGAGTGAAAATTCAAGACCATAATTCTTGGTACTTTTTCTTTGTTCTCATATGTACTTTTGTGAATTTACTATAATAATGAACCTAGCGTTTCCAAAAAACCGAAGAATTTCAAAACCGCGGTTTCGTTTTTTTGGGTTTTGTGATAATTTTTAAATATTAATTGTTATAGAAAAAAAATTAGTTGATAATAATAGAGGCTGTACAAATTTAAAATTCAAACTTGACGGGTTATGGTTTAATGAATGCGAATTCAAAAGTGATAATCAATGGTACAGTTTGTTTATTGCAATTGTACTTTTTGAATATTTTATAATAATAAACCTATGAGGCACTCATGATTCTGAATGAATTTGAATTCACAAAAGGTGACTTTAGTGGTAACTTTCTTTTGCATTTTCTGTAATAAGGGTTGCCATATAGGATTTAATAAATACTATTAGGGTGATACCATAACACTATCTATCGACAAATGCTAAGTACTTCACATTTGCAGAAAACACAATTGTAACTTTTCCGATATTATATTTAAAAACCTAACAATTAAACAAGTAGATAATCTAAGAATTTTGGGTGTAATATTTGACAAACGTTTCACCTTCAAAGAACGCCTGCAACTTAGAAAAAGTTTGTCCTCTAGACTTAACATTATAAAATATCTTACTTCTAAACACTTTATGATACACATAACAACAATGTTAAACATCACTCGTTCTATCATTCTCTCCAAAATCGATTTTTCTCTTTCAATATATGGATGTTGCGCCTTTACCCATTGAAAAACTACGAAATCCACCTTTCAAATAACTGGACTCTAAATTGTCATGGACTCTAAAAAAATGGAAGCCTCTACGATGGGTAGTCATCTTGACGCGATGTAGAGGCTTAAGTGCGATGATTCGCGTTGGCCATGCTGGAGGGGACAGTTTAACTTGAGTTGGCTGTCTCTGGCAGGGTCTCCCATTCCAGAAGGGCACGCGTTGAACATGATACTAAGAACTACCCTCCCCTTTGTCTGATAGCGTCTGTTCTCCTCTGGGGCGGCTATCAGATGCTATTTCCATCGAACCATTTTCCACTCATTGAGAGGGGTGGTTAAGGTGGATAGTTCGGCTGGTCCGTAAGGACTCTTTAATGTCCGTCCGAAATCCACCAGCGTATGTTTCCCATATTGGGCGGCTGGTGGTCTGCGTCTGTTTCTCCAATGGGGCGGCAGTTATCTCAACACCTGGCAGCAGGTATAAAATGCAATTAATTGTCCATCAGGACACATGGAAGAGGATAAGGCATGCCCCATGTACCCGGTCGGGGGCTTCATAATCTCCGGGGACCATACTCCCACAGCGATGTTTTCGGGCTGTGTCAGGTGATCACACCGGGCCAGACTAGTCTGCATGCTACTGGTGTCGCAAGAGGTCAATCTGGCATACCCAGATTGGCTGATTGTAAAAAATCCAAGGCAATAGGTGGTAGTGACCTAAGCGGCGAGGTACCTCTGGACTTCTCTCCAAGTACCTCCAAAGCCGCGAAAGCCCAAGTCGTCAAGGCGGCTAAACCCCCTGTTTCGGGTGCCTCTAAGGGGGAAGTGACTAAGTCGCCCCTCACGGATGCTTCCCATATGCCAACTGTGCGCTCAGGTCTTGTGAAGGAATCCTCCTGTCCTGAAGACGCATCACCCCTGGCCAATCCCGGCTCTGAAACTAACCCCAGGCATAAAAACCCTGCTAGAAGGGCTGCTACCACCAGGCGTTCCGCTTACCGCTTTGTTGAGGCACTTGGCTCGAAAAAAGTCGAGGATCTCACTAAGGAGCAACAAGCTTCGCTTTCCTGGGCGAAAGCCTATATTGCTAGTCTCAAGACCGCTCCTCCTTCTGCTGAATTACCAGCGGGGCCTAAACGGCAACGTTCAGAGGAGGATACAGCGACCAAGAGCCAGCAACCGGGACCTAAACGTCCCAAAGCGGCACAAAGGTCGTTAGCTAAATCCTTTAGCGAGATTGTCAAAGACAGTCTTGTCAGGGCGGTTATCGACCGGAGTGCGAATGACGGATCCATATCTCAATTGAATTGGGATATGGTGAAGCAAAAACTGGTAGGGGTGTTTTGGAAAGTTCTCAAAGAGAACCCAGGCACTCCTCCACAATGCGATGACGCTGGTTGGTACCAGGGTCACGTAAAACTTATGTCTTGTGTAGATGAACGCTCAGCGTTGCTACTAAAGACTGCCGTCGCATCACTGGGTGAGGTTTGGCCGGGGTCTAGGCTTGAGGTGGTATCTGTGAGTGAGATACCCCGAAAGCCTAGATCCATAGCTAAAATACCAGCTGAGCCATCTAGCCCGAAGGAGATCTTGGAGATCCTTCAGTGCTGTAACCCACAGCTTCCAACTCAAGACTGGAAAGTTGTTAAGGTTACGGACGCTGAGG
Source organism: Calliphora vicina (assembly GCF_958450345.1). Classification (NCBI taxonomy): domain Eukaryota; kingdom Metazoa; phylum Arthropoda; class Insecta; order Diptera; family Calliphoridae; genus Calliphora; species Calliphora vicina. The sequence goes on from NC_088781.1 coordinate 76,554,413, forward strand.
GCTCTTCAAGGAAAGCGATCGTTGTCCTGAATAAGGACTCTTTGGGGCCGCTAAGGAAGGCACAAGGGAAGGTCTACTATGGATTTGGTACGATCATCCTGCGTGTCTATCGTAGCGACAACAAAGGCGATACATCCTCAGGTGATGTAAAGCCCATGCTCTCGGAAGAGGGCATGGATTGCAATGACGCCACTGATCCAGCCGACACTGAAGATACCAACTCAGTCTCCGAACTAGTTGGTACATTCTTTGAACGGATGGATGAGGTGGTGGACGAGGACGCCCTCCTGAATTCTGACCAGGAGGACGCCGACGTCACTATTGTAAAAATGGAGCATGGTGAGGGTGACCCAGATAAACCTTCACCACTCTAAAGCAGCATCAGCTGCACTGCTCCTCCGAATTGCTCAGAACGGGGAGGAGCTAGTCATGGTCCAGGAACCTTGGGTCCATCAGGACCGTATCTGTGGACTATGTCTGAAGGGCTATAAGCTATACTTCGCTAAAGGCGCAGGTAAAATTAGATCCTGTATATTGGCTAAAAGCTCTTTGAAAATCTTCATTCTGTCTGATTACAGTAATGAAGATACAGTAGCAGTCTCATGGGAAACTAATGAAGGCTGTTTGTTATGGCTGATATCCAGCTACATGGCGCATGACCACGGGGAGCATCCACCAAACGATGATATCCGTAGTGTTGTGAAAAAGGCGAATGAGTCCAGGATACCATTGGTTATCTGTGCTGACGCTAACTCGCACCACATTGTATGGGGTAGCAGCGACACCAACACAAGAGGTGAGAGTCTTTTCAGTTTCATACTTAATAGTAGTTTGGAAGTAGTTAATAGAGGTTCAGAACCTACCTTCATTGTTTCAAACAGAAGTGAGGTACTAGACTTAACACTTGTGAGTGCTGAGCACCACAGTATGATTAACAATTGGGCTGTCTCCGACGACTGCTCTTTTTCTGATCATCTATATATTGATTTCAATATCAGTGTAACTTATAGGAATGATAATACCATTCTAAATAGGAGGAAGACCAATTGGGAGTTGCAGAGTGATGTACTCTCCCGGTCTCTACCAAACCCGCCCACTATTGAAAATAGGGACGATATTGAGGTAGCAGTTGAGGCACTTACAGAAGCGTTCCAATCAGCTACTAATTTGGCCTGTAAGCCGAATATCTGCAGGGGTAGGAATAAGCCACCCTGGTGGAACCCTGAGATTGCACACGCAAGAAGGGCGTGTCGTAAATTGTTCAACGAGGCAAAGAGGCTGGGTAACTGGCCGGAATATAAGTCCTCAGTCAACCACTTTAAGAACCTTACGAGGAATGCGAAAAGGAAAGCCTGGAGGGACTTCTGTAGCGGCGTGGAAGGATCCTCTGAGACTAACCGATTACGTAAAATTCTATCAACTTCACCGGTTGTACCAAGCTATATCCAGAAACCCTGTGGTAGATGGACTCTGAATAGTAAGGAAACACTTGAGGTCCTATTAGATACTCATTTTCCAGGTTGCCTTCCAGTCGATGATGAGACTATGAATGGGGCTGCCGATTCTGTTGCTCCGGGTGATAACTCTGTTCCGATAAACAGGGATAGAATCCAATGGGCAATCAAAAGCTTCGACCCGTTTAAATCTCCTGGGCCGGATGGCATTATTCCTGCTGATCTTCAAAAGAACGAAGAAATAGTTGTACCATGGCTCATTAGCATATACACAGCGTGTATTAGATGGACCTATATCCCCACATGGTGGACGAGATGCAGAGTAGTCTTCATTCCTAAAGGTGGTAAGGCGACTCACACTAAACCAAAGGATTATAGGCCAATTAGCCTTGCATCCTTCCTGCTGAAAACCCTAGAAAGGGTGATTGACGTATATCTGAGAATGACCATTCCGTCGGAACTCATCTCTAAATCCCAACATGCCTACACCAAAGGCAGATCTGTGGAAACAGCTCTACATTCGCTAGTTGGCTCCATTGAGGAGTCGCTAATACATAAGGAGTATTCACTTGTTGCCTTTCTCGATATTGAAGGAGCTTTTAATAATGTCAGGCCCGATGCCATCCTATCTGCGATGGATGAACTGGGAATTGATCTATGTGTTCGCCGACTAGTCGAAAAGATACTCGGTTATAGAGTCATTTGTGCTACTTTAGGTGGTGTAAGTGTTTTAAAAGTGGCCAATCGTGGAACCCCGCAGGGTGGTGTTTTATCACCACTTCTGTGGAATTTGGCTATGAATTCCCTGTTGATCAGGATGGACAACAGAAGGATCAAGACAGTCGCATATGCTGACGATGTTGCAGTTTTTATATCTGGTAAATTTCTGGATACAATATCCAGTTGTATGGAATCAGCATTAAGTACACTGAGTGAGTGGAGTATTTCATGTGGACTTAGTGTGAACCCACAAAAAACGGAACTGGTTCTCTTCACTAGGAGGTATAAGATCGATGACTTCAGACCACCTAGACTGAATGGAATCAGTCTTGAGATTAGAGATAATGCGAAGTATCTTGGCATCATTCTAGATAAAAGATTGTCCTGGAATTTGAATATTCAAAACAGGATTAACAAGGCTTATGTAGCCATCTACTCCTGTAAGAAGGCAATTGGTACAAACTGGGGTATTATGCCGAAGGGTATCAGTTGGATCTTCAAAGCAGTTGTTAAACCCATCTTGTTCTATGGAGTGTTGGTGTGGTGGCACGCCTTGGATAATGCTACTCACCGTAAGGCTGTGGAACGAGTTCTCAGGACTATTGCGATACTGATTACAGGCGCTATAAGGACTACCCCCTCTAAGGCACTTTTTACTATCCTGAACTGGTTACCAGTTGATTTGATGGTGATACAAATGGCTCTCAACTCTGCTGTGAGACTAAATGCTGGATGTTCGTGGTATGGTAAAGATCATGGGCACTCTAAGATACTGAACTACTATGGGTACTTACATAGTAATGTCGATTACTGCATCGCAAAACCATTTTTCGATATGCATTTCCATATTAAGATCCCGAATAGGGATTCATGGCAGCGCGGACTCTTACCCCCTGATGATGTCATAAGGGTATTTACTGATGGCTCAAAGAGGGGCAACAGGGTCGGTGGTGGTTTCTTTATTGAGAACTATGGGATTAAATCCTATTTCAGGCTACCTAACTTCTGTACGGCTCTTCAGGCGGAAATTACGGCCATTAAACGTGCATCCAACTGGCTGAGGTTTTATCAAATATCTGGTGATATATGTATATTTACCGATAGCAAGGCTGCCGTTAAAGGAATAACGGGTGTCTTTACGACATCTAGGTTAACCGAGGAATGCCGGGTATCCCTTAATGAGATAGCGAGACATTCTAGGATAACGCTTATATGGGTCCCTGGCCACGATGGTAATCAGGGTAATTGTATAGCTGACGAACTGGCCAAAATGGGGGCGATGATGGATGATGATGAGATCGACCCCTTTTCTGGTATTTCCCTTGCTATATGCAAGATGGCTGTTCAGCGGACACTATATGAATCTGCACAAAGCAGGTGGACCAATGAGTCTTCCTGTGTTACAACGAGGTCTACTTGGCCCGTATATGATGCCAGCAGGACGAATCTACTTATGGAATTTCGTCGTGAGCAAATAAGGCTAATTGTCTCCTTCATTACAGGACACTGTATAATTGGGACACATGCTAGGAGATTGGGCCTACGGTATAATGATTACTGTAGGAGCTGCCATAATGAAGAAGAGGATGAGACGGTGTCACACCTATTCTGTCAATTCCCGGCTCTGATAAATCTGAGGGAACGCATCTTCGGAACACCATTCCTATCATGCTTAGATCAAGGATAAGTCTTAGACGAATCTACTCTTTCATCAGGGAATCTGGTTGGTTTAGCCTGGAAACAACGGACGTATAATTAATACCAAGATGTTTACCCCTTGGGTATCACAATGGGATCAGTTTTGAATGGACCCAAGTGAGCTGCTTGAAGAGTGGCTACCCATGGAACCTAACCTAACCTAAATAATCAACATAGGGTAAAAAAGGCAACGTGGAGTATTATACCTTTCATAAGATGTTTGGTAGAAAATGGGGACTTAGTCCCAGCATAGTTAAATGGATGTATACGGCTATAGTACGTCCAATTCTTACTTACGGATCTCTTGTATGGTGGACTGCAACTAGAAGGAATTATGTCGTAGACCAACTATACAAAGTCCAGAGATCATCCTGCATTGGTATAACCGGCGCACTAAAAACTAGTCCTTCAGAGGCACAGAAAACTATATTGCACCTTGTGCCAATAGACCTTCACATAATGGCCACCTCTGCCTGCAGCGCAGCGAGGCTTCAAGCATCTCGTTGTTGGAGATCGAGAAAATATGGCCACGCGGGGATTTTGGGCCAGTTGCCTTCGATCGTTCTCGAACCATCTGACTACATTGCTCCATACACAGTTTTTGATAGATTATTCAAGGTATTAATTCCCTCCAAGAGTGAGTGGGTATGACTAATACTTTGGTTTGGGTACCTGCGCACAGGGACCACTACGGTAATAAACAGGCAGACGAACTAGCCAGAATGGGATCTGCCTTAGATATCTCCAATGCGGTCCCAGTAGCAATTCCACATTAAAGGTATCATCTTCAGACACTTTCTTACAAAGGCTGAGAATAGATGGCGTAATTTAGACACATGTGGGGTAGCCAAGTTGATGTGGCCATCTTTTAACGAAAAACGCACCTAATCGCCTTGGACTCTCTTTTAACGACCATTGTCATAGCTGTAAGGATAGGGAAAAAGAGGAAACGATTTTCCACCTTCTCTGTGAATGCCCAGCCCTGAGTGTCAAGAGACATAAATTCATGGGCAACTATACATTGACCAACCTTGGTGAGGTAGCCGGGTCTAAACTCAATGACCAACTGAGATATCTCATAGCTACAGGTTGGGTCTAGCAAGCACGACTGTTTGTGCACATTTTAGTTACATTGCGATGTAAACGACATTACATCTGACCACACTTATCAAAACGGGGTCCCTTCGACGCCATAATCACGAAATGCTAAACTTTTCATAAATAATTCAATAAGGCAGCAAAGTAAAAAGAAATATTCTCGACAAAATAAATTCTATAAAACACTCGGTATGAGAACTATAGATAAATGTTAATTAACAGTTACGCGGCGATTGTTGTTTATATATTTTTACGTAGGAATTTGTGACCGATTATGGCCTATAAAAGGCTAGGTTGTGATGAAACAAATATATAAATAAAGTGTTAAAGTTTGTTCCGATCGAACAGTACGTGAATTACTCATTTTTGTGTACGCAACCAAATATTAAGGGTATTCATTAAAAAAAATGGAAAATTACACACAAGAATAAAAGTTAAAAAAGTTGTATTTTTTTTGTGGAATTTTGTTCACGTGTTTGTTGTGTAAAAGTGTAAAAAAATCAGAGTGTAATGAATATATATTAAAACAAAACTCATTCATGATTGTATTCGGTACGGTATAAAATTTAGAGACACACATAATTGATATGAAAATTAAAATATGTGGTGGTTGCTTTTGAACAGTACATTGTACAATGGTGTGTATGATGTGTGTATTTTCTGAACCCTGCATTATAGCTTGACATGGAGAAAACAAATATCTCTCGCTCAAGGTGATTATACACATTATTGCTTCCTTGATATAGCTGGTGCAATCAACAATATCAAGTTTGAAGGAACTAAGAATGCACTTAGAGGTACTGGCAGTAACGATGCAATAAATACTTGTATTATGAACTCCATATTCTGGCCGACCTAGGTGGAGCAGTCAAGGCCGTGGCAGCTAGAAGCACTCCCCGGTGCAAAGTTTAGTCACCAAAATTATGGATTCTTTTCCTGAAACGTAATAGCATATGCGGATCATGTAGTGGTAGTAATAAGGAGACAATTTCCAAACACCCTTGCAGAGGTGATGAAATATACTCACAATTTATTGAATCATATAAATTAAGGATCGTGATTTTTTTCTTTCTTAAGAGACAGACGTGTTTTTAGCTCGCTCCGTACTTTTATTGAAGTTAAAAGTGTTAAAGTTTTTTTTAAATTAAAAATATATACAATATTTGGCGATTTGGACGCTTATAGAAAAATAATAAAAAAAGCAATTGTGCACCTAAAACAGTGTAAAAAAAACAAACAAATAGTGCAAAAAAAATTGTTAAATTATCAAAAATAGATTTAAATTAATAAGAAAGTGTGTTTGTGTTCCTTTTCTTTTGATTTGAGTGAAAGAGCATATGAGTTCTCATGATGAGACTGCTAGGCTCAGCTTAAACGACAGAAATGCATACATATTTCTCAGTGGGAAGAGTGATCAAAAAATATAACTGATCGCAACTACAACAAACATTATTTAACCGCCAAACCTATTGAGAGAGCTCGCTCTTGTTCCCCCGCTCTTCAATTATATGATGCAAATAATATGCAATATAGCACAAAAGAGAATACAAAAAATTCCAATATATAGAACAATACGCCTGTGTTAAACACAACAACAACATCAGAGTTAAACATGTATACACAAGCTTTAAATAAACCACAGAAAACAAATTCTAGTGAGAGCGCAAGTGTAATTAACACTAATAAAACCGTAAGTAGTAACAATGGTGCATCGACGGGTGTAAGAAATATAACCACAACAAAACCAGCAGTATTGCCAGGTATGCTAAGATACATAAGTATTAATAAAAAAATTTTAAGTCCACAAAAAATGGAGACACCTTTTAAAAAGCAGAAACTAACTACAAGTCCCTTGAATAATAATCGTTACGCGCTTTTGAGTGAAGATGACAATATTAAGTCTGTTAAAAATAGTAATTCTAATCAGAAACCATTAAAGCCACCATCAATCTTCCTTCGGGAACCTAGTTCTATTAATTTGGTAAAAATATTAATTGATCTTGTTGGAAAAAATAATTTCCAGATCGTCCCAATAAGAAAAGGTGGTGTGCATGAAACGAAAATAGTCATATACACTGAGGAGGATTATAGAAAAATCTCTCAATACATAAACGACGACAACAAATTGTTGTAATGCTGGTTTCTGAAACTCATTTGACGTCCAGAAGTTCCTTTCGAATAAATGGATATGTAATATATGACACCAAAGATCCCAGAGGTAGAGCATGCGGAGGCTCGGCAATTTTAATAAAAGCTTTCATCGAAACTTAGTGATTTCATCGATATACTCACCCCCTAGATTTTCAATTACAGAAAGTCAATATAATAGATTTTTTAAATCACTAGACCCCCGTTTCTTGGCTGCTGGCGATTATAATGCTAAACACACATTCTGGGGATCACGACTGATTACCCCTAAAGGTCGTGTTTTGTTCGATACAATTTCTAAAATGGATTTGAATGTGCTTTCGAGCGGCCAACCTACTGGCTGGCCTACTGACCCACGAAAAATACCGGATGTTATTGATTTTAGCGTGATGAAAAATATCCCGAGAGAAATGATTCAAATTGAATCCTCGCTGGAACTATCTTCAGATCACTCACCCACTATTGTTACTTTATTGAGCCCCCTAGAAATTGTATCCCCGACTGGTAATTTAGCGATGGCAAGCACAAGAACAAATTGGCTCAAATATAAAAAATACCTCAGTACACATTGCTCGGAAAACATACCGCTAAGAACACCAGAAAACATCGATCACTCTCTTATCAATTTCGATAAAAATCTCAAACTGGCTGCTCAACATGCTACCCAAACCCCCCGACAAATCAGATATAATAGAATTAATTCTGCAGACGTCGAATGGCTCTTAAATGAAAAAAGATTTCGCAGAGAGTGGCAATTGCAAAGATCCCCCAACTAAAATCGAAGCTTAAAGATTGTATAAATAGACTTATCGGATTACTCATTATGGCGAGCAACAAAAAGTCTTAAAGACCCGTTATATGTAAGTCCCTCTTGCGAAATTCAAGTGGTGGTTGGGCAAGAAATGATACTGAAAAAGGGAATCTGTTTTATCTGCTTATGGAGCTACCCCGGATAGCAAAAAAAATAATTCTTTTTATTTTTAATGCTATATTACGACTTGAATATTATCCTCCAGAATGGAAGGTTTCACTGGTTACCATGATACCCAAGCCGGGAAAAGATCACACAAAAGTAGAATCATACAGACCCATCAGCCTATTGTCTAATATATCAAAGCTATTTGAGAAGATACTTATGAACAAGTTGTCCCCCATGTTAACTGAAAACAATTGTATTCCGAATCATCAATTTGGATTTAGAAGAAAACACAGTACTATCGAACAAACCCATAGACTTGTAAATATGGTGAGAAAAAGTTTGAAGAAAAGAAATACTCTTCCGCACTCTTCATCGATATCTCTCAAGCGTTTGATAAGGTATGGCATGCTGGATTAATATACAAACTGAGTCAAAATTTACCCGCAAACACACATAAGCTGTTGGAAAGCTATTTAACTGGTCGAACATTTAAGGTTAAAGATGGAAACTTTTTAAGTACTGCACAACCCATTGAAGCTGGAGTACCCCAAGGCAGTATCCTGGCACCTTTTTTATATTTGATATATTCGTCTGATATGCCAACTAACAATCGCACTCATACATCAACATTTGCTGATGATACTGCTATTCTAACCATTCATGAAAACCCTCAAGAAGCGTCTCGTTACTTACAAAATCACATATTTGAATTAGAAAAATGGTTAAAACAATGGAAAATTAAAGTCAACGAGCAAAAATGTACACACATAACATTTACATTGCGTAGAGATAATTCAACAATCGGAAGTGAAATACATCGGAATACATCTCGATCGTCGCCTTACATGGAAAAGTCATATAGATGCAAAGTTGACTCAAATTAAATTGAAATCAATTCAAATTAATTGGCTTATTGGCAGAAACTCTACGCTTAGTTTAGATTGTAAACTTCTACTTTATAACATGATCATAAAACCGATATGGTGTTATGGCATACAGTTATGGGGCACGGCCTTCAAATGTAGAAAAGATCCAAAGACGCCAAAACAAGTTTCTAAGAATGATCACAGTTGCCCCCTGGTATATCAAAAACGCGAATATACACAAAGATCTAAACGTGCCTATTGTTTGATCAACACACCAAGAACTTAACTTAAAACAGAAAATTTTGCTACTACTAAAGACCTACGAAAGATTGAAGTATCTGCAATAGAGCTGGAATGATTTTCCAATTAATAACAAGCAATATATAGTTACTAGTGTTTTTTTTTTTAATTCGAGATTTTTGGTCGGACCATTTATAGAAATAAATGAAAATCTGTTCTTACAAAAAAAAAACACGAGTTAGGGTAGGGCCTTTCTATATTAAGGTAACGATATATATAATGTATAAATTATTTTGCCCAAATGCCTTAACCCATTATCAGCCACCACAGATGTCGCAGGAGTTTCTTAAATTTCTTTTAATTTAACTATGAAAAACTAAGAAAAAATGCTTGCCATTTTCCTAGTATGGCTTGGTCGAAAAATCGACCATAGACCATAAACGATTACCAAGTGCGTTTGTCCATATTGGCCACCACCATTTTTCAATTTTATACAAATGCGGTAGATGATAAGATAGAAAAAAATCAGCAGGTATATCTAAAACTCTTTGGGTACCGAGACCTATGCCCTTACCATAAGGTGTGGCTGAACCACTACATGAATACTAACATAAGCACCACATCTTTTACATGAGTACCGGCCGAAATATGGAAACATCATCTATAAAAAGAACATGACTGACAACTCCAAACTGCATACATTTTTTATTAAGAGCAGCAGTAGTATTTTTGATGTACATAGCCATTTGTAAAATCAACCATAATCAGCAATAATGGATGTATCCAAATATAGTGCAAAAATATCAAAGGGAAATTTAAAGAAGTGGCCACTTAAAATCCGTACGCACTGTAGTAATCATAACAACGCCCCCTGTTATCAAAATGGAAAAAGATTTACATACGTTTTTAACAACAAATTTACCGTTATTCTACAATGAATTGCAAGTCATTATGTTTAGTTTTAAAGTGTACACACAATTGGGGTTTCACACGGTCTACTATTTGGTCATATTGTCCTAATATATTTTGATAGTTTAAACAAATTTTTGTTGTGTGCACAAATATCTAGAAAATCCGACTTTGTCGGGTTATAAGATAGCCAAAATCTGATTTTCGGCAGATATCAGATCAAAAATTTCACGTCTCGGCAGCTCGAGGTTGTGTGGCCTTTAAATATGAATATGTAAAATTGAACAAAAATATTAATTTAGCAGGCAATCCGCAGCTGCGGTTTGAAGAGTCAAGCTTTTCTGACATGTTTTTAAAGAATTTTCGGAATTATATATAAAAAGAGAGTTTGGAAAAGCGATTGCTGTCATTTATATTAGGTCGTGTGATTTACGTCTATATTAAAGTTAACTATGTTGAATTTTGTGTGTATACCAACATATTTAAGCGATTTATGCACGTTAAAGTGATTTTCGGAAGCGGGTCTATATGGGAGATATGACCAATTATGGACCGATCGTTACAAAATTTGGTGACATGAATTTTGTATATTTGGACGTTACAACATACAGTCATCTTCTTAGATATTCATATACAAAGTTGAAAAATTAAAATAAAAATACGGCCATATCTATAACGAAAAATTAGCCACTGTGTATACATCGCACACAACAATCTGCTAACTAGCCGACCGATTTGGCTTAGCAGAGAGTTAGCAAAGAGTTTATTTATAATGCATTTTTGGTCGTCAATAAACAATATGAAAATCAACTCTGAAAAGTGTGATGTATTGCCAACTATTTAAAAAAAATCAACTCTGATGCATTTGTTGACATTTCAATTTAATATTTTTCCCACAAATCATAAAAAAAGAACAAAATGTTGAATTAATTAATTTTATTTTTTTCCCATACACAAATTTTATTAGTTGTTTTAAGTTAATTTACAAATTTAATTTTATACAAAACAACTGTTGTTGATCTACACCTTCGTTCATCGATTAACCCGAACCGACTATCCTTGTCTCAACATGCCTATATGAAGGGTAGATCTGTTGAGACTGCTTTACATTCGCTTGTGGGATTCGTAGAAAAATCACTCGAGCATAAGGAATATGCATTGGTGGCCTTCTTGGATATTGAGGGGGCCTTTAACAATGTGACACCAGAGACGATCCTTTCGGCTGTAGGCGGTCTGGATATAGATCAATCTATTATCTGCTTCATAGGTAGACTTCTGACCAATAGAGTCATTATCTCTTCTATGGGAACTGCTACTATTTTTAGATTAGCGAACCGGGGCACTCCACAGGGAGGGGTTTTATCTCCACTCTTGTGGAATCTTGCCATTAATATGTTACTCATGAAATTAGATTCCATGATGTGCAAAACTGTTGCATATGCTGATGATGTTGCCGTAGCTGTTTCTGGGAAACACTTGGACACATTATCACAATGCCTGCAAAACTTCACTTAGTACACTCAGCCAGTGGAGCACTGCGAGTGGACTAGGTGTGAACCCTGGGAAAACGGAGCTTGTGCTGTTCTCCAGAAGGTACAAAATCCCTTCGTTCCCATTACCGCGCCTTAACGGAGTGGAATTTAAGCTCTCGGACAGTGCTAAGTATCTGGGAATTATACTAGACTCTAAGCTATCCTGGAGCCTTAATATTCATGCGAGAGCGTCTAAGGAGGCTGTCGCTATCTATGCCTGCAGAAGGGCCTGGGCAATAAGCCCTAGGAATGCGAAATGGCTTTTCGATATGGTCCGCACCCCTGCTAAGGGGTAGTCCATTTTTGCACGGCCTAGCGGATCTATCTACTCTGGATGTCAGGAGGATGGATTCGTTCATTCGTGCGTCAGGTTGGTTCGGCATTGAACCCAGTTCTGAGCTGGTTGATACTAATGTATGGAGCACTAGTTTGGTGGAAGGCTCTAAGTAAATCCACCTACTGTGGGATAATTGAGAGAATCCTGCGAATATCCGCACTAATGATCACGGGTGCGCTGCGCAGTACTCCGTCTCGTGCTTTGTTTGTAATGATGCACTGGCTACCGGCTGATCTGATGGCAAAACAATTGGCCATAAATTCGGCGGTTAGGTTAAGTACTGTTGGAGCATGGAGGTCTAGTTGTACTGGCCATGCGTCTATTTTGGGCAGTATATCTTATCTCCCTGTTAATATTGACTACTGCACTCCCTTACCCTTTATTGACAGACGCTTCTCTGTGTCATTGACGGGCGGGTCTCCTTCTTCCATGGACACGTTTGTCATATACACAGATGGCTCTAAGTCTGCGGATGGGGGGGAGGCTTTTATATTCCCCATCTTCAGAAGAGGGTGTGTTTCAGGCTACATGATCAATGTAGTGTAATTCAAGCTGAGAATTCAGCGATCAAAAGGGCGGTACATCTGTACCGACAGTAAGCCTGGCGTCTACTCGACATCCAGATTGGTACATGAATGCCGGGTATCTCTTAATGAGATGGCGAGACATTCTAACCTGGAGTTATTCTGGGTGCCTGGTCACTCTGGTGTACCTGGCAATGCTATTGCGGATGAACTGGCCAAAAGAGGCTCACGTCTACAAATTGACGAGATCGATAACTTGGTCGGTTTACCGCTGTCTTGCTGTAAGTCAATCATACAGCGTAAATTATTTGTGTCTGCTCAACTCAGATGGTCTAACTTGACAAACTGCACGATATCGAGACTCACCTGGCCCGTTTATGACCGTAATAGGTCAATGTCCCTCACGGGGCTACCTCGGGCTAGGCTACGAGCTCTGATGTCAGTGCTCACGGGGCATTGCTTGATAGGTGAGCATGCTAGGAGAATGAATACTCCATATAATGACTTCTGAAGAAGTTGACATGATGAAGACGAGAATGAGACGATTGAACATCTCCTCTGTCTTTGCCCTGCCTTAGCAGGGGTGCGACTGCGACAATAGGTAGTCCACTTTTGCACGGCCTAGCGGATCTATCTACTCTGGATGTCAGGAGGATGGATTCGTTCATTAGTGCGTCAGGTTGGTTCGGCATTGAACCCAGTTCTGACATGTGAAGGATCTCTTGAGGTCCTGAGCATGATCCTTAGGGTAACACAAAGGGACCAATTTCATGGACCCAAGTGAGCTGGTTGATAAATAGCTGCCTTTATAACCTAACCTAACTGTTGTTTAAAGGCTTAGCCAGTTTTTGATTGTTCGTTAACATGCGTTTGCGAGTGGAAAATACGACTGTTAATATTTAATTAAAATGCTCTAATTTATTGTTATTTACGTCTATATATGTATTTGTATTTTTATTCATTCTTTACAAACATATTAAAATTTGTTTTGTTTATATTTTATTAAATTATTCGAAAATTGTTTAATCTTTAATCTAGTAATATTTGAAATGGATACCGAATATGAAGGCAAAAGTAAAGAAAGCTTACGCTACTATGTACTTATGTCATAAACTTATAGGGAAAACTTTGGCCATAGTTAGGTCAATCCTGGCACATGGATTCTTTGGTGGCGTGAATAGAATTCTTGCACTGACCATATCAGGGGCACGAAGATCTAATGCTACTGAAGCAATATGTAGGATTCTAGAAACTTTCAGAGTTGCTTTTTTTAAATAAAAAATCAACGATTTTTAGAAAAAGGAGAATTTACCAGACACGTCCATTCAAAATAGGAAATTTAATGAAAATTTCCTATAAATAAATATGCTAAATAAGGAGTGGGAAATCTCTCCTCAATCTAGTGACTCTCATACTAAATGATCAATGATGAATATCTAGGACATGTTAAATATGTGTTTTATTAGACGCAAGAAATTACAACTTTCGGATTAAAAATGTTGGATTAGCAGTCTTTAAAGTCTTACAAAAATAGAATTCGTCTTAAAAGACACGGTATATGCAAACTTAATCGCGACCCTACCATCCTTCATTGTCGGGTTGGAGAGAGACCAAACTATAGACCACAACTTGCCAACTCCATAATAACTTAAGTTGGAGTTCTTCAAATGATCCAACCATTTGTTTCGCTTGTCTTACGAAACTTGTATCAGCTTTGTGTACATTGAACTGTGGGAAAAATTACCAATCTAGCTTATAAAATATATATATTTTTTTTCAAATTTATAAACCTATAGCATAGAATAATTCTATGATAGTTGCTACTAAAAACTGAATTCAACTTTTTTCGATTGATATGCTAATTATGAAAATACAGGGCCGTAAATGTACGTTCATGAGTGATTTTGGTTTCATGTTTCACCGAATGTATTATGAAAAGTTTTATTGCGCTATTGAAACTACATTTGATTTTTGGATAAAACAAGTCCTAAAGATTACGAGGACATGATTTGTTGTAGTGAAAATGATTTTAGTAACACCTTTTGCAATTAAATATATAAAAGTATATTTTTGTCGAAATTTCTTAATGTGAAAAGGGATTAGAAAAAAGTACCCCGAATTGCCGCCAAACTATGTTTTGAATTTTAAACTAGACCTAATAAAGTAAGCCTGGATAAAAAATTGCCTGCCACAAAGTAGAATTTTAAGCAATTGTTTAAAACCTCTGGCAGCAATATTTTTCTACGAACCCTGGCACTACTTACATTTGTAAATACGTTTAATTTATTCACCCCTATCGGCAATAACATGTGAAATTTTGTTCCCATGAAATATCCATTTCCCTCGAAGGGAAAATTGCTATCGGGAATATAACGATGAACTTTACATTCACAATAGTTGTTTTTGTTCGTAGCAGCTGTTTATTGTTTACAAAATTCCATCTAAAAATTTCACAACAAGGGGAATTGTTTCACGTGAACAAAGTTGATGAACGAAAAAAGGAAAAGGGAAAATATTTCATGTGAAATATTGATTCGCGATAGGGGTGATTGTATAATACATTTAATTTCATATATAATCATATTGTTAGGGATACTCAACCATTAGGGATACTGGTGTAGCCGTCCTTAATTTCACCACAATAGGACTAGGCTTCAAATAACTAGGACCAAAACAGTGTTTAAAATTGAGATATTTACATATGTAAAAATTGGTTTAAACAAATATAGGTTAAAAAAATTTCGTTTCGGAGTTTATATTGAAACGACAACAAAAAACTAAAATTTGTTATCTATATAAATTCCCAAATGGAAATTTTTATTTTCTAAAACAGGCAGCGAAATTATTGTGCATCTGATTTTTAAGCAATTAAGGTTTTTCCAAAATTGCATGGTCTTTTACTGTCTAATAAGGCTGTTTGTTTCTTACAGGTAATAAAACGCGAGAAACCCCATCATAAACAAGTAGTTTTTTAAAAAATTTTCAGTGAAAATTCATATTTTTAAATAATTCTTCTAGGTAACAAAACGCGCGAAACCCCATCATAAACAATAGGTTTTTTTTCAAAATTTTTCGATGAAAATTCATTTTTTAAATAATTTTTATTGCAAAAAGCTATTGCTATGATTAATTAACATATAAAAAGATTTTTTTGTTGAGTTTTATTTAACAAAAAATTCTGATTTATTTTAATATCAAGAAAAATTGTAATTTCCACTAAAACATTCCTTTTGGTGCACCCTGTAATGAAACAGGGTGTCTACAAATACAATATATTTAAATATCACTCTATTAGCTACAATCGCTTCATACATTTCTTACTCCTCAGATCAATAGTTTAAAAGATACGATTTTTTATAGCTAGATTGGTGATTTTTCCCACTGTGCATTGGAGGGAAATAACTGCACGCCAGGTTGTGCAGTTAGTCAGACCAGTACTCGCTATGGTGATATCTGGCGAACTAGCGCAATTACCCATAATACGTATGAGGGCATCATCATTTAGTGTGCAGAAGGTGGATTCGTCAATCTGTACCTAATTCTATGATAGATAATTTTTGATCCGAATTGCTCGTTGTTAGAACTATTTACGGTTTGACATGAGCATTTTCTCATATTCTAACAATGTTTTCCGCCTTAAATTTGTGAATTATTTTTCAACGGATTAAGCTATTAATATACAATATAACATTTAAATATTTATTTATGTACGTACATTTTCTCAATTTTATTTTTTCTTCTTCATATCTGCCTAATGAAAAATTGTTTATGGTGGGTATTGCTATTAATTTCGAACTTATCTTTAAATTTTACTGCTTGCCACTGAGGTGCCATGCCCATTGTACCTATATAGGTCAATTGTAAATCTAAACCATCCAGGGACCCACTCAAACACACACAACAAAATTATATATATGGGGCATTTCACGTCAAGTGAACCAACTTTTGAAATCGATGTCTTCCGATCGCGATGAAATTTGCACCAATGTTAGTTCTATTGGATAGTAATTCGGACACCATTTTTCAACAAGATCGGTCAAGTACTCTCTGAGTTATAGGAGGTCAAAATTTGACATTTTGGCCAAACAGGTGTTTTTTTTATCCATATAACTTATTACCTATTGTTCTTAGCAAAATGTGTCCCAAATAGTTTAGATAGCTATTTATGCAATCTTTCGAAAAAAAAATTAAAAAAATTTAATAAAATATTTTTGATTTTTTTTTTAAATCAAAAATATTTTTGACTTTTTTTTTCAAAATGGGCCCTTTTTATTTTTTTTAAGAAAGCTTAGGTCTTTTCCTAAGCGACCTATATGGTCGCTTAGTGGGATGCGAGTGGGATATATATCAAAAAAAATATTTTGTAACTCAAGATTTAAAATTTTTTTGCAAAATCAAAAACTTTGTTGACTTTTTTTAAAAAAAAATGGACCCATTTTTTAATTTTTTTTTTGCTCAGAAGAAAGCTTATGTGTTTTCCTTTAACACCCATTTTGTCGCTTAGTGGGATGCGAGTGGGATATCTATAAAAAAATGTTTTGTAACTCAAGACATACAATTTTTTACTTTTTTTTGAAAAATCAAAAACCTTTTTGACTTTTTTTTTCCAAAATGGACTCTTTTTTTATTAATTTTTTTTTTCTCAAAAGAAAGCTTAGGTCTTTTCCTTTAAAACCTTTTTGGTCGCTTAGTGGGATGCGAGTGGGATATCTATCAAAATAAATGTTTTGTAACTCAAGACAAATGTTTTTAAATTGATTTTTTTCATATTTGTGTGTAAGTGTTTCTAAAACCTTAAAAATAAAAACCACAACAACTGACCGATAATAACCACTGGAGGGGTGCAATATGAGGCCGACCGCTATTAATTTTCCACCCCCAAAATTTGTCTGAGTTTTGTATCTTGCGGCTTTTTAGTCAATCCTAGAGGTAGTTTTCAGCGCACGTGATTTTCATTGTTAAAATATCAGGTGCCCCAGAAACAAATTTTTGGAATCAAGTGGAAATATTTTATGGCCCTTCTCCGAAGTACCAGTTTATTTATTATTTTATGACATTTGACTTTAAGAAGTGGGTGGAGAGGTAGAAGTTGACAGGTAGGTTATTTATATGGTGGTTTATTTTTATTATTATTTGTAACATTTGGTTAAACTAGGTACTTTAGTATGTAAGCCCTTCTTGACCCTAATAAAAGATTTTAGACTCATTCATTAAAACGTACTACCTATATGATCTTAAAAAACTATTTATTGTCATTCTGAAGACATACGGAAATCAGTTTTTTAGAAACAGCGTTAAAGTTAAGACGTGTGTTATTTACATAAATACTTACAAAATTCAAAATGTCTACGACTTCTAAAAAGGCTAAGGTTGAAAATGAAATTTATTCGTCTTTTTGTTTTAATCCCTTTAACAAAATGAAGCACAGATCATCAGATATGCGAAATATTTCCGACGGCTTATTAAAAAAATTCCCTACGCTGTCAAAACGATTGAAAATTTGTGGATCATGCAGAAAAGAGCTCGGAAAGTTGAACGAATTACCGAATTTGAATAGTAATGAGCCTTGCGTTGAAGTTATTCCAGATGAAGACAAAAGTAATTCCGAGAATGAAGACAGAACTGTTGATGATGATGGTTATTCTAACTTTTCAAATTCAACGAATGAGTGTCGAAACCAATACCATAAGGATGCAGTAGAAGTTCTTGAACAAATAAAAGAGAAATACAAAACGTCACAGAGTGAAGCTTAAAGAATTCAACTTCTCACGCTTGCTCCAAGAACATGGAGTTCTGCAAAAACAATGACTGAGTTTGGAACGTCTCAACGAAAAGCAATAATTGCTAAACAATTGGTTGCTGAGCATGGGATTCTCACACTCCCAAACAAAAAGAAGGGAAAAACTTTGGAGTGCGATACTAAATCTCTAATAACTCAGTTTTATCAGCGAGTTGATATGAGTCGCCTGATGCCAGGGATGAAAGACTGGATGTCTGTACGAATCGATGGCAAGAAAGTTCAAATGCAGAAGAGAATGGTTCTCTGTAACCTGAATGAATTATTCGCAACATTTCAATCTGAATACGAGGATGTCAA
Organism: Calliphora vicina; assembly: GCF_958450345.1. Taxonomy (NCBI): domain Eukaryota; kingdom Metazoa; phylum Arthropoda; class Insecta; order Diptera; family Calliphoridae; genus Calliphora; species Calliphora vicina. The sequence continues at coordinate 76,572,955 of NC_088781.1, forward strand.
AATTGGATTCACAAAATTTACACAACTGAGGCCAAAACATTGCGTTTTGGCAGGAAGCAGCGGAACTCACACAGTATGTGTTTGTATTTACCATGAAAATGTTAAATTGATGTTGAAGGAAATCAACTTAAATTACTTAAAAGATGATTCATCAGAAGATTTACACCATTACCGCGATTGCCTTAAATTGACTATGTGCCCTAATGCTACAACTTCTTGCCACTTAGGTGAATGTTCGAATAACCCCGGAAACCACATCCATCAAAGAAAATTTAATCAACTCTTTTGATCGAGAATGTATTGAGGAGTTAAAATTTGAATCTTGGCTTCAGACTGAAAGATGCACACTGAAAACCATAATTTTAAATGTGGATGATTTTGTGGAAGAACTGTGTAGAGGATTGCTAAATTTGAGAACCCATGACTTTTTAGTCAAAGAGCAGTGGTCATTCTTCAAGGACTTGAAAACACATTTGAAGTCTGGTGAATTCATTATTTCATTTGATTTCGCAGAGAACTATAAATATGTTCTTCAGGATTCCATACAAGCATTCCACTTCAATAACGACCAAGCAACTATATTCACAGTAGTTATTTACTACATGAAAGAAGAAAACCTGGAACACAAAAGTATGGCAATCATATCCGACGATTTAAAACATGACACCGTTGCAGTTTATGAGTACCAGAAGATAATACTAAATTATCTAAAATCAAAATTTACAGTAGAAAAGGTATACTACGTTTCGGACGGAGCTCGTCAACATTTTAAAAACAAAAGTAGCTTCGCAAATCTTACAGCTCATGAAAAAGATTTTGGAATGCCAGCTGAGTGGCATTTTCATCCTACTGCTCATGGTAAAGGAGCATGTGATGGTATTGGAGCAAACCTCAAAAGAAATGCAGCGAAGTATAGCCTCCAGTGCTCTAATCAAGATCGCATCTTAGATGCGACTGCTTTATTCCATTGGGAATACAAAGAATTATTGTAAAGAAACTAAAATAGTTTTTAGTAGCAAAGAGGATCATGAGGAAACATTGAAAACACTAAAGAGCAGATTCGATGCTGCGGTAACAATCGATGGCACTGCTCAATACCATGCTTTCATACCGCTTTTCGATGGAAGACTCAAATTAAAAAAGTTTTCTGCATCTACTCAATGCGATTTCTTTCCAAAGCCAAAAAAGAATCCAGCAGCGAAATCAGTAGCTGAATCTAATAACGCCAAGAAAGGATTGACAAAAAAAAGCAGCTAATAAAGGTGACAAATAAGGAGGATAAAAGTATGGATATTTGAAAATTTAAAAACTTCATAAATTAAGTGTAAAAATAGTTATTATATAAATTGATCTATTGTGATTAAGAATAAATTTTACTAAATTATTCATCTTTTTATTATTATTATATATTAAATTAATTATTATTACAAATAAATAACAAAATTAAATTATTCAACATTTCCATAGAAAAAAAAAGTGATTTTTATTCCTGAGGTTAACATATTATGGGTATTACAGTATCGAGGCTATGAAATTTTAGTTGGGTATGTTACATACCATCGGAAAGGCTAATGTGTCTAGTTTCTCTGCGTAAGTTTAATTTTTAAGGTTTACACACAAATATGAAAAAAATTAAAATAGTGCAAATTTAAAAACCTTTGTCTTGAGTTACAAAACATTTATTTTGATAGATATCCCACTCGCATCCCACTAAGCGACCAAAAAGGTTTTAAAGGAAAAGACCTAAGCTTTCTTTTGAGAAAAAAAAATTAATAAAAAAAAGAGTCCATTTTGGAAAAAAAAAGTCAAAAAGGTTTTTGATTTTTCAAAAAAAAGTAAAAAATTGTATGTCTTGAGTTACAAAACATTTTTTTATAGATATCCCACTCGCATCCCACTAAGCGACAAAAAGGGTGTTAAAGGAAAACACATAAGCTTTCTTCTGAGCAAAAAAAAAATTAAAAAATGGGTCCATTTTTTTAAAAAAAGTCAACAAAGTTTTTGATTTTGCAAAAAAATTCAAAAATTTTAAATCTTGAGTTACAAAATATTTTTTTTGATAGATATCCCACTCGCATCCCACTAAGCGACCATATAGGTCGCTTAGGAAAAGACCTAAGCTTTCTTAAAAAAAATAAAAAAAAAAATAAAAAGGGCCCATTTTGAAAAAAAAAGTCAAAAATATTTTTGATTTTAAAAAAAAAAATCAAAAATATTTTATTAAATTTTTTTAATTTTTTTTTTCGAAAGATTGCATAAATAGCTATCTAAACTATTTGGGACACATTTTGCTAAGAACAATAGATAATAAGTTATATGGATAAAAAAACACCTGTTTGGCCAAAATGTCAAATTTTGACCTCCTATAACTCAGAGAGTTCTTGACCGATCTTGTTGAAAAATGGTGTCCGAATTACTATCCAATAGAACTAACATTGGTGCAAATTTCATCGCGATCGGAAGACATCTATTTCAAAAGTTGGTTCACTTGACGTGAAATGCCCCATATATAATAATATAATATTATGAAGTTTTAGTTTATATTTTACCAGGAAAGATAACAGTGTAACTGTTACAACAACATATTGTTATATGAACATATTTTTTAGAGAAATGTTTAAACTTAACCCCTTGTGGACCAAGGTTATAAATCGTTGAAAAATTTTATTTTTTTTAAGAAATATTGAAAATAAAGACATCAGGAAGTTATTTACAAAATTTTAACTTTGTGGAGGACCTGCAAGGATTCGGAAGGGACCTAGTACCGTTGGGTCAGCATCAGCCAAATGATAAAAATACTCATTGATTTTTGTTTAAATTTTATTAATATATTGATTAGTTTTGTAACTTTTATAACATTTTCTATTACAAGTCTATTTTATGGAATTTTACGAAACAGTATTTTTTATCATTACAACATAAATAAACATCACAATGTGAACATGAAATAATTCACCGTTATTCTGGGTAAGCGAGTTTGCCAATAGGCAAAAAAAAAATATATTATTCCAAAGATGATAGTGTACTTCAACGTACTTTTGGGCAAAAAGGGTCAAAATATGTTTTGTTTTCATTTTGTAAGCTTATTATTGTTATGGTACTTATAAGTACCGTCGGTCGACAAATGGTTAATATATGTAATAATTAACTTACCGTAGTAACTAGCTCCAAGCATACAAACTGTAATGTATCGATGTTGTCAACAAAAAATGGCTCAGTTGCAAGAGTTGAAAGGGGTAATACAATAGTATCTACAAATATGCACTTGTCAAATAACATTACAAAAACTTTCATTAATTCAACAACTTTAGAATAAAGAAGATGAAGATTGCGGTTATGATTTTGATGAGTTTTTGATTTTTTTCTATTGTCGTTTTTTTTCATACTCTTTACAGTATACACGGAATCATAAGATGGAAAAATCGTTTCTCTCAGTTGGAATTGAATGAACTTTATAATAAGGGATATATTGTCTTCTTGCAAAAATTTCAAATCATTCACCGTTGAATATATATTACAAATTAGTAAACAAGCTTCTATCGCATTCAATATTTTTTCCATAACTTCATCGTCATATATTTCATCTTCATCGTCCTAAATATTTAATGAGAACAAGAATAATTAAAAATGCTACAACAACAGACATTTTACATTTACTTACTGGACCTGCAGAGTAATTTTTTGCTAGATAAACATTACGCATTGCGTAGTTTATTAGTAATGTTAGCTTGTTTTTTGGTATCAAATCCAAAACATTTTTGGCCTTAAGTTTTGCAACGTCGTTGCTCATGGTATTTAACATCTTCGCTGAAATGCACTCAATATTTTCATCCACATCATCTGTAACAATATATTCTTAATGACAAATAAATGTAAAGAAATAATATAACACAAACCGGACTCGAAGTTAGGTGATTCGGTGTCATCCAAAAGCTCAATTATTTGTTCCATATTTCGCATAAATTGCTTATATGTTTGTGAACGCAATACATCATCTTTTGAACATTTAGGGATATGAGCGGAGATGTCTCGCTCAACTCTTCGAACCTTCGGCTTGGTAACTTTAAATAAATAATTAATAACATTCGATAATAAATATAAGTTCTGACAAGATAGTCTGTTTAAGTACAAAGCTATTATTTTCGCCGAGTGTTATACACTCTTAGTGCTAGTTTCTGGGATAAAGATAATCTACATTCTTCGCTTAAGCCTAAATTAAACTAAAAATTGTGTTTCTCACTTTATATGCTATATAATCTAGGTTTAACTGAGCATCATTGGTGTTAAAGTATAAAATGACAAAGCACAAACAGATGATTTTTTTTTTTGCTTTATTAACATCAATATAATTATTTTTATTTGCTTTATTAACATCAATATATGTCACTTTTTCTTTTAGAAAGTTAAAATTTACAAAAAAAAGTTATGTACGCTGTTGCTTATTCTTAAAAAATTTAAAGTATTGCCATATTTATATGAAAAATTTTGAAGAATAAACATGTGATTTGACTGAAAAGTATGGCAATGCTAAAAAAATTAATCCACTAATGAATAACACAATCATGGGTTAAATTCCGGCAAAATAAGTGTTAGGGGGTAACCCTATGATGCAACATTAACATGTCAATGTGGCATCACTATGAAATACGACGCTGCATGCATCATTATCTTTAAGTCTTTTATGTACAATTCTTATAACCGTTTTTACAGTTAGTTGTAGCAAGCCAACTCAGGCACACCTCAAGAAATGAAATTAAAGTTTATGTTTTATTATTAATTAACCAAGAGTCTTTTATTCAACGTAAAAGCTCAACAAAAGTGGCGACGAGGACGGTGAAATAAAAATTATACAATTTTAATTGCAAAATGCCGCAAACGACTATGTCCGACGACAAAGTTCTACAACTGTTGGAAGATCAGCAAAACGCTATGCACCAACAAACACTCTTGCTACAGCAAATGGCACAGCTATTACAGGCTCAAGGAATTGCTTCAACAAGTAATCCAGCAACGAGTACATCAAAAGCTGCACTTATGGAATCATTGGCACACTCAATGACAGACTTTGTGTATGAACCAGAAAGTGGTTTAATTTTTCAAGCTTGGTACAACAGGTATGTACATGTTTTCGAAAAGGAGGCGAATACTCTAGAGGACCATGACAAAGTCGCAGTACTTTGGCGAAAAATGTCCAACCAAGTTCATGAACGATTTTCAAACTACATTCTGCCAACGAAACCAGTCGATATGACGTTGAAAGACACTGTTGAAAAATTAAATAAACTTTTCGGCAAAGTTGAAACACAAGTTTCACAACGCTACAAATGCCTTCAACTTGCAAAGACAGACGGTGAAGATTTTAAGGAATACGCTAGCCGAGTGAATCTACAATGTGAACTCTTCAAAATGACTGATTTGAGAATAGACCAGTTCAAATGTCTGATTTTCGTATTGGGTCTTAAATCAAGT